>NW_027016980.1:0-300000 GCF_036013445.1 Caloenas nicobarica
AGAGCCCGACAGAGCCAGTAGAGCCCGACAGAGCCCGACAGAGCCCGACAGGGCCCGACAGAGCCCGACAGAGCCCGACAGAGCCCAACAGGGCCCGACAGGGCCCGACAGAGCCCAGTAGAGCCCGACAGAGCCTGACAGAGCCCGACAGAGCCCGACAGGGCCCAGTAGAGACCAGTAGAGACCGACAGAGCCCAGTAGAGCCCGACAGAGCCCGACAGAGCCCGACAGAGCCCGACAGGGCCCGACACGGCCCGACAGAGCCCGACAGGGCCCGACAGAGCCCGACAGAGCCCGACAGGGCCCAGTAGAGCCCGACAGAGCCCGACAGAGCCCGACAGAGCCCGACAGGGCCCGACAGAGCCCGACAGAGCCCAGTAGAGCCCGACAGAGCCCGACAGAGCCTGACAGAGCCCGACAGGGCCCGACAGGGCCCGACAGAGCCCAGTAGAGCCCGACAGAGCCCGACAGAGCCCGACAGAGCCCGACAGAGCCCGACAGGGCCCAGTAGAGCCCGACAGAGCCCGACAGAGCCCGACAGAGCCCGACAGGGCCCGACAGGGCCCGACAGAGCCCAGTAGAGCCCGACAGAGCCCGACAGAGCCCAGTAGAGCCCGACAGAGCCCGACAGAGCCCGACAGGGCCCGACAGAGCCCGACAGAGCCCGACAGGGCCCGACAGAGCCCAACAGGGCCCGACAGGGCCCGACAGAGCCCAGTAGAGCCCGACAGAGCCTGACAGAGCCCGACAGAGCCCGACAGGGCCCAGTAGAGACCAGTAGAGACCGACAGAGCCCAGTAGAGCCCGACAGAGCCCGACAGAGCCCGACAGGGCCCGACAGGGCCCGACAGAGCCCGACAGAGCCTGACAGGGCCCGGCAGAGCCCGACAGAGCCCGACAGAGCCCGACAGGGCCCAGTAGAGCCCAGTAGAACCCGACAGAGCCCAGTAGAGCCCGACAGAGCCCGACAGAGCCCGACAGAGCCCGACAGGGCCCGACAGAGCCCGACAGAGCCCGACAGGGCCCGACAGAGCCCGACAGAGCCCAGTAGAGCCCGACAGAGCCCGACAGAGCCCGACAGGGCCCGACAGAGCCCGACAGAGCCCGACAGGGCCCGACAGAGCCCAGTAGAGCCCGACAGAGCCCGACAGAGCCCGACAGAGCCCGACAGGGCCCAGTAGAGACCGGTAGAGACCGACAGAGCCCAGTAGAGCCCGACAGAGCCCGACAGAGCCCGACAGGGCCCGACAGGGCCCGACAGAGCCCGACAGAGCCCGACAGAGCCCAGTAGAGACCGACAGAGCCCGACAGAGCCCGACAGAGCCCGACAGGGCCCGACAGAGCCCGACAGAGCCCAGTAGAGCCCGACAGAGCCCGACAGAGCCTGACAGAGCCCGACAGGGCCCGACAGGGCCCGACAGAGCCCGACAGAGCCCGACAGGGCCCAGTAGAGCCCGACAGAGCCTGACAGAGCCCGACAGAGCCCGACAGGGCCCAGTAGAGCCCGACAGAGCCCGACAGAGCCCGACAGAGCCCGACAGGGCCCGACAGGGCCCGACAGGGCCCGACAGAGCCCGACAGGGCCCGTCAGGGCCCAGTAGAGCCCGATAGAGCCCAACAGAGCCCGACAGAGCCCGACAGGGCCCGACAGTGCCCGACAGAGCCCGACAGGGCCCGACAGGGCCCGACAGGGGCCGATAGAGCCCGACAGGGCCCGACAGGGCCCGATAGAGCCCGACAGGGCCCAGTAGAGCCCGACAGAGCCCAGTAGAGCCCAGTAGAGCCCGACAGAGCCCGACAGGGCCCGACAGGGCCCGACAGGGCCCAGTAGAGCCCGACAGAGCCCGACAGAGCCCGACAGGGCCCGACAGAGCCCGACAGAGCCCGACAGGGCCCGACAGGGCCCGACAGAGCCCAGTAGAGCCCGACAGAGCCCGACAGAGCCCGACAGGGCCCGACAGGGCCCGACAGAGCCCAGTAGAGCCCGACAGAGCCCGACAGAGCCCGACAGGGCCCGACAGGGCCCGACAGGGCCCAGTAGAGCCCGACAGAGCCCGACAGAGCCTGACAGAGCCCGACAGGGCCCGACAGGGCCCGACAGAGCCCGACAGGGCCCGACAGGGCCCGACAGGGCACGACAGAGCCCGACAGAGCCCGACAGGGCCCGAGAGGGCCCAGTAGAGCCCGACAGAGCCCGACAGGGTCCGACAGAGCCCGACAGAGCCTGACAGGGCCCGACAGAGCCCGACAGGGCCCGACAGGGCCCGACAGGGCCCAGTAGAGCCCGACAGAGCCCGACAGAGCCCGACAGGGCCCGACAGAGCCCGACAGAGCCCGACAGGGCCCGACAGGGCCCGACAGGGCCCGACAGAGGCAAACAGAGCCCGACAGGGCCCGACAGGGCCCGACAGAGCCCGACAGACCCGACAGGGCCCGACAGAGCCCGACAGAGCCCGACAGAGCCCGACAGGGCCCAGTAGAGCCCGACAGAGCCCGACAGAGCCCGACAGAGCCCGACAGGGCCCGACAGAGCCCGACAGAGCCCGACAGGGCCCGACAGGGCCCGACAGAGCCCGACAGAGCCCGACAGGGCCCGACAGAGCCCGACAGAGCCCGACAGGGCCCAGTAGAGCCCAGTAGAACCCGACAGAGCCCAGTAGAGCCCGACAGAGCCCGACAGAGCCCGACAGAGCCCGACAGGGCCCGACAGAGCCCGACAGAGCCCGACAGGGCCCGACAGAGCCCGACAGAGCCCGACAGAGCCCAGTAGAGCCCGACAGAGCCCGACAGAGTCCGACAGGGCCCGACAGAGCCCGACAGAGCCCGACAGAGCCCAGTAGAGCCCGACAGAGCCCGTCAGGTCCCGACAGGGCCCGACAGGGCCCAGTAGAGCCCGACAGAGCCCGACAGAGCCCAGTAGAGCCCAGTAGAGCCAGACAGAGCCCGACAGAGCCCTACAGAGCCCGACAGGGCCCGACAGGGCCCGACAGGGCCCAGTAGAGCCCGACAGAGCCCGACAGATCCCGACAGAGCCCGACAGGGCCCGACAGGGCCCGACAGAGCCCGACAGGGCCCGACAGAGCCCAGTAGAGCCCGACAGAGCCCGACAGAGCCCGACAGGGCCCGACAGAGCCCGACAGAGCCCGACAGAGCCCGACAGGGCCCAGTAGAGCCCGACAGAGCCCGACAGAGCCCGACAGAGCCCGACAGAGCCCGACAGGGCCCGACAGGGCCCGACAGAGCCCGACAGGGCCCGACAGGGCCCGACAGAGCCCGACAGAGCCCAGTAGAGCCCGACAGAGCCCGACAGAGCCCGACAGGGCCCGACAGAGCCCGACAGAGCCCGACAGAGCCCAGTAGAGCCCGACAGAGCCCGTCAGGGCCCGACAGGGCCCGACAGGGCCCAGTAGAGCCCGACAGAGCCCGACAGAGCCCAGTAGAGCCCAGTAGAGCCCGACAGAGCCCGACAGAGCCCGACAGAGCCCGACAGGGCCCGACAGGGCCCGACAGAGCCCGACAGGGCCCGACAGGGCCCGACAGGGCCCAGTAGAGCCCGACAGAGCCCGACACATCCCGACAGAGCCCGACAGAGCCCGACAGGGCCCGACAGGGCCCGACAGGGCCCGACAGATCCTGACAGGGCCCGACAGAGCCCGACAGAGCCCGACAGAACCCGACAGAGCCCGACAGAGCCCAGTAGAGCCCGACAGAGCCCGACAGAGCCCGACAGAGCCCGACAGGGCCCGACAGGGCCCGACAGGGCCCAGTAGAGCCCGACAGAGCCCGACAGAGCCCGACAGAACCCGACAAAGACCGACAGAGCCCGACAGAGCCCAGTAGAGCCCAACAGAGCCCGTCAGGGCCCGACAGGGCCCGACAGGGCCCAGTAGAGCCCGACAGAGCCCGACAGAGCCCAGTAGAGCCCAGTAGAGCCCGACAGAGCCCGACAGAGACCGACAGAGCCCGACAGAGCCCGACAGGGCCCGACAGGGCCCGACAGAGCCCGACAGAGCCCGACAGGGCCTGACAGAGCCCGACAGGGCCCGACAGAGCCCGACAGAGCCCGACAGAGCCCGACAGGGCCCCACAGAGCCCGACAGAGCCCGACAGGGCCCAGTAGAGCCCGACAGAGCCCGACAGAGCCCGACAGAGCCCAGTAGAGCCCGACACAGCCCGACAGAGCCCGACAGGGCCCGACAGGGCCCGACAGAGCCCGACAGAGCCCGACAGGGCCCAGTAGAGCCCGACAGAGCCCGACAGAGCCCGACAGAGCCCAGTAGAGCCCGACAGAGCCCGACAGAGCCCGACAGGGCCCGACAGGGCCCGACAGAGCCCGACAGAGCCCGACAGGGCCCAGTAGAGCCCGACAGAGCCCGACAGAGCCTGACAGAGCCCGACAGAGCCCAGTAGAGCCCGACAGAGCCCGACAGAGCCCGACAGGGCCCGACAGGACCCGACAGAGCCCGACAGAGCCCGACAGGGCCCGACAGGGCCCGACAGAGCCCAGTAGAGCCTGACAGAGCCCGACAGAGCCCGACAGAGCCCGACAGGGCCCGACAGGGCCCGACAGGGCCCAGTAGAGCCCGACAGAGCCCGACAGAGCCCGACAGAGCCCGACAGGGCCCGACAGAGCCCGACAGAGCCCGACAGGGCCCGACAGGGCCCGACAGAGCCCGACAGGGCCCGACAGGGCACGACAGAGCCCGACAGAGCCCGACAGGTCCCGACAGAGCCCGACAGAGCCCGACAGAGCCCGACAGAACCCGACAGAGCCCGACAGAGCCCAGTAGAGCCCAGTAGAGCCCGACAGAGCCCGACAGAGCCCGACAGAGCCCGACAGGGCCCGACAGGCCCAGTAGAGCCCGACAGAGCCCGACAGAGCCCGACATAGCCCGACAGAGCCCGACAGAGCCCGACAGGGCCCGACAGGGCCCAGTAGAGCCCGACAGACCCCGACAGAGCCCGACAGAGCCCAGTAGAGCCCAGTAGAGCCCGACAGAGCCCGACACAGCCCGACAGAGCCCGACAGAGCCCGACAGAGCCCGACAGAGCCCGACAGGGCCCGACAGGCCCAGTAGAGCCCGACAGAGCCCGACAGAGCCCGACAGAGCCCGACAGGGCCCGACAGGGCCCAGTAGAGCCCGACAGAGCCCGACAGAGCCCGACAGGGCCCGACAGAGCCCGACAGAGCCCGACAGAGCCCAGTAGAGCCCGACAGAGCCCGACAGAGCCCGACAGGGCCCGACAGAGCCCGACAGAGCCCGACAGAGCCCAGTAGAGCCCGAAAGAGCCCGTCAGGGCCCGACAGGGCCCGACAGGGCCCAGTAGAGCCCGACAGAGCCCGACAGAGCCCAGTAGAGCCCAGTAGAGCCCGACAGAGCCCGACAGAGCCCGACAGAGCCCGACAGGGCCCGACAGAGCCCGACAGAGCCCGACAGGGCCCGACATGGCCCGACAGGGCCCAGTAGAGCCCGACAGAGCCCGACAGATCCCGACAGAGCCCGACAGAGCCCGACAGGGCCCGACAGGGCCCGACAGAGCCCGACAGGGCCCGACAGGGCCCGACAGAGCCCAGTAGAGCCCGACAGAGCCCGACAGAGCCCGACAGAACCCGACAGAGCCCGACAGAGCCCAGTAGAGCCCGACAGAGCCCGACAGAGCCCGACAGAGCCCGACAGGGCCCGACAGGGCCCGACAGGGCCCAGTAGAGCCCGACAGAGCCCGACAGAACCCGACAGAGCCCGACAGAGCCCGACAGAGCCCGACAGGGCCAGACAGGGCCCGACAGAGCCCGACAGGGCTCAGTAGAGCCCGACAGAGCCCGACAGAACCCGACAGAGCCCGACAGAGACCAGTTGAGCCCGACAGAGCCCGACAGAGCCCGACAGACCCCGACAGGGCCCGACAGGGCCCAGTAGAGCCCGACAGAGCCCGACAGAGCCCGACAGAGCCCGACAGAGCCCAGTAGAGCCCGACAGAGCCCGACAGAGCCCGACAGAGCCCGACAGGGCCCGACAGAGCCTGACAGAGCCCGACAGGGCCCGACAGGGCCCGACAGAGCCCAGTAGAGCCCGACAGAGCCCGACAGAGCCCGACAGAGCCCGACAGGGCCCAGTAGAGACCAGTAGAGCCCGACAGAGCCCAGTAGAGCCCGACAGAGCCCGACAGGGCCCGACAGGGCCCGACAGAGCCCGACAGAGCCCGACAGAACCCGACAGAGCCCGACAGAGCCCGACAGGGCCCAGTAGAGCCCGACAGAGCCCGACAGAGCCCGACAGAGCCCGACAGAGCCCGACAGAGCCCAGTAGAGCCCGACAGAGCCTGACAGAGCCCGACAGAGCCCGACAGGGCCCGACAGAGCCCGACAGAGCCCAGTAGAGCCCGACAGAGCCCGACAGGGCCCGACAGAGCCCGACAGGGCCCGACAGAGCCCGACAGAGCCCGACAGAGCCCAGTAGAGCCCAGTAGAGCCCGACAGAGCCCGACAGAGCCCGACAGAGCCCGACAGGGCCCGACAGAGCCCGACAGAGCCCGACAGGGCCCGACATGGCCCGACAGGGCCCAGTAGAGCCCGACAGAGCCCGACAGATCCCGACAGAGCCCGACAGAGCCCGACAGGGCCCGACAGGGCCCGACAGAGCCCGACAGGGCCCGACAGGGCCCGACAGAGCCCAGTAGAGCCCGACAGAGCCCGACAGAGCCCGACAGAACCCGACAGAGCCCGACAGAGCCCAGTAGAGCCCGACAGAGCCCGACAGAGCCCGACAGAGCCCGACAGGGCCCGACAGGGCCCGACAGGGCCCAGTAGAGCCCGACAGAGCCCGACAGAACCCGACAGAGCCCGACAGAGCCCGACAGAGCCCGACAGGGCCAGACAGGGCCCGACAGAGCCCGACAGGGCTCAGTAGAGCCCGACAGAGCCCGACAGAACCCGACAGAGCCCGACAGAGACCAGTTGAGCCCGACAGAGCCCGACAGAGCCCGACAGACCCCGACAGGGCCCGACAGGGCCCAGTAGAGCCCGACAGAGCCCGACAGAGCCCGACAGAGCCCGACAGAGCCCAGTAGAGCCCGACAGAGCCCGACAGAGCCCGACAGAGCCCGACAGGGCCCGACAGAGCCTGACAGAGCCCGACAGGGCCCGACAGGGCCCGACAGAGCCCAGTAGAGCCCGACAGAGCCCGACAGAGCCCGACAGAGCCCGACAGGGCCCAGTAGAGACCAGTAGAGCCCGACAGAGCCCAGTAGAGCCCGACAGAGCCCGACAGGGCCCGACAGGGCCCGACAGAGCCCGACAGAGCCCGACAGAACCCGACAGAGCCCGACAGAGCCCGACAGGGCCCAGTAGAGCCCGACAGAGCCTGACAGAGCCCGACAGGGCCCGACAGGGCCCGACAGAGCCCAGTAGAGCCCGACAGAGCCCGACAGAGCCCGACAGAGCCCGACAGAGCCCGACAGGGCCCAGTAGAGCCCGACAGAGCCCGACAGAGCCCGACAGAGCCCGACAGGGCCCGACAGGGCCCGACAGAGCCCAGTAGAGCCCGACAGAGCCCGACAGAGCCCAGTAGAGCCCGACAGAGCCCGACAGAGCCCGACAGGGCCCGACAGAGCCCGACAGAGCCCGACAGGGCCCGACAGAGCCCAACAGGGCCCGACAGGGCCCGACAGAGCCCAGTAGAGCCCGACAGAGCCTGACAGAGCCCGACAGAGCCCGACAGGGCCCAGTAGAGACCAGTAGAGACCGACAGAGCCCAGTAGAGCCCGACAGAGCCCGACAGAGCCCGACAGGGCCCGACAGGGCCCGACAGAGCCCGACAGAGCCTGACAGGGCCCGGCAGAGCCCGACAGAGCCCGACAGAGCCCGACAGGGCCCAGTAGAGCCCAGTAGAACCCGACAGAGCCCAGTAGAGCCCGACAGAGCCCGACAGAGCCCGACAGAGCCCGACAGGGCCCGACAGAGCCCGACAGAGCCCGACAGGGCCCGACAGAGCCCGACAGAGCCCAGTAGAGCCCGACAGAGCCCGACAGAGCCCGACAGGGCCCGACAGAGCCCGACAGAGCCCGACAGGGCCCGACAGAGCCCAGTAGAGCCCGACAGAGCCCGACAGAGCCCGACAGAGCCCGACAGGGCCCAGTAGAGACCGGTAGAGACCGACAGAGCCCAGTAGAGCCCGACAGAGCCCGACAGAGCCCGACAGGGCCCGACAGGGCCCGACAGAGCCCGACAGAGCCCGACAGAGCCCAGTAGAGACCGACAGAGCCCGACAGAGCCCGACAGAGCCCGACAGGGCCCGACAGAGCCCGACAGAGCCCAGTAGAGCCCGACAGAGCCCGACAGAGCCTGACAGAGCCCGACAGGGCCCGACAGGGCCCGACAGAGCCCGACAGAGCCCGACAGGGCCCAGTAGAGCCCGACAGAGCCTGACAGAGCCCGACAGAGCCCGACAGGGCCCAGTAGAGCCCGACAGAGCCCGACAGAGCCCGACAGAGCCCGACAGGGCCCGACAGGGCCCGACAGGGCCCGACAGAGCCCGACAGGGCCCGTCAGGGCCCAGTAGAGCCCGATAGAGCCCAACAGAGCCCGACAGAGCCCGACAGGGCCCGACAGTGCCCGACAGAGCCCGACAGGGCCCGACAGGGCCCGACAGGGGCCGATAGAGCCCGACAGGGCCCGACAGGGCCCGATAGAGCCCGACAGGGCCCAGTAGAGCCCGACAGAGCCCAGTAGAGCCCAGTAGAGCCCGACAGAGCCCGACAGGGCCCGACAGGGCCCGACAGGGCCCAGTAGAGCCCGACAGAGCCCGACAGAGCCCGACAGGGCCCGACAGAGCCCGACAGAGCCCGACAGGGCCCGACAGGGCCCGACAGAGCCCAGTAGAGCCCGACAGAGCCCGACAGAGCCCGACAGGGCCCGACAGGGCCCGACAGAGCCCAGTAGAGCCCGACAGAGCCCGACAGAGCCCGACAGGGCCCGACAGGGCCCGACAGGGCCCAGTAGAGCCCGACAGAGCCCGACAGAGCCTGACAGAGCCCGACAGGGCCCGACAGGGCCCGACAGAGCCCGACAGGGCCCGACAGGGCCCGACAGGGCACGACAGAGCCCGACAGAGCCCGACAGGGCCCGAGAGGGCCCAGTAGAGCCCGACAGAGCCCGACAGGGTCCGACAGAGCCCGACAGAGCCTGACAGGGCCCGACAGAGCCCGACAGGGCCCGACAGGGCCCGACAGGGCCCAGTAGAGCCCGACAGAGCCCGACAGAGCCCGACAGGGCCCGACAGAGCCCGACAGAGCCCGACAGGGCCCGACAGGGCCCGACAGGGCCCGACAGAGGCAAACAGAGCCCGACAGGGCCCGACAGGGCCCGACAGAGCCCGACAGACCCGACAGGGCCCGACAGAGCCCGACAGAGCCCGACAGAGCCCGACAGGGCCCAGTAGAGCCCGACAGAGCCCGACAGAGCCCGACAGAGCCCGACAGGGCCCGACAGAGCCCGACAGAGCCCGACAGGGCCCGACAGGGCCCGACAGAGCCCGACAGAGCCCGACAGGGCCCGACAGAGCCCGACAGAGCCCGACAGGGCCCAGTAGAGCCCAGTAGAACCCGACAGAGCCCAGTAGAGCCCGACAGAGCCCGACAGAGCCCGACAGAGCCCGACAGGGCCCGACAGAGCCCGACAGAGCCCGACAGGGCCCGACAGAGCCCGACAGAGCCCGACAGAGCCCAGTAGAGCCCGACAGAGCCCGACAGAGTCCGACAGGGCCCGACAGAGCCCGACAGAGCCCGACAGAGCCCAGTAGAGCCCGACAGAGCCCGTCAGGTCCCGACAGGGCCCGACAGGGCCCAGTAGAGCCCGACAGAGCCCGACAGAGCCCAGTAGAGCCCAGTAGAGCCAGACAGAGCCCGACAGAGCCCTACAGAGCCCGACAGGGCCCGACAGGGCCCGACAGGGCCCAGTAGAGCCCGACAGAGCCCGACAGATCCCGACAGAGCCCGACAGGGCCCGACAGGGCCCGACAGAGCCCGACAGGGCCCGACAGAGCCCAGTAGAGCCCGACAGAGCCCGACAGAGCCCGACAGGGCCCGACAGAGCCCGACAGAGCCCGACAGAGCCCGACAGGGCCCAGTAGAGCCCGACAGAGCCCGACAGAGCCCGACAGAGCCCGACAGAGCCCGACAGGGCCCGACAGGGCCCGACAGAGCCCGACAGGGCCCGACAGGGCCCGACAGAGCCCGACAGAGCCCAGTAGAGCCCGACAGAGCCCGACAGAGCCCGACAGGGCCCGACAGAGCCCGACAGAGCCCGACAGAGCCCAGTAGAGCCCGACAGAGCCCGTCAGGGCCCGACAGGGCCCGACAGGGCCCAGTAGAGCCCGACAGAGCCCGACAGAGCCCAGTAGAGCCCAGTAGAGCCCGACAGAGCCCGACAGAGCCCGACAGAGCCCGACAGAGCCCGACAGGGCCCGACAGGGCCCGACAGAGCCCGACAGGGCCCGACAGGGCCCGACAGGGCCCAGTAGAGCCCGACAGAGCCCGACAGATCCCGACAGAGCCCGACAGAGCCCGACAGGGCCCGACAGGGCCCGACAGGGCCCGACAGATCCTGACAGGGCCCGACAGAGCCCGACAGAGCCTGACAGAACCCGACAGAGCCCGACAGAGCCCAGTAGAGCCCGACAGAGCCCGACAGAGCCCGACAGAGCCCGACAGGGCCCGACAGGGCCCGACAGGGCCCAGTAGAGCCCGACAGAGCCCGACAGAGCCCGACAGAACCCGACAAAGACCGACAGAGCCCGACAGAGCCCAGTAGAGCCCAACAGAGCCCGTCAGGGCCCGACAGGGCCCGACAGGGCCCAGTAGAGCCCGACAGAGCCCGACAGAGCCCAGTAGAGCCCAGTAGAGCCCGACAGAGCCCGACAGAGACCGACAGAGCCCGACAGAGCCCGACAGGGCCCGACAGGGCCCGACAGAGCCCGACAGAGCCCGACAGGGCCTGACAGAGCCCGACAGGGCCCGACAGAGCCCGACAGAGCCCGACAGAGCCCGACAGGGCCCCACAGAGCCCGACAGAGCCCGACAGGGCCCAGTAGAGCCCGACAGAGCCCGACAGAGCCCGACAGAGCCCAGTAGAGCCCGACACAGCCCGACAGAGCCCGACAGGGCCCGACAGGGCCCGACAGAGCCCGACAGAGCCCGACAGGGCCCAGTAGAGCCCGACAGAGCCCGACAGAGCCCGACAGAGCCCAGTAGAGCCCGACAGAGCCCGACAGAGCCCGACAGGGCCCGACAGGGCCCGACAGAGCCCGACAGAGCCCGACAGGGCCCAGTAGAGCCCGACAGAGCCCGACAGAGCCTGACAGAGCCCGACAGAGCCCAGTAGAGCCCGACAGAGCCCGACAGAGCCCGACAGGGCCCGACAGGACCCGACAGAGCCCGACAGAGCCCGACAGGGCCCGACAGGGCCCGACAGAGCCCAGTAGAGCCTGACAGAGCCCGACAGAGCCCGACAGAGCCCGACAGGGCCCGACAGGGCCCGACAGGGCCCAGTAGAGCCCGACAGAGCCCGACAGAGCCCGACAGAGCCCGACAGGGCCCGACAGAGCCCGACAGAGCCCGACAGGGCCCGACAGGGCCCGACAGAGCCCGACAGGGCCCGACAGGGCACGACAGAGCCCGACAGAGCCCGACAGGTCCCGACAGAGCCCGACAGAGCCCGACAGAGCCCGACAGAACCCGACAGAGCCCGACAGAGCCCAGTAGAGCCCAGTAGAGCCCGACAGAGCCCGACAGAGCCCGACAGAGCCCGACAGGGCCCGACAGGCCCAGTAGAGCCCGACAGAGCCCGACAGAGCCCGACATAGCCCGACAGAGCCCGACAGAGCCCGACAGGGCCCGACAGGGCCCAGTAGAGCCCGACAGACCCCGACAGAGCCCGACAGAGCCCAGTAGAGCCCAGTAGAGCCCGACAGAGCCCGACACAGCCCGACAGAGCCCGACAGAGCCCGACAGAGCCCGACAGAGCCCGACAGGGCCCGACAGGCCCAGTAGAGCCCGACAGAGCCCGACAGAGCCCGACAGAGCCCGACAGGGCCCGACAGGGCCCAGTAGAGCCCGACAGAGCCCGACAGAGCCCGACAGGGCCCGACAGAGCCCGACAGAGCCCGACAGAGCCCAGTAGAGCCCGACAGAGCCCGACAGAGCCCGACAGGGCCCGACAGAGCCCGACAGAGCCCGACAGAGCCCAGTAGAGCCCGAAAGAGCCCGTCAGGGCCCGACAGGGCCCGACAGGGCCCAGTAGAGCCCGACAGAGCCCGACAGAGCCCAGTAGAGCCCAGTAGAGCCCGACAGAGCCCGACAGAGCCCGACAGAGCCCGACAGGGCCCGACAGAGCCCGACAGAGCCCGACAGGGCCCGACATGGCCCGACAGGGCCCAGTAGAGCCCGACAGAGCCCGACAGATCCCGACAGAGCCCGACAGAGCCCGACAGGGCCCGACAGGGCCCGACAGAGCCCGACAGGGCCCGACAGGGCCCGACAGAGCCCAGTAGAGCCCGACAGAGCCCGACAGAGCCCGACAGAACCCGACAGAGCCCGACAGAGCCCAGTAGAGCCCGACAGAGCCCGACAGAGCCCGACAGAGCCCGACAGGGCCCGACAGGGCCCGACAGGGCCCAGTAGAGCCCGACAGAGCCCGACAGAACCCGACAGAGCCCGACAGAGCCCGACAGAGCCCGACAGGGCCAGACAGGGCCCGACAGAGCCCGACAGGGCTCAGTAGAGCCCGACAGAGCCCGACAGAACCCGACAGAGCCCGACAGAGACCAGTTGAGCCCGACAGAGCCCGACAGAGCCCGACAGACCCCGACAGGGCCCGACAGGGCCCAGTAGAGCCCGACAGAGCCCGACAGAGCCCGACAGAGCCCGACAGAGCCCAGTAGAGCCCGACAGAGCCCGACAGAGCCCGACAGAGCCCGACAGGGCCCGACAGAGCCTGACAGAGCCCGACAGGGCCCGACAGGGCCCGACAGAGCCCAGTAGAGCCCGACAGAGCCCGACAGAGCCCGACAGAGCCCGACAGGGCCCAGTAGAGACCAGTAGAGCCCGACAGAGCCCAGTAGAGCCCGACAGAGCCCGACAGGGCCCGACAGGGCCCGACAGAGCCCGACAGAGCCCGACAGAACCCGACAGAGCCCGACAGAGCCCGACAGGGCCCAGTAGAGCCCGACAGAGCCCGACAGAGCCCGACAGAGCCCGACAGAGCCCGACAGAGCCCAGTAGAGCCCGACAGAGCCTGACAGAGCCCGACAGAGCCCGACAGGGCCCGACAGAGCCCGACAGAGCCCAGTAGAGCCCGACAGAGCCCGACAGGGCCCGACAGAGCCCGACAGGGCCCGACAGAGCCCGACAGAGCCCGACAGAGCCCAGTAGAGCCCAGTAGAGCCCGACAGAGCCCGACAGAGCCCGACAGAGCCCGACAGGGCCCGACAGAGCCCGACAGAGCCCGACAGGGCCCGACATGGCCCGACAGGGCCCAGTAGAGCCCGACAGAGCCCGACAGATCCCGACAGAGCCCGACAGAGCCCGACAGGGCCCGACAGGGCCCGACAGAGCCCGACAGGGCCCGACAGGGCCCGACAGAGCCCAGTAGAGCCCGACAGAGCCCGACAGAGCCCGACAGAACCCGACAGAGCCCGACAGAGCCCAGTAGAGCCCGACAGAGCCCGACAGAGCCCGACAGAGCCCGACAGGGCCCGACAGGGCCCGACAGGGCCCAGTAGAGCCCGACAGAGCCCGACAGAACCCGACAGAGCCCGACAGAGCCCGACAGAGCCCGACAGGGCCAGACAGGGCCCGACAGAGCCCGACAGGGCTCAGTAGAGCCCGACAGAGCCCGACAGAACCCGACAGAGCCCGACAGAGACCAGTTGAGCCCGACAGAGCCCGACAGAGCCCGACAGACCCCGACAGGGCCCGACAGGGCCCAGTAGAGCCCGACAGAGCCCGACAGAGCCCGACAGAGCCCGACAGAGCCCAGTAGAGCCCGACAGAGCCCGACAGAGCCCGACAGAGCCCGACAGGGCCCGACAGAGCCTGACAGAGCCCGACAGGGCCCGACAGGGCCCGACAGAGCCCAGTAGAGCCCGACAGAGCCCGACAGAGCCCGACAGAGCCCGACAGGGCCCAGTAGAGACCAGTAGAGCCCGACAGAGCCCAGTAGAGCCCGACAGAGCCCGACAGGGCCCGACAGGGCCCGACAGAGCCCGACAGAGCCCGACAGAACCCGACAGAGCCCGACAGAGCCCGACAGGGCCCAGTAGAGCCCGACAGAGCCCGACAGAGCCCGACAGAGCCCGACAGAGCCCGACAGAGCCCAGTAGAGCCCGACAGAGCCTGACAGAGCCCGACAGAGCCCGACAGGGCCCGACAGAGCCCGACAGAGCCCAGTAGAGCCCGACAGAGCCCGACAGGGCCCGACAGGGCCCAGTAGAGCCCAGAAGAGCCCGACAGAGCCCAGTAGAGCCCGACAGAGCCCGACAGAGCCCGACAGAGCCCGACAGAGCCCGACAGGGCCCGACAGAGCCCGACAGAGCCCGACAGGGCACGACAGAGCCCGACAGAGCCCGACAGAGCCCGACAGGGCCCGACAGGGCCCAGTAGAGCCCGACAGAGCCCAGTAGAGCCCAGTAGAGCCCGACAGAGCCCGACAGAGCCCGACAGAGCCCGACAGGGCCCGACAGGGCCCGACAGGGCCCAGTAGAGCCCGACAGAGCCCGACAGGGCCCGACAGAGCTAGACAGAGCCCGACAGGGCCCGACAGAGCCCGACAGAGCCCGACAGGGCCCAGTAGAGCCCGACAGAGCCCGACAGAGCCCGACAGAGCCCGACAGGGCCCGACAGAGCCCGACAGAGCCCGACAGGGCCCGACAGGGCCCGACAGAGCCCGACAGGGCCCGACAGAGCCCGACAGAGCCCGACAGAGCCCGACAGGGCCCCACAGAGCCCGACAGAGCCCGACAGGGCCCAGTAGAGCCCGACAGAGCCCGACAGAGCCCGACAGAGCCCAGTAGAGCCCGACAGAGCCCGACAGAGCCCGACAGGGCCCGACAGGGCCCGACAGAGCCCGACAGAGCCCGACAGGGCCCAGTAGAGCCCGACAGAGCCCTACAGGGCCCGACAGAGCCCGACAGAGCCTGACAGCGCCCGACAGAGCCCGACAGAGCCCGACAGAGCCCGACAGGGCCCAGTAGAGCCCGACAGGGCCCGACAGAGCCCGACAGAGCCCGACAGGGCCCGACAGGGCCCGACAGAGCCCGACAGAGCCCGACAGGGCCCGACAGAGCCCGACAGAGCCCGACAGAGCCCGACAGGGCCCAGTAGATACCAGTAGAACCCGACAGAGCCCAGTAGAGCCCGACAGAGCCCGACAGAGCCCGACAGAGCCCGACAGGGCCCGACAGAGCCCGACAGAGCCCGACAGGGCCCGACAGAGCCCGACAGGGCCCAGTAGAGCCCGACAGAGCCCGACAGAGCCCAGTAGAGCCCGACAGAGCCCGACAGAGCCCGACAGGGCCCGACAGGGCCCGACAGAGCCCGACAGAGCCCGACAGGGCCCGACAGAGCCCGACAGGGCCCGACAGGGCCCAACAGAGCCCGACAGAGCCCGACAGAGCCTGACAGAGCCCGACAGGGCCCGACAGGGCCCGACAGAGCCCGACAGAGCCCGACAGGGCCCAGTAGAGCCCGACAGAGCCCGACAGAGCCCGACAGAGACCGACAGAGCCCAGTAGAGCCCGACAGAGCCCGACAGAGCCCGAGAGGGCCCGACAGGGCCCGACAGAGCCCGACAGAGCCCGACAGGGCCCGACAGGGCCCGACAGAGCCCAGTAGAGCCTGACAGAGCCCGACAGAGCCCGACAGAGCCCGACAGGGCCCGACAGGGCCCGACAGGGCCGAGTAGAGCCCGACAGAGCCCGACAGAGCCCGACAGAGCCCGACAGGGCCCGACAGAGCCCGACAGAGCCCGACAGGGCCCGACAGGGCCCGACAGAGCCCGACAGGGCCCGACAGAGCCCGACAGGGCCCGACAGGGCACGACAGAGCCCGACAGAGCCCGACAGGGCCCGACAGAGCCCGACAGAGCCCGACAGAGCCCAGTAGAGCCCGACAGAGCCCGACAGAGCCCGACAGAGCCCGACAGGGCCCGACAGGCCCAGTAGAGCCCGACAGAGCCCGAAAGAGCCCGACAGAGCCCGACAGAGCCCGACAGGGCCCGACAGGGCCCAGTAGAGCCCGACAGAGCCCGACAGAGCCCGACAGAGCCCACAGAGCCCAGTAGAGCCCAGTAGAGCCCGACAGAGCCCGACACAGCCCGACAGAGCCCGACAGAGCCCGACAGGGCCCGACAGAGCCCGACAGAGCCCGACAGGGCCCGACAGGGCCCAGTAGAGCCCGACAGAGCCCGACAGGGCCCGACAGAGCCCGACAGAGCCTGACAGGGCCCGACAGAGCCCGACAGAGCCCGACAGGGCCCAGTAGACCCCGACAGAGCCCGACAGAGCCCGACAGAGCCCGACAGGGCCCGACAGAGCCCGACAGAGCCCGACAGGGCCCGACAGGGCCCGACAGAGCCCGACAGAGCCCGACAGGGCCCGGCAGAGCCCGACAGAGCCCGACAGAGCCCGACAGGGCCCAGTAGAGCCCAGTAGAACCCGACAGAGCCCAGTAGAGCCCGACAGAGACCGACAGAGCCCGACAGAGCCCGACAGGGCCCGACAGAGCCCGACAGAGCCCGACAGGGCCCGACAGAGCCCGACAGAGCCCAGTAGAGCCCGACAGAGCCCGACAGAGCCCGACAGGGCCCGACAGAGCCCGACAGAGCCCGACAGGGCCCGACAGAGCCCGACAGGGCCCGACAGGGCCCGACAGAGCCCAGTAGAGCCCGACAGAGCCCGACAGAGCCCGACAGAGCCCGACAGGGCCCAGTAGAGACCAGTAGAGACCGACAGAGCCCAGTAGAGACCGACAGAGCCCGACAGAGCCCGACAGAGCCCGACAGGGCCCGACAGGGCCCGACAGAGCCCGACAGAGCCCGACAGAGCCCAGTAGAGACCGACAGAGCCCGACAGAGCCCGACAGAGCACGACAGGGCCCGACAGAGCCCGACAGAGCCCAGTAGAGCCCGACAGAGCCCGACAGAGCCTGACAGAGCCCGACAGGGCCCGACAGGGCCCGACAGAGCCCGACAGAGCCCAACAGGGCCCAGTAGAGCCCGACAGAGCCCGACAGAGCCCGACAGAGCCCGACAGGGCCCGACAGGGCCCGACAGGGCCCGACAGAGCCCGACAGGGCCCGTCAGGGCCCAGTAGAGCCCGATAGAGCCCGACAGAGCCCGACAGAGCCCGACAGGGCCCGACAGAGCCCGACAGAGCCCGACAGGGCCCGACAGGGCCCGACAGGGCCCGATAGAGCCCGACAGGGCCCGACAGAGCCCGACAGAGCCCGACAGGGCACGACAGAGCCCGACAGAGCCCGACAGAGCCCGACAGGGCCCGACAGGGCCCAGTAGAGCCCGACAGAGCCCAGTAGAGCCCAGTAGAGCCCGACAGAGCCCGACAGGGCCCGACAGGGCCCGACAGGGCCCAGTAGAGACCGACAGAGCCCGACAGAGCCCGACAGAGCCCGACAGGGCCCGACAGAGCCCGACAGAGCCCGAAAGGGCCCGACAGGGCCCGACAGAGCCCAGTAGAGCCCGACAGAGCCCGACAGAGCCCGACAGGGCCCGACAGGGCCCGACAGAGCCCGACAGAGCCCGACAGGGCCCGACAGGGCCCGACAGAGCCCAGTAGAGCCCGACAGAGCCCGACAGAGCCCGACAGAGCCCGACAGGGCCCGACAGGGCCCGACAGGGCCCAGTAGAGCCAGACAGAGCCCGACAGAGCCCGACAGAGCCCGACAGGGCCCGACAGGGCCCGACAGAGCCCGACAGGGCCCGACAGGGCCCGACAGGGCACGACAGAGCCCGACAGAGCCCGACAGAGCCCAGTAGAGCCCGACAGAGCCCGACAGAGCCCGACAGGGCCCGACAGAGCCCGACAGGGCCCAACAGAGCCCGACAGAGCCCGACAGAGCCTGACAGAGCCCGACAGGGCCCGACAGGGCCCGACAGAGCCCGACAGAGCCCGACAGGGCCCAGTAGAGCCCGACAGAGCCCGACAGAGCCTGACAGAGACCGACAGAGCCCAGTAGAGCCCGACAGAGCCCGACAGAGCCCGAGAGGGCCCGACAGGGCCCGACAGAGCCCGACAGAGCCCGACAGGGCCCGACAGGGCCCGACAGAGCCCAGTAGAGCCTGACAGAGCCCGACAGAGCCCGACAGAGCCCGACAGGGCCCGACAGGGCCCGACAGGGCCGAGTAGAGCCCGACAGAGCCCGACAGAGCCCGACAGAGCCCGACAGGGCCCGACAGAGCCCGACAGAGCCCGACAGGGCCCGACAGGGCCCGACAGAGCCCGACAGGGCCCGACAGAGCCCGACAGGGCCCGACAGGGCCCGACAGAGCCCGACAGAGCCCGACAGAGCCCAGTAGAGCCCGACAGAGCCCGACAGAGCCCGACAGGGCCCGACAGAGCCTGACAGAGCCCGACAGGGCCCGACAGGGCCCGACAGAGCCCAGTAGAGCCCGACAGAGCCCGACAGAGCCCGACAGGGCCCAGTAGAGACCAGTAGAGCCCGACAGAGCCCAGTAGAGCCCGACAGAGCCCGACAGAGCCCGACAGAGCCCGACAGGGCCCGACAGGGCCCGACAGGGCCCGACAGAGCCCGACAGGGCCCGACAGAGCCCGACAGAGCCCGACAGGGCCCAGTGGAGCCCGACAGAGCCCGACAGACCCCGACAGGGCCCGACAGGGCCCGACAGGGCCCAGTAGAGCCCGACAGAGCCGAGTAGAGCCCAGTAGAGCCCGACAGGGCCCGACAGAGCCCAGTAGAGCCCGACAGAGCCCGACAGAGCCCGACAGAGCCCGACAGGGCCCGACAGAGCCCGACAGAGCCCGACAGGGCCCAGTAGAGCCCGACAGAGCCCGACAGAGCCTGACAGAGCCCGACAGGGCCCGACAGGGCCCGACAGAGCCCGACAAAGCCCGACAGGGCCCAGTAGAGCCCGACAGAGCCCGACAGAGCCCGACAGAGACCGACAGAGCCCAGTAGAGCCCGACAGAGCCCGACAGAGCCCGAGAGGGCCCGACAGGGCCCGACAGAGCCCGACAGAGCCCGACAGGGCCCGACAGGGCCCGACAGAGCCCAGTAGAGCCTGACAGAGCCCGACAGAGCCCGACAGAGCCCGACAGGGCCCGACAGGGCCCGACAGGGCCGAGTAGAGCCCGACAGAGCCTGACAGAGCCCGACAGAGCCCGACAGAGCCCGACAGGGCCCGACAGAGCCCGACAGGGCCCGACAGGGCCCGACAGAGCCCGACAGGGCCCGACAGGGCACGACAGAGCCCGACAGAGCCCGACAGGGCCCGACAGAGACCGACAGAGCCCGACAGAGTCCGACAGAACCCGACAGAGCCCCACAGAGCCCAGTAGAGCCCAGTAGAGCCCGACAGAGCCCGACACAGCCCGACAGAGCCCGACAGGGCCCAGTAGAGCCCGACAGAGCCCGACAGGGCCCGACAGAGCCCGACAGATCCTGACAGGGCCCGACAGAGCCCGACAGAGCCCGACAGGGCCCAGTAGAGCCCGACAGAGCCCGACAGGGCCCGACAGAGCCCGACAGGGCCCGACAGAGCCCGACAGAGCCCGACAGGGCCCGACAGAGCCCGACAGAGCCCGACAGGGCCCGACAGAGCCCGACAGAGCCCGACAGAGCCCGACAGGGCCCAGTAGAGCCCAGTAGAACCCGACAGAGCCCAGTAGAGCCCGACAGAGCCCGACAGTGCCCGACAGAGCCCGACAGAGCCCGACAGGGCCCGACAGAGCCCGACAGAGCCCAGTAGAGCCCGACAGAGCCCGACAGAGCCCGACAGGGCCCGACAGAGCCCGACAGAGCCCGACAGGGCCCGACAGAGCCCAACAGGGCCCGACAGGGCCCGACAGAGCCCAGTAGAGCCCGACAGAGCCTGACAGAGCCCGACAGAGCCCGACAGGGCCCAGTAGAGACCAGTAGAGACCGACAGAGCCCAGTAGAGCCCGACAGAGCCCGACAGAGCCCGACAGAGCCCGACAGGGCCCGACAGGGCCCGACAGAGCCCGACAGGGCCCGACAGAGCCCGACAGAGCCCGACAGGGCCCAGTAGAGCCCGACAGAGCCCGACAGAGCCCGACAGAGCCCGACAGGGCCCGACAGAGCCCGACAGAGCCCAGTAGAGCCCGACAGAGCCCGACAGAGCCTGACAGAGCCCGACAGGGCCCGACAGGGCCCGACAGAGCCCAGTAGAGCCCGACAGAGCCCGACAGAGCCCGACAGAGCCCGACAGAGCCCGACAGGGCCCAGTAGAGCCCGACAGAGCCCGACAGAGCCCGACAGAGCCCGACAGGGCCCGACAGGGCCCGACAGAGCCCAGTAGAGCCCGACAGAGCCCGACAGAGCCCAGTAGAGCCCGACAGAGCCCGACAGAGCCCGACAGGGCCCGACAGAGCCCGACAGAGCCCGACAGGGCCCGACAGAGCCCAACAGGGCCCGACAGGGCCCGACAGAGCCCAGTAGAGCCCGACAGAGCCTGACAGAGCCCGACAGAGCCCGACAGGGCCCAGTAGAGACCAGTAGTGACCGACAGAGCCCAGTAGAGCCCGACAGAGCCCGACAGAGCCCGACAGAGCCCGACAGAGCCCAGTAGAGCCCGACAGAGCCCGACAGAGCCCGACAGAGCCCGACAGGGCCCGACAGAGCCCGATAGAGCCCGACAGGGCACGACAGGGCCCGACAGAGCCCGACAGAGCCCGACAGGGCCCGACAGGGCCCAGTAGAGCCCGACAGAGCCCAGTAGAGCCCAGTAGAGCCCGACAGAGCCCGACAGAGCCCGACAGAGCCCGACAGGGCCCGACAGGGCCCGACAGGGCCCAGTAGAGCCCGACAGAGCCCGACAGGGCCCGACAGAGCCCGACAGAGCCCGACAGGGCCCGACAGAGCCCGACAGAGCCCAACAGGGCCCAGTAGAGCCCGACAGAGCCCGACAGAGCCCGACAGAGCCCGACAGGGCCCGACAGGGCCCGACAGGGCCCGACAGGGCCCGACAGAGCCCGAGAGGGCCCCACAGAGCCCGACAGAGCCCGACAGGGCCCCACAGAGCCCGACAGAGCCCGACAGAGCCCGACAGAGCCCGACAGAGCCCAGTAGAGCCCGACAGAGCCCGACAGAGCCCGACAGAGCCCGACAGGGCCCGACAGGGCCCGACAGAGCCCGACAGGGCCCAGTAGAGCCCGACAGAGCCCGACAGGGCCCGACAGAGTGCGACAGAGCCTGACAGGGCCCGACAGAGCCCGACAGAGCCCGACAGAGCCTGACAGGGCCCAGTAGAGCCCGACAGAGCCCGACAGAGCCCGACAGAGCCCGACAGGGCCCGACAGAGCCCGACAGAGCCCGACAGGGCCCGACAGGGCCTGACAGAGCCCGACAGAGCCCGACAGAAACCGACAGAGCCCGACAGAACCCGACAGGGCCCGACAGAGCCCGACAGAGCCCGACAGGGCCCAGTAGAGCCCAGTAGAACCCGACAGAGCCCAGTAGAGCCCGACAGAGCCCGACAGAGCCCGACAGAGCCCGACAGGGCCCGACAGAGCCCGACAGAGCCCGACAGGGCCCGACAGAGCCCGACAGGGCCCAGTAGAGCCCGACAGAGCCCGACAGAGCCCAGTAGAGCCCGACAGAGCCCGACAGAGCCCGACAGGGCCCGACAGAGCTCGACAGAGCCCGACAGGGCCCGACAGAGCCCGACAGATCCCGACAGAGCCCAGTAGAGCCCGACAGAGCCCGACAGAGCCCGACAGAGCCCGACAGGGCCCGACAGGGCCCGACAGAGCCCGACAGAGCCCGACAGGGCCCGACAGAGCCCGACAGGGCCCGACAGGGCCCGACAGACCCCGACAGAGCCTGACAGAGCCCGACAGAGCCCGACAGAGCCCGACAGTGCCCGACAGAGCCCGACAGGGCCCAGTAGAGCCCGACAGGGCCCGACAGGGCCCGACAGAGCCCGACAGGGCCCGACAGAGCCCGACAGGGCCCGACAGAGCCCGACAGGGCCCGACAGGGCCCAGTAGAGCCCAGTAGAACCCGACAGAGCCCAGTAGAGCCCAACAGAGCCCGACAGAGCCCGACAGAGCCCTACAGAGCCCGACAGGGCCCGACAGAGCCCGACAGAGCCCGACAGGGCCCGACAGAGCCCGACAGGGCCCAGTAGAGCCCGACAGAGCCCGACAGAGCCCAGTAGAGCCCGACAGAGCCCGACAGAGCCCGACAGGGCCCGACAGAGCCCGACAGAGCCCGACAGGGCCCGACAGAGCCCGACAGAGCCCGACAGAGCCCAGTAGAGCCCGACAGAGCCCGACAGAGCCCGACAGAGCCCGACAGGGCCCGACAGGGCCCGACAGAGCCCGACAGAGCCCGACAGGGCCCGACAGAGCCCGACAGGGCCCGACAGGGCCCGACAGAGCCCGACAGAGCCCGACAGAGCCTGACAGAGCCCGACAGGGCCCGACAGGGCCCGACAGAGCCCGACAGAGCCCGACAGGGCCCAGTAGAGCCCGACAGAGCCCGACAGAGCCCGACAGAGACCGACAGAGCCCAGTAGAGCCCGACAGAGCCCGACAGAGCCCGAGAGGGCCCGACAGGGCCCGACAGAGCCCGACAGAGCCCGACAGGGCCCGACAGGGCCCGACAGAGCCCAGTAGAGCCCGACAGAGCCCGACAGAGCCCGACAGAGCCCAACAGGGCCCGACAGGGCCCGACAGGGCCGAGTAGAGCCCGACAGAGCCCGACAGAGCCCGACAGAGCCCGACAGGGCCCGACAGAGCCCGACAGGGCCCGACAGGGCCCGACAGGGCCCGACAGAGCCCGACAGGGCCCGACAGGGCACGACAGAGCCCGACAGAGCCCGACAGGGCCCGACAGAGACCGACAGAGCCCGACAGAGTCCGACAGAACCCGACAGAGCCCGACAGAGCCCAGTAGAGCCCAGTAGAGCCCGACAGAGCCCGACAGAGCCCGACAGAGCCCGACAGGGCCCGACAGGCCCAGTAGAGCCCGACAGAGCCCGACAGAGCCCGACAGAGCCCGACAGGGCCCGACAGGGCCCAGTAGAGCCCGACAGAGCCTGACAGAGCCCGACAGAGCCCAGTAGAGCCCAGTAGAGCCCGACAGAGCCCGACACAGCCCGACAGAGCCCGACAGGGCCCAGTAGAGCCCGACAGAGCCCGACAGGGCCCGACAGAGCCCGACAGATCCTGACAGGGCCCGACAGAGCCCGACAGAGCCCGACAGGGCCCAGTAGAGCCCGACAGAGCCCGACAGAGCCCGACAGAGCCCGACAGGGCCCAGTAGAGCCCAGTAGAACCCGACAGAGCCCAGTAGAGCCCGACAGAGCCCGACAGAGCCCGACAGAGCCCGACAGAGCCCGACAGGGCCCGACAGAGCCCGACAGAGCCCAGTAGAGCCCGACAGAGCCCGACAGAGCCCGACAGGGCCCGACAGAGCCCGACAGAGCCCGACAGGGCCCGACAGAGCCCAACAGGGCCCGACAGGGCCCGACAGAGCCCAGTAGAGCCCGACAGAGCCTGACAGAGCCCGACAGAGCCCGACAGGGCCCAGTAGAGACCAGTAGAGACCGACAGAGCCCAGTAGAGCCCGACAGAGCCCGACAGAGCCCGACAGAGCCCGACAGGGCCCGACAGGGCCCGACAGAGCCCGACAGGGCCCGACAGAGCCTGACAGAGCCCGACAGGGCCCAGTAGAGCCCGACAGAGCCCGACAGAGCCCGACAGAGCCCGACAGGGCCCGACAGAGCCCGACAGAGCCCAGTAGAGCCCGACAGAGCCCGACAGAGCCTGACAGAGCCCGACAGGGCCCGACAGGGCCCGACAGAGCCCAGTAGAGCCCGACAGAGCCCGACAGAGCCCGACAGAGCCCGACAGAGCCCGACAGGGCCCAGTAGAGCCCGACAGAGCCCGACAGAGCCCGACAGAGCCCGACAGGGCCCGACAGGGCCCGACAGAGCCCAGTAGAGCCCGACAGAGCCCGACAGAGCCCAGTAGAGCCCGACAGAGCCCGACAGAACCCGACAGGGCCCGACAGAGCCCGACAGAGCCCGACAGGGCCCGACAGAGCCCAACAGGGCCCGACAGGGCCCGACAGAGCCCAGTAGAGCCCGACAGAGCCTGACAGAGCCCGACAGAGCCCGACAGGGCCCAGTAGAGACCAGTAGAGACCGACAGAGCCCAGTAGAGCCCGACAGAGCCCGACAGAGCCCGACAGAGCCCGACAGAGCCCAGTAGAGCCCGACAGAGCCCGACAGAGCCCGACAGAGCCCGACAGGGCCCGACAGAGCCCGATAGAGCCCGACAGGGCACGACAGGGCCCGACAGAGCCCGACAGAGCCCGACAGGGCCCGACAGGGCCCAGTAGAGCCCGACAGAGCCCAGTAGAGCCCAGTAGAGCCCGACAGAGCCCGACAGAGCCCGACAGAGCCCGACAGGGCCCGACAGGGCCCGACAGGGCCCAGTAGAGCCTGACAGAGCCCGACAGGGCCCGACAGAGCCCGACAGAGCCCGACAGGGCCCGACAGAGCCCGACAGAGCCCAACAGGGCCCAGTAGAGCCCGACAGAGCCCGACAGAGCCCGACAGGGCCCGACAGGGCCCGACAGGGCCCGACAGGGCCCGACAGAGCCCGACAGGGCCCCACAGAGCCCGACAGAGCCCGACAGGGCCCCACAGAGCCCGACAGAGCCCGACAGAGCCCGACAGAGCCCAGTAGAGCCCGACAGAGCCCGACAGAGCCCGACAGGGCCCGACAGGGCCCGACAGAGCCCGACAGGGCCCAGTAGAGCCCGACAGAGCCCGACAGGGCCCGACAGAGCGCGACAGAGCCTGACAGGGCCCGACAGAGCCCGACAGAGCCCGACAGAGCCTGACAGGGCCCAGTAGAGCCCGACAGAGCCCGACAGAGCCCGACAGAGCCCGACAGGGCCCGACAGAGCCCGACAGAGCCCGACAGAAACCGACAGAGCCCGACAGAACCCGACAGGGCCCGACAGAGCCCGACAGAGCCCGACAGGGCCCAGTAGAGCCCAGTAGAACCCGACAGAGCCCAGTAGAGCCCGACAGAGCCCGACAGAGCCCGACAGGGCCCGACAGAGCCCGACAGAGCCCGACAGGGCCCGACAGAGCCCGACAGGGCCCAGTAGAGCCCGACAGAGCCCGACAGAGCCCAGTAGAGCCCGACAGAGCCCGACAGAGCCCGACAGGGCCCGACAGAGCTCGACAGAGCCCGACAGGGCCCGACAGAGCCCGACAGATCCCGACAGAGCCCAGTAGAGCCCGACAGAGCCCGACAGAGCCCGACAGAGCCCGACAGGGCCCGACAGGGCCCGACAGAGCCCGACAGAGCCCGACAGGGCCCGACAGAGCCCGACAGGGCCCGACAGGGCCCGACAGACCCCGACAGAGCCTGACAGAGCCCGACAGAGCCCGACAGAGCCCGACAGTGCCCGACAGAGCCCGACAGTGCCCGACAGAGCCCGACAGGGCCCAGTAGAGCCCGACAGGGCCCGACAGGGCCCGACAGAGCCCGACAGGGCCCGACAGAGCCCGACAGAGCCCGACAGAGCCCGACAGGGCCCGACAGAGCCCGACAGAGCCCAGTAGAGCCCGACAGAGCCCGACAGAGCCCGACAGGGCCCGACAGAGCCCGACAGAGCCCGACAGGGCCCGACAGAGCCCAACAGGGCCCGACAGGGCCCGACAGAGCCCAGTAGAGCCCGACAGAGCCTGACAGAGCCCGACAGAGCCCGACAGGGCCCAGTAGAGACCAGTAGAGACCGACAGAGCCCAGTAGAGCCCGACAGAGCCCGACAGAGCCCGACAGAGCCCGACAGGGCCCGACAGGGCCCGACAGAGCCCGACAGGGCCCGACAGAGCCCGACAGAGCCCGACAGGGCCCAGTAGAGCCCGACAGAGCCCGACAGAGCCCGACAGAGCCCGACAGGGCCCGACAGAGCCCGACAGAGCCCAGTAGAGCCCGACAGAGCCCGACAGAGCCTGACAGAGCCCGACAGGGCCCGACAGGGCCCGACAGAGCCCAGTAGAGCCCGACAGAGCCCGACAGAGCCCGACAGAGCCCGACAGAGCCCGACAGGGCCCAGTAGAGCCCGACAGAGCCCGACAGAGCCCGACAGAGCCCGACAGGGCCCGACAGGGCCCGACAGAGCCCAGTAGAGCCCGACAGAGCCCGACAGAGCCCAGTAGAGCCCGACAGAGCCCGACAGAGCCCGACAGGGCCCGACAGAGCCCGACAGAGCCCGACAGGGCCCGACAGAGCCCAACAGGGCCCGACAGGGCCCGACAGAGCCCAGTAGAGCCCGACAGAGCCTGACAGAGCCCGACAGAGCCCGACAGGGCCCAGTAGAGACCAGTAGAGACCGACAGAGCCCAGTAGAGCCCGACAGAGCCCGACAGAGCCCGACAGAGCCCGACAGAGCCCAGTAGAGCCCGACAGAGCCCGACAGAGCCCGACAGAGCCCGACAGGGCCCGACAGAGCCCGATAGAGCCCGACAGGGCACGACAGGGCCCGACAGAGCCCGACAGAGCCCGACAGGGCCCGACAGGGCCCAGTAGAGCCCGACAGAGCCCAGTAGAGCCCAGTAGAGCCCGACAGAGCCCGACAGAGCCCGACAGAGCCCGACAGGGCCCGACAGGGCCCGACAGGGCCCAGTAGAGCCCGACAGAGCCCGACAGGGCCCGACAGAGCCCGACAGAGCCCGACAGGGCCCGACAGAGCCCGACAGAGCCCAACAGGGCCCAGTAGAGCCCGACAGAGCCCGACAGAGCCCGACAGAGCCCGACAGGGCCCGACAGGGCCCGACAGGGCCCGACAGGGCCCCACAGAGCCCGACAGAGCCCGACAGGGCCCCACAGAGCCCGACAGAGCCCGACAGAGCCCGACAGAGCCCGACAGAGCCCAGTAGAGCCCGACAGAGCCCGACAGAGCCCGACAGAGCCCGACAGGGCCCGACAGGGCCCGACAGAGCCCGACAGGGCCCAGTAGAGCCCGACAGAGCCCGACAGGGCCCGACAGAGCGCGACAGAGCCTGACAGGGCCCGACAGAGCCCGACAGAGCCCGACAGAGCCTGACAGGGCCCAGTAGAGCCCGACAGAGCCCGACAGAGCCCGACAGAGCCCGACAGGGCCCGACAGAGCCCGACAGAGCCCGACAGGGCCCGACAGGGCCCGACAGAGCCCGACAGAGCCCGACAGAAACCGACAGAGCCCGACAGAACCCGACAGGGCCCGACAGAGCCCGACAGAGCCCGACAGGGCCCAGTAGAGCCCAGTAGAACCCGACAGAGCCCAGTAGAGCCCGACAGAGCCCGACAGAGCCCGACAGGGCCCGACAGAGCCCGACAGAGCCCGACAGGGCCCGACAGAGCCCGACAGGGCCCAGTAGAGCCCGACAGGGCCCAGTAGAGCCCGACAGAGCCCGACAGAGCCCAGTAGAGCCCGACAGAGCCCGACAGAGCCCGACAGGGCCCGACAGAGCTCGACAGAGCCCGACAGGGCCCGACAGAGCCCGACAGATCCCGACAGAGCCCAGTAGAGCCCGACAGAGCCCGACAGAGCCCGACAGAGCCCGACAGGGCCCGACAGGGCCCGACAGAGCCCGACAGAGCCCGACAGGGCCCGACAGAGCCCGACAGGGCCCGACAGGGCCCGACAGACCCCGACAGAGCCTGACAGAGCCCGAAAGAGCCCGACAGAGCCCGACAGTGCCCGACAGAGCCCGACAGTGCCCGACAGAGCCCGACAGGGCCCAGTAGAGCCCGACAGGGCCCGACAGGGCCCGACAGAGCCCGACAGGGCCCGACAGAGCCCGACAGAGCCCGACAGAGCCCGACAGGGCCTCACAGAGCCCGACAGAGCCCGACAGAGCCCGACAGAGCCCGACAGAGCCCAGTAGAGCCCGACAGAGCCCGACAGAGCCCGACAGAGCCCGACAGGGCCCGACAGGGCCCAGTAGAGCCCGACAGAGCCCGACAGGGCCCGACAGAGCCCGACAGAGCCTGACAGGGCCCGACAGAGCCCGACAGAGCCCGACAGAGCCCGACAGGGCCCAGTAGAGCCCGACAGAGCCCGACAGAGCCCGACAGAGCCCGACAGGGCCCGACAGAGCCCGACAGAGCCCGACAGGGCCCGACAGGGCCCGACAGAGCCCGACAGAAACCGACAGAAACCGACAGAGCCCGACAGGGCCCGACAGAGCCCGACAGAGCCCGACAGAGCCCGACAGGGCCCAGTAGAGCCCAGTAGAACCCGATAGAGCCCAGTAGAGCCCGACAGAGCCCGACAGAGCCCGACAGAGCCCTACAGAGCCCAACAGGGCCCGACAGAGCCCGACAGAGCCCGACAGGGCCCGACAGAGCCCGACAGGGCCCAGTAGAGCCCGACAGAGCCCGACAGAGCCCAGTAGAGCCCGACAGAGCCCGATAGAGCCCGACAGGGCCCGACAGAGCCCGACAGAGTCCGACAGGGCCCGACAGAGCCCGACAGAGCCCGACAGAGCCCAGTAGAGCCCGACAGAGCCCGACAGAGCCCGACAGAGCCCGACAGGGCCCGACAGGGCCCGACAGAGCCCGACAGAGCCCGACAGGGCCCGACAGAGCCCGACAGGGCCCGACAGGGCCCGACAGAGCCCGACAGAGCCCGACAGAGCCTGACAGAGCCCGACAGGGCCCGACAGGGCCCGACAGGGCCCGACAGAGCCCGACAGAGACCGACAGAGCCCAGTAGAGCCCGACAGAGCCCGACAGAGCCCGAGAGGGCCCGACAGGGCCCGACAGAGCCCGACAGAGCCCGACAGGGCCCGACAGGGCCCGACAGAGCCCAGTAGAGCCTGACAGAGCCCGACAGGGCCCGACAGAGCCCGACAGGGCCCGACAGGGCCCGACAGGGCCCGACAGAGCCCGACAGGGCCCGACAGGGCCCGACAGGGCACGACAGAGCCCGACAGAGCCCGACAGGGCCCGACAGGCCCAGTAGAGCCCGACAGAGCCCGACAGAGCCCGACAGAGCCCGACAGGGCCCGACAGGGCCCAGTAGAGCCCGACAGAGCCCGACAGAGCCCGACAGGGCCCGACAGAGCCCGACAGGGCCCGACAGGGCACGACAGAGCCCGACAGAGCCCGACAGGGCCCGACAGGCCCAGTAGAGCCCGACAGAGCCCGACAGAGCCCGACAGAGCCCGACAGGGCCCGACAGGGCCCAGTAGAGCCCGACAGAGCCCGACAGAGCCCGACAGAGCCCAGTAGAGCCCAGTAGAGCCCGACAGAGCCCGACACAGCCCGACAGAGCCCGACAGGGCCCAGTAGAGCCCGACAGAGCCCGACAGGGCCCGACAGAGCCCGACAGAGCCTGACAGGGCCCGACAGAGCCCGACAGAGCCCGACAGGGCCCAGTAGAGCCCGACAGAGCCCGACAGAGCCCGACAGAGCCCGACAGAGCCCGACAGGGCCCGACAGAGCCCGACAGAGCCCGACAGGGCCCGACAGAGCCCGACAGAGCCCGACAGAGCCCGACAGGGCCCAGTAGAGCCCAGTAGAACCCGACAGAGCCCAGTAGAGCCCGACAGAGCCCGACAGAGCCCGACAGAGCCCGACAGAGCCCGACAGGGCCCGACAGAGCCCGACAGAGCCCAGTAGAGCCCGACAGAGCCCGACAGAGCCCGACAGGGCCCGACAGAGCCCGACAGGGCCCGACAGAGCCCAACAGGGCCCGACAGGGCCCGACAGAGCCCAGTAGAGCCCGACAGAGCCTGACAGAGCCCGACAGAGCCCGACAGGGCCCAGTAGAGACCAGTAGAGACCGACAGAGCCCAGTAGAGCCCGACAGAGCCCGACAGAGCCCGACAGAGCCCGACAGGGCCCGACAGGGCCCGACAGAGCCCGACAGGGCCCGACAGAGCCCGACAGAGCCCGACAGGGCCCAGTAGAGCCCGACAGAGCCGGACAGAGCCCGACAGAGCCCGACAGGGCCCGACAGAGCCCAGTAGAGCCCGACAGAGCCCGACAGAGCCTGACAGAGCCCGACAGGGCCCGACAGGGCCCGACAGAGCCCAGTAGAGCCCGACAGAGCCCGACAGAGCCCGACAGAGCCCGACAGAGCCCGACAGGGCCCAGTAGAGCCCGACAGAGCCCGACAGAGCCCGACAGAGCCCGACAGGGCCCGACAGGGCCCGACAGAGCCCGACAGGGCCCGACAGGGCCCAGTAGAGCCCGATAGAGCCCGACAGAGCCCGACAGAGCCCGACAGGGGCCGACAGAGCCCGACAGAGCCCGACAGGGCCCGACAGGGCCCGACAGAGCCCGACAGAGCCCGACAGGGCCCGACAGGGCCCGACAGGGCCCGATAGAGCCCGACAGGGCCCGACACAGCCCGACAGAGCCCGACAGGGCACGACAGAGCCCGACAGAGCCCGACAGGGCCCGACAGAGCCCGACAGAGCCCGACAGAGCCCGACAGGGCCCGACAGGGCCCAGTAGAGCCCGACAGAGCCCAGTAGAGCCCAGTAGAGCCCGACAGAGCCCGACAGGGCCCGACAGGGACCGACAGGGCCCAGTAGAGCCCGACAGAGCCCGACAGGGCCCGACAGAGCCCGACAGAGCCCGACAGGGCCCGACAGAGCCCGACAGAGCCCGACAGGGCCCGACAGGGCCCGACAGAGCCCAGTAGAGCCCGACAGAGCCCGACAGAGCCCGACAGGGCCCGACAGGGCCCGACAGAGCCCGACAGAGCCCGACAGGGCCCGACAGGGCCCGACAGAGCCCAGTAGAGCCCGACAGAGCCCGACAGAGCCCGACAGAGCCCGACAGGGCCCGACAGGGCCCGACAGGGCCCAGTAGAGCCCGACAGAGCCCGACAGAGCCCGACAGAGCCCGACAGGGCCCGACAGGGCCCGACAGAGCCCGACAGGGCCCGACAGGGCCCGACAGGGCCCGACAGGGCACGACAGAGCCCGACAGAGCCCAGTAGAGCCCGACAGAGCCCGACAGAGCCCGACAGGGCCCGACAGGGCCCAGTAGAGCCCGACAGAGCCCGACAGAGCCCGACAGAGCCCGACAGGGCCCGACAGGGCCCGACAGGGCCCAGTAGAGCCCGACAGGGCCCAGTAGAGCCCGACAGTGCCCGACAGAGCCCGACAGAGCCCGACAGAGCCCAGTAGAGCCCAGTAGAGCCCGACAGAGCCCGACACAGCCCGACAGAGCCCGACAGGGCCCGACAGAGCCCGACAGAGCCCGACAGGGCCCGAGAGGGCCCAGTAGAGCCCGACAGAGCCCGACAGGGCCCGACAGAGCCCGACAGAGCCCGACAGAGCCCAGTAGAGCCCGACAGAGACCGTCAGGGCCCGACAGGGCCCGACAGGGCCCAGTAGATCCCGAAAGAGCCCGACAGAGCCCAGTAGAGCCCAGTAGAGCCCGACAGAGCCCGACAGAGCCCGACAGAGCCCGACAGGGCCCGACAGAGCCCGACAGAGCCCGACAGGGCCCGACAGGGCCCGACAGGGCCCAGTAGAGCCCGACAGAGCCCGACAGATCCCGACAGAGCCCGACAGAGCCCGACAGAGCCCAGTAGAGCCCGACAGAGCCCGACAGAGCCCGACAGAGCCCGACAGGGCCCGACAGGGCCCGACAGGGCCCAGTAGAGCCCGACAGAGCCCGACAGAGCCCGACAGAACCCGACAGAGCCCGACAGAGCCCGACAGAGCCCGACAGGGCCCGACAGGGCCCGACAGAGCCCGACAGGGCCCAGTAGAGCCCGACAGAGCCCGACAGAGCCCGACAGAACCCGACAGAGCCCGACAGAGACCAGTTGAGCCCGACAGAGCCCGACAGAGCCCGACAGAGCCCGACAGGGCCCGACAGGGCCCAGTAGAGCCCGACAGAGCCCGACAGAGCCCGACAGAGCCCGACAGAGCCCAGTAGAGCCCGACAGAGCCCGACAGAGCCCGACAGAGCCCGACAGAGCCCGACAGGGCCCGACAGAGCCTGACAGAGCCCGACAGGGCCCGACAGGGCCCGACAGAGCCCAGTAGAGCCCGACAGAGCCCGACAGGGCCCAGTAGAGACCAGTTGAGCCCGACAGAGCCCAGTAGAGCCCGACAGAGCCCGACAGAGCCCGACAGAGCTCGACAGGGCCCGACAGGGCCCGACAGGGCCCGACAGGGCCCGACAGAGCCCGACAGAGCCCGACAGGGCCCAGTAGAGCCCGACAGAGCCCGACAGAGCCCGACAGAGCCCGACAGAGCCCAGTAGAGCCCGACAGAGCCCGACAGATCCCGAGAGAGCCCGACAGGGCCCGACAGGGCCCAGTAGAGCCCGACAGAGCCCGACAGAGCCCGACAGAGCCCGACAGGGCCCGACAGAGCCCGACAGGGCCCGACAGGGCCCAGTAGAGCCCGACAGAGCCCGACAGAGCCCGACAGAGCCCGACAGGGCCCGACAGAGCCCGACAGAGCCCAGTAGAGCCCGACAGAGCCCGACAGAGCCTGACAGAGCCCGACAGGGCCCGACAGGGCCCGACAGGGCCCGACAGGGCCCGATAGAGCCCGACAGGGCCCGACACAGCCCGACAGACCCCGACAGGGCACGACAGAGCCCGACAGAGCCCGACAGGGCCCGACAGAGCCCGACAGAGCCCGACAGAGCCCGACAGGGCCCGACAGGGCCCAGTAGAGCCCGACAGAGCCCAGTAGAGCCCAGTAGAGCCCGACAGAGCCCGACAGGGCCCGACAGGGCCCGACAGGGCCCAGTAGAGCCCGACAGAGCCCGACAGGGCCCGACAGAGCCCGACAGAGCCCGACAGGGCCCGACAGAGCCCGACAGAGCCCGACAGAGCCCGACAGGGCCCGACAGGGCCCGACAGAGCCCAGTAGAGCCCGACAGAGCCCGACAGAGCCCGACAGGGCCCGACAGGGCCCGACAGAGCCCGACAGAGCCCGACAGGGCCCGACAGGGCCCGACAGAGCCCAGTAGAGCCCGACAGAGCCCGACAGGGCCCGACAGGGCCCAGTAGAGCCCGACAGAGCCCGACAGAGCCCGACAGAGCCCGACAGGGCCCGACAGGGCCTGACAGAGCCCGACAGGGCCCGACAGGGCCCGACAGGGCCCGACAGGGCACGACAGAGCCCGACAGAGCCCGACAGGGCCCGACAGGGCCCAGTAGAGCCCGACAGAGCCCGACAGAGCCCGACAGAGCCCGACAGAGCCCGACAGGGCCCGACAGGGCCCAGTAGAGCCCGACAGTGCCCGACAGAGCCCGACAGAGCCCGACAGAGCCCAGTAGAGCCCAGTAGAGCCCGACAGAGCCCGACACAGCCCGACAGAGCCCGACAGAGCCCGACAGGGCCCGACAGTGCCCGACAGAGCCCGACAGGGCCCGAGAGGGCCCAGTAGAGCCCGACAGAGCCCGACAGGGCCCGACAGAGCCCGACAGAGCCCGACAGGGCCCGACAGAGCCCGACAGAGTCCAGTAGAGCCCGACAGAGCCCGACAGGGCCCGACAGAGCCCGACAGAGCCCGACAGGGCCCGACAGAGCCCAGTAGAGCCCGACAGAGCCCGTCAGGGCCCGACAGGGCCCGAAAGGGCCCAGTAGAGCCCGACAGAGCCCGACAGAGCCCAGTAGAGCCCAGTAGAGCCCGACAGAGCCCGACAGAGCCCGACAGAGCCCGACAGGGCCCGACAGAGCCCGACAGGGCCCGACAGGGCCCGACAGGGCCCAGTAGAGCCCGACAGAGCCCGACAGATCCCGACAGAGTCCGACAGAGCCCAGTAGAGCCCGACAGAGCCCCACAGAGCCCGACAGAGCCCGACAGGGCCCGACAGGGCCCGACAGGGCCCAGTAGAGCCCGACAGAGCCCGACAGATCCCGACAGAGCCCGACAGAGCCCGACAGAGCCCGACAGAGCCCGAGAGGGCCCGACAGGGCCCGACAGAGCCCAGTAGAGCCCGACAGAGCCCGACAGAGCCCGACAGAACCCGACAGAGCCCGACAGAGCCCAGTAGAGCCCGACAGAGCCCGACAGAGCCCGACAGAGCCCGACAGGGCCCGACAGGGCCCAGTAGAGCCCGACAGAGCCCGACAGAGCCCGACAGAACCCGACAGAGACCGACAGAGCCCGACAGAGCCCAGTAGAGCCCAACAGAGCCCGTCAGGGCCCGACAGGGCCCGACAGGGCCCAGTAGAGCCCGACAGAGCCCGACAGAGCCCAGTAGAGCCCAGTAGAGCCCGACAGAGCCCGACAGAGACCGACAGAGCCCGACAGAGCCCGACAGGGCCCGACAGGGCCCGACAGGGCCCAGTAGAGCCCGACAGAGCCGGACAGAGCCCGACAGAGCCCGACAGGGCCCGACAGAGCCCAGTAGAGCCCGACAGAGCCCGACAGAGCCTGACAGAGCCCGACAGGGCCCGACAGGGCCCGACAGAGCCCAGTAGAGCCCGACAGAGCCCGACAGAGCCCGACAGAGCCCGACAGAGCCCGACAGGGCCCAGTAGAGCCCGACAGAGCCCGACAGAGCCCGACAGAGCCCGACAGAGCCCAGTAGAGCCCGACAGAGCCCGACAGGGCCCGACAGGGCCCGACAGGGCCGAGTAGAGCCCGACAGAGCCCGACAGAGCCCGACAGAGCCCGACAGGGCCCGACAGAGCCCGACAGAGCCCGACAGGGCCCGACAGGGCCCGACAGAGCCCGACAGGGCCCGACAGAGCCCGACAGGGCCCGACAGGGCACGACAGAGCCCGACAGAGCCCGACAGGGCCCGACAGAGCCCGACAGAGCCCGACAGAGCCCAGTAGAGCCCGACAGAGCCCGACAGAGCCCGACAGAGCCCGACAGGGCCCGACAGGCCCAGTAGAGCCCGACAGAGCCCGACAGAGCCCGACAGAGCCCGACAGAGCCCGACAGGGCCCGACAGAGCCCGACAGAGCCCGACAGGGCCCGACAGAGCCCGACAGAGCCCGACAGAGCCCAGTAGAGCCCGACAGAGCCCGTCAGGGCCCGACAGGGCCCGACAGGGCCCAGTAGAGCCCGACAGAGCCCGACAGAGCCCAGTAGAGCCCAGTAGAGCCCGACAGAGCCCGACAGAGCCCGACAGAGCCCGACAGGGCCCGACAGGGCCCGACAGAGCCCGACAGGGCCCGACAGGGCCCGACAGGGCCCAGTAGAGCCCGACAGAGCCCGACAGATCCCGACAGAGCCCGACAGAGCCCGACAGGGCCCGACAGGGCCCGACAGAGCCCGAGAGGGCCCGACAGGGCCCGACAGAGCCCAGTAGAGCCCGACAGAGCCCGACAGAGCCCGACAGAACCCGACAGAGCCCGACAGAGCCCAGTAGAGCCCGACAGAGCCCGACAGAGCCCGACAGAGCCCGACAGGGCCCGACAGGGCCCGACAGGGCCCAGTAGAGCCCGACAGAGCCCGACAGAGCCCGACAGAACCCGACAGAGACCGACAGAGCCCGACAGAGCCCAGTAGAGCCCAACAGAGCCCGTCAGGGCCCGACAGGGCCCGACAGGGCCCAGTAGAGCCCGACAGAGCCCGACAGAGCCCAGTAGAGCCCAGTAGAGCCCGACAGAGCCCGACAGAGACCGACAGAGCCCGACAGAGCCCGACAGGGCCCGACAGGGCCCGACAGAGCCCGACAGGGCCCGACAGGGCCTGACAGAGCCCGACAGGGCCCGACAGAGCCCGACAGAGCCCGACAGAGCCCGACAGGGCCCCACAGAGCCCGACAGAGCCCGACAGGGCCCAGTAGAGCCCGACAGAGCCCGACAGAGCCCGACAGAGCCCAGTAGAGCCCGACACAGCCCGACAGAGCCCGACAGAGCCCGACAGGGCCCGACAGGGCACGACAGAGCCCGACAGAGCCCGACAGGGCCCGACAGAGCCCGACAGAGCCCGACAGAGCCCAGTAGAGCCCGACAGAGCCCGACAGAGCCCGACAGAGCCCGACAGGGCCCGACAGGCCCAGTAGAGCCCGACAGAGCCCGACAGAGCCCGACAGAGCCCGACAGGGCCCGACAGAGCCCGACAGAGCCCGACAGGGCCCGACAGGGCCCGACAGAGCCCGACAGGGCCCGACAGAGCCCGACAGGGCCCGACAGGGCACGACAGAGCCCGACAGAGCCCGACAGGGCCCGACAGAGCCCGACAGAGCCCGACAGAGCCCGACAGAGCCCAGTAGAGCCCGACAGAGCCCGACAGAGCCCGACAGAGCCCGACAGGGCCCGACAGGCCCAGTAGAGCCCGACAGAGCCCGACAGAGCCCGACAGAGCCCGACAGAGCCCGACAGGGCCCGACAGGGCCCAGTAGAGCCCGACAGAGCCCGACAGGGCCCGACAGAGCCCGACAGAGCCCGACAGGGCCCGACAGAGCCCAGTAGAGCCCGACAGAGCCCGTCAGGGCCCGACAGGGCCCGACAGGGCCCAGTAGAGCCCGACAGAGCCCGACAGAGCCCAGTAGAGCCCAGTAGAGCCCGACAGAGCCCGACAGAGCCCGACAGAGCCCGACAGGGCCCGACAGAGCCCGACAGGGCCCGACAGGGCCCGACAGGGCCCAGTAGAGCCCGACAGAGCCCGACAGATCCCGACAGAGTCCGACAGAGCCCAGTAGAGCCCGACAGAGCCCGACAGAGCCCGACAGAGCCCGACAGGGCCCGACAGGGCCCGACAGGGCCCAGTAGAGCCCGACAGAGCCCGACAGAGCCCGACAGAACCCGACAGAGCCCGACAGAGCCCGACAGAGCCCGACAGGGCCCGACAGAGCCCGACAGGGCCCATTAGAGCCCGACAGAGCCCGACAGAGCCCGACAGAACCCGACAGAGCCCGACAGAGACCAGTTGAGCCCGACAGAGCCCGACAGAGCCCGACAGAGCCCGACAGGGCCCGACAGGGCCCAGTAGAGCCCGACAGAGCCCGACAGAGCCCGACAGAGCCCAGTAGAGCCCGACAGAGCCCGACAGAGCCCGACAGAGCCCGACAGGGCCCGACAGAGCCTGACAGAGTCCGACAGGGCCCGACAGGGCCCGACAGAGCCCAGTAGAGCCCGACAGAGCCCGACAGAGCCCGACAGGGCCCAGTAGAGCCGGATAGAGCCCGACAGAGCCCGACAGAGCCCGACAGGGCCCGACAGGGCCCGACAGAGCCCGACAGAGCCCGACAGGGCCCGACAGAGCCCGACAGAGCCCGACAGAGCCCAGTAGAGCCCGACAGAGCCCGTCAGGGCCCGACAGGGCCCGACAGGGCCCAGTAGAGCCCGACAGAGCCCGACAGAGCCCAGTAGAGCCCGACAGAGCCCGACAGAGCCCGACAGAGCCCGACAGAGCCCGACAGGGCCCGACAGGGCCCGACAGAGCCCGACAGGGCCCAGTAGAGCCCGACAGAGCCCGACAGATCCCGACAGAGCCCGACAGAGCCCGACAGGGCCCGACAGGGCCCGACAGAGCCCGAGAGGGCCCGACAGGGCCCGACAGAGCCCAGTAGAGCCCGACAGAGCCCGACAGAGCCCGACAGAACCCGACAGAGCCCGACAGAGCCCAGTAGAGCCCGACAGAGCCCGACAGAGCCCGACAGAGCCCGACAGGGCCCGACAGGGCCCGACAGGGCCCAGTAGAGCCCGACAGAGCCCGACAGAGCCCGACAGAACCCGACAGAGACCGACAGAGCCCGACAGAGCCCAGTAGAGCCCAACAGAGCCCGTCAGGGCCCGACAGGGCCCGACAGGGCCCAGTAGAGCCCGACAGAGCCCGACAGAGCCCAGTAGAGCCCAGTAGAGCCCGACAGAGCCCGACAGAGACCGACAGAGCCCGACAGAGCCCGACAGGGCCCGACAGGGCCCGACAGAGCCCGACAGGGCCCGACAGGGCCTGACAGAGCCCGACAGGGCCCGACAGAGCCCGACAGAGCCCGACAGAGCCCGACAGGGCCCCACAGAGCCCGACAGAGCCCGACAGGGCCCAGTAGAGCCCGACAGAGCCCGACAGAGCCCGACAGAGCCCAGTAGAGCCCGACACAGCCCGACAGAGCCCGACAGGGCCCGACAGGGCCCGACAGAGCCCGACAGAGCCCGACAGGGCCCAGTAGAGCCCGACAGAGCCCGACAGAGCCCGACAGAGCCCAGTAGAGCCCGACAGAGCCCGACAGAGCCCGACAGGGCCCGACAGGGCCCGACAGAGCCCGACAGAGCCCGACAGGGCCCAGTAGAGCCCGACAGAGCCCGACAGAGCCTGACAGAGCCCGACAGAGCCCAGTAGAGCCCGACAGAGCCCGACAGAGCCCGACAGGGCCCGACAGGGTCCGACAGAGCCCGACAGGGCCCGACAGGGCCCGACAGAGCCCAGTAGAGCCTGACAGAGCCCGACAGAGCCCGACAGAGCCCGACAGGGCCCGACAGGGCCCGACAGGGCCCAGTAGAGCCCGACAGAGCCCGACAGAGCCCGACAGAGCCCGACAGGGCCCGACAGAGCCCGACAGAGCCCGACAGGGCCCGACAGGGCCCGACAGAGCCCGACAGGGCCCGACAGGGCACGACAGAGCCCGACAGAGCCCGACAGGTCCCGACAGAGCCCGACAGAGCCCGACAGAGCCCGACAGAGCCCGACAGAACCCGACAGAGCCCGACAGAGCCCAGTAGAGCCCAGTAGAGCCCGACAGAGCCCGAGAGAGCCCGAGAGAGCCCGACAGAGCCCGACAGGGCCCGACAGGCCCAGTAGAGCCCGACAGAGCCCGACAGAGCCCGACATAGCCCGACAGAGCCCGACAGAGCCCGACAGGGCCCGACAGGGCCCAGTAGAGCCCGACAGACCCCGACAGAGCCCGACAGAGCCCGACAGGGCCCGACAGGGCCCGACAGAGCCCGACAGGGCCCAGTAGAGCCCGACAGAGCCCGACAGAACCCGACAGAGCCCGACAGAGACCAGTTGAGCCCGACAGAGCCCGACAGAGCCCGACAGAGCCCGACAGGGCCCGACAGGGCCCAGTAGAGCCCGACAGAGCCCGACAGAGCCCGACAGAGCCCGACAGAGCCCAGTAGAGCCCGACAGAGCCCGACAGAGCCCGACAGAGCCCGACAGGGCCCGACAGAGCCTGACAGAGCCCGACAGGGCCCGACAGGGCCCGACAGAGCCCAGTAGAGCCCGACAGAGCCCGACAGAGCCCGACAGAGCCCGACAGGGCCCAGTAGAGCCCAGTAGAGCCCGACAGAGCCCAGTAGAGCCCGACAGAGCCCGACAGAGCCCGACAGGGCCCGACAGGGCCCGACAGAGCCCGAGAGAGCCCGACAGGGCCCGACAGAGCCCGACAGAGCCCGACAGGGCCCAGTAGAGCCCGACAGAGCCCGACAGAGCCCGACAGAGCCCGACAGAGCCCAGTAGAGCCCGACAGAGCCTGACAGAGCCCGACAGAGCCCGACAGGGCCCGACAGAGCCCGACAGAGCCCAGTAGAGCCCGACAGAGCCCGACAGGGCCCGACAGGGCCCAGTAGAGCCCAGAAGAGCCCGACAGAGCCCAGTAGAGCCCGACAGAGCCCGACAGAGCCCGACAGAGCCCGACAGGGCCCGACAGAGCCCGACAGAGCCCGACAGGGCACGACAGAGCCCGACAGAGCCCGACAGAGCCCTACAGGGCCCGACAGGGCCCAGTAGAGCCCGACAGAGCCCAGAAGAGCCCAGTAGAGCCCGACAGAGCCCGACAGAGCCCGACAGAGCCCGACAGGGCCCGACAGGGCCCGACAGGGCCCAGTAGAGCCCGACAGAGCCCGACAGGGCCCGACAGAGCCCGACAGAGCCCGACAGGGCCCGACAGAGCCCGACAGAGCCCGACAGGGCCCAGTAGAGCCCGACAGAGCCCGACAGAGCCCGACAGAGCCCGACAGGGCCCGACAGAGCCCGACAGAGCCCGACAGGGGCCGACAGGGCCCGACAGAGCCCGACAGGGCCCGACAGAGCCCGACAGAGCCCGACAGGGCCCAGTAGAGCCCGACAGAGCCCGACAGAGCCCGACAGAGCCCAGTAGAGCCCGACAGAGCCCGACAGAGCCCGACAGGGCCCGACAGGGCCCGACAGAGCCCGACAGAGCCCGACAGGGCCCAGTAGAGCCCGACAGAGCCCTACAGGGCCCGACAGAGCCCGACAGAGCCTGACAGCGCCCGACAGAGCCCGACAGAGCCCGACAGAGCCCGACAGGGCCCAGTAGAGCCCGACAGGGCCCGACAGAGCCCGACAGAGCCCGACAGGGCCCGACAGGGCCCGACAGAGCCCGACAGGGCCCGACAGGGCCCGACAGAGCCCGACAGAGCCCGACAGGGCCCGACAGAGCCCGACAGAGCCCGACAGAGCCCGACAGGGCCCAGTAGATACCAGTAGAACCCGACAGAGCCCAGTAGAGCCCGACAGAGCCCGACAGAGCCCGACAGAGCCCGACAGGGCCCGACAGAGCCCGACAGAGCCCGACAGGGCCCGACAGAGCCCGACAGGGCCCAGTAGAGCCCGACAGAGCCCGACAGAGCCCAGTAGAGCCCGACAGAGCCCGACAGAGCCCGACAGGGCCCGACAGAGCCCGACAGAGCCCGACAGAGCCCAGTAGAGCCCGACAGAGCCCGACAGAGCCCGACAGGGCCCGACAGGGCCCGACAGAGCCCGACAGATCCCGACAGGGCCCGACAGAGCCCGACAGGGCCCGACAGGGCCCGACAGGGCCCAACAGAGCCCGACAGAGCCCGACAGAGCCTGACAGAGCCCGACAGGGCCCGACAGGGCCCGACAGAGCCCGACAGAGCCCGACAGGGCCCAGTAGAGCCCGACAGAGCCCGACAGAGCCCGACAGAGACCGACAGAGCCCAGTAGGGCCCGACAGAGCCCGACAGAGCCCGAGAGGGCCCGACAGGGCCCGACAGAGCCCGACAGAGCCCGACAGGGCCCGACAGGGCCCGACAGAGCCCAGTAGAGCCTGACAGAGCCCGACAGAGCCCGATAGAGCCCGACAGGGCCCGACAGGGCCCGACAGGGCCGAGTAGAGCCCGACAGAGCCCGACAGAGCCCGACAGAGCCCGACAGGGCCCGACAGAGCCCGACAGAGCCCGACAGGGCCCGACAGAGCCCGACAGGGCCCGACAGGGCACGACAGAGCCCGACAGAGCCCGACAGGGCCCGACAGAGCCCGACAGAGCCCGACAGAGCCCGACAGAGCCCAGTAGAGCCCGACAGAGCCCGACAGAGCCCGACAGAGCCCGACAGGGCCCGACAGGCCCAGTAGAGCCCGACAGAGCCCGACAGAGCCCGACAGAGCCCGACAGAGCCCGACAGGGCCCGACAGGGCCCAGTAGAGCCCGACAGAGCCCGACAGAGCCCGACAGAGCCCAGTAGAGCCCAGTAGAGCCCGACAGAGCCCGACACAGCCCGACAGAGCCCGACAGAGCCCGACAGGGCCCGACAGAGCCCGACAGAGCCCGACAGGGCCCGACAGGGCCCAGTAGAGCCCGACAGAGCCCGACAGGGCCCGACAGAGCCCGACAGAGCCTGACAGGGCCCGACAGAGCCCGACAGAGCCCGACAGGGCCCAGTAGAGCCCGACAGAGCCCGACAGAGCCCGACAGAGCCCGACAGGGCCCGACAGAGCCCGACAGAGCCCGACAGGGCCCGACAGGGCCCGACAGAGCCCGACAGAGCCTGACAGGGCCCGGCAGAGCCCGACAGAGCCCGACAGAGCCCGACAGGGCCCAGTAGAGCCCAGTAGAACCCGACAGAGCCCAGTAGAGCCCGACAGAGCCCGACAGAGCCCGACAGAGCCCGACAGGGCCCGACAGAGCCCGACAGAGCCCAGTAGAGCCCGACAGAGCCCGACAGAACCCGACAGGGCCCGACAGAGCCCGACAGAGCCCGACAGGGCCCGACAGAGCCCGACAGAGCCCGACAGGGCCCGACAGGGCCCGACAGGGCCCAGTAGAGCCCGACAGAGCCCGACAGGGCCCGACAGAGCCCGACAGAGCCCGACAGGGCCCGACAGAGCCCGACAGAGCCCGACAGGGCCCAGTAGAGCCCGACAGAGCCCGACAGAGCCCGACAGAGCCCGACAGGGCCCGACAGAGCCCGACAGAGCCCGACAGGGCCCGACAGGGCCCGACAGAGCCCGACAGGGCCCGACAGAGCCCGACAGAGCCCGACAGGGCCCAGTAGAGCCCGACAGAGCCCGACAGAGCCCGACAGAGCCCGACAGGGCCCGACAGGCCCAGTAGAGCCCGACAGAGCCCGACAGAGCCCGACAGAGCCCGACAGAGCCCGACAGGGCCCGACAGGGCCCAGTAGAGCCCGACAGAGCCCGACAGAGCCCGACAGAGCCCGACAGAGCCCAGTAGAGCCCAGTAGAGCCCGACAGAGCCCGACACAGCCCGACAGAGCCCGACAGAGCCCGACAGGGCCCGACAGAGCCCGACAGAGCCCGACAGGGCCCGACAGGGCCCAGTAGAGCCCGACAGAGCCCGACAGGGCCCGACAGAGCCCGACAGAGCCTGACAGGGCCCGACAGAGCCCGACAGAGCCCGACAGGGCCCAGTAGAGCCCGACAGAGCCCGACAGAGCCCGACAGAGCCCGACAGGGCCCGACAGAGCCCGACAGAGCCCGACAGGGCCCGACAGGGCCCGACAGAGCCTGACAGGGCCCGGCAGAGCCCGACAGAGCCCGACAGAGCCCGACAGGGCCCAGTAGAGCCCAGTAGAACCCGACAGAGCCCAGTAGAGCCCGACAGAGCCCGACAGAGCCCGACAGAGCCCGACAGAGCCCGACAGGGCCCGACAGAGCCCGACAGAGCCCGACAGGGCCCGACAGAGCCCGACAGAGCCCAGTAGAGCCCGACAGAGCCCGACAGAGCCCGACAGGGCCCGACAGAGCCCGACAGAGCCCGACAGGGCCCGACAGAGCCCGACAGGGCCCGACAGGGCCCGACAGAGCCCAGTAGAGCCCGACAGAGCCCGACAGAGCCCGACAGAGCCCGACAGGGCCCAGTAGAGACCAGTAGAGACCGACAGAGCCCAGTAGAGCCCGACAGAGCCCGACAGAGCCCAACAGAGGCCGACAGGGCCCGACAGGGCCCGACAGAGCCCGACAGAGCCCGACAGAGCCCAGTAGAGACCGACAGAGCCCGACAGAGCCCGACAGAGCACGACAGGGCCCGACAGAGCCCGACAGAGCCCAGTAGAGCCCGACAGAGCCCGACAGAGCCTGACAGAGCCCGACAGGGCCCGACAGGGCCCGACAGAGCCCGACAGAGGCCGACAGGGCCCAGTAGAGCCCGACAGAGCCCGACAGAGCCCGACAGAGCCCGACAGGGCCCAGTAGAGCCCGACAGAGCCCGACAGAGCCCGACAGAGCCTGACAGGGCCCGACAGGGCCCGACAGGGCCCGACAGAGCCCGACAGGGCCCGTCAGGGCCCAGTAGAGCCCGATAGAGCCCGACAGAGCCCGACAGAGCCCGACAGGGCCCGACAGAGCCCGACAGAGCCCGACAGGGCCCTACAGGGCCTGACAGGGCCCGATAGAGCCCGACAGGGCCCGACAGAGCCCGACAGAGCCCGACAGGGCACGACAGAGCCCGACAGAGCCCGACAGAGCCCGACAGGGCCCGACAGGGCCCAGTAGAGCCCGACAGAGCCCAGTAGAGCCCAGTAGAGCCCGACAGAGCCCGACAGGGCCCGACAGGGCCCGACAGGGCCCAGTAGAGCCCGACAGAGCCCGACAGAGCCCGACAGAGCCCGACAGAGCCCGACAGGGCCCGACAGAGCCCGACAGAGCCCGACAGGGCCCGACAGGGCCCGACAGAGCCCAGTAGAGCCCGACAGAGCCCGACAGAGCCCGACAGGGCCCGACAGGGCCCGACAGAGCCCGACAGAGCCCGACAGGGCCCGACAGGGCCCGACAGAGCCCAGTAGAGCCCGACAGAGCCCGACAGAGCCCGACAGAGCCCGACAGGGCCCGACAGGGCCCGACAGGGCCCAGTAGAGCCAGACAGAGCCCGACAGAGCCCGACAGAGCCCGACAGGGCCCGACAGGGCCCGACAGAGCCCGACAGGGCCCGACAGGGCCCGACAGGGCACGACAGAGCCCGACAGAGCCCGACAGGGCCCAACAGAGCCCGACAGGGCCCAACAGAGCCCGACAGAGCCCGACAGAGCCTGACAGAGCCCGACAGGGCCCGACAGGGCCCGACAGAGCCCGACAGAGCCCGACAGGGCCCAGTAGAGCCCGACAGAGCCCGACAGAGCCTGACAGAGACCGACAGAGCCCAGTAGAGCCCGACAGAGCCCGACAGATCCCGAGAGGGCCCGACAGGGCCCGACAGAGCCCGACAGAGCCCGACAGGGCCCGACAAGGCCCGAGAGAGCCCAGTAGAGCCTGACAGAGCCCGACAGAGCCCGACAGAGCCCGACAGGGCCCGACAGGGCCCGACAGGGCCGAGTAGAGCCCGACAGAGCCCGACAGAGCCCGACAGAGCCCGACAGGGCCCGACAGAGCCCGACAGAGCCCGACAGGGCCCGACAGGGCCCGACAGAGCCCGACAGGGCCCGACAGAGCCCGACAGGGCCCGACAGGGCACGACAGAGCCCGACAGGGCCCGACAGAGCCCGACAGGGCCCGACAGGGCACGACAGAGCCCGACAGAGCCCGACAGGGCCCGACAGAGCCCGACAGAGCCCGACAGAGCCCGACAGAGCCCGACAGAGCCCAGTAGAGCCCGACAGAGCCCGACAGAGCCCGACAGAGCCCGACAGGGCCCGACAGGCCCAGTAGAGCCCGACAGAGCCCGACAGAGCCCGACAGAGCCCGACAGAGCCCGACAGGGCCCGACAGGGCCCAGTAGAGCCCGACAGAGCCCGACAGAGCCCGACAGAGCCCAGTAGAGCCCAGTAGAGCCCGACAGAGCCCGACACAGCCCGACAGAGCCCGACAGAGCCCGACAGGGCCCGACAGAGCCCGACAGAGCCCGACAGGGCCCGACAGGGCCCAGTAGAGCCCGACAGAGCCCGACAGGGCCCGACAGAGCCCGACAGAGCCTGACAGGGCCCGACAGAGCCCGACAGAGCCCGACAGGGCCCAGTAGAGCCCGACAGAGCCCGACAGAGCCCGACAGGGCCCGACAGGGCCCGACAGAGCCCGACAGAGCCTGACAGGGCCCGGCAGAGCCCGACAGAGCCCGACAGAGCCCGACAGGGCCCAGTAGAGCCCAGTAGAACCCGACAGAGCCCAGTAGAGCCCGACAGAGCCCGACAGAGCCCGACAGAGCCCGACAGGGCCCGACAGAGCCCGACAGAGCCCGACAGGGCCCGACAGAGCCCGACAGAGCCCAGTAGAGCCCGACAGAGCCCGACAGAGCCCGACAGGGCCCGACAGAGCCCGACAGAGCCCGACAGGGCCCGACAGAGCCCAGTAGAGCCCGACAGAGCCCGACAGAGCCCGACAGAGCCCGACAGGGCCCAGTAGAGACCAGTAGAGACCGACAGAGCCCAGTAGAGCCCGACAGAGCCCGACAGAGCCCGACAGGGCCCGACAGGGCCCGACAGAGCCCGACAGAGCCCGACAGAGCCCAGTAGAGACCGACAGAGCCCGACAGAGCCCGACAGAGCCCGACAGGGCCCGACAGAGCCCGACAGAGCCCAGTAGAGCCCGACAGAGCCCGACAGAGCCTGACAGAGCCCGACAGGGCCCGACAGGGCCCGACAGAGCCCGACAGAGCCCGACAGGGCCCAGTAGAGACCGACAGAGCCCGACAGAGCCCGACAGAGCCCGACAGGGCCCAGTAGAGCCCGACAGAGCCCGACAGAGCCCGACAGAGCCCGACAGGGCCCGACAGGGCCCGACAGGGCCCGACAGAGCCCGTCAGGGCCCAGTAGAGCCCGATAGAGCCCGACAGAGCCCGACAGAGCCCGACAGGGCCCGACAGAGCCCGACAGAGCCCGACAGGGCCCGACAGGGCCCGACAGGGCCCGATAGAGCCCGACAGGGCCCGACAGGGCCCGATAGAGCCCGACAGGGCCCAGTAGAGCCCGACAGAGCCCAGTAGAGCCCAGTAGAGCCCGACAGAGCCCGACAGGGCCCGACAGGGCCCGACAGGGCCCAGTAGAGCCCGACAGAGCCCGACAGAGCCCGACAGGGCCCGACAGAGCCCGACAGAGCCCGACAGGGCCCGACAGGGCCCGACAGAGCCCAGTAGAGCCCGACAGAGCCCGACAGAGCCCGACAGGGCCCGACAGGGCCCGACAGAGCCCAGTAGAGCCCGACAGAGCCCGACAGAGCCCGACAGGGCCCGACAGGGCCCGACAGGGCCCAGTAGAGCCCGACAGAGCCCGACAGAGCCCGACAGAGCCCGAGAGGGCCCGACAGGGCCCGACAGAGCCCGACAGGGCCCGACAGGGCCCGACAGGGCACGACAGAGCCCGACAGAGCCCGACAGAGCCCAGTAGAGCCCGACAGAGCCCGACAGAGCCCGACAGGGCCCGACAGGGCCCAGTAGAGCCCGACAGAGCCCGACAGAGCCCGACAGAGCCCGACAGGGCCCGACAGGGCCCAGTAGAGCCCGACAGTGCCCGACAGAGCCCGACAGAGCCCGACAGAGCCCAGTAGAGCCCAGTAGAGCCCGACAGAGCCCGACACAGCCCGACAGAGCCCGACAGAGCCCGACAGGGCCCGACAGAGCCCGACAGAGCCCGACAGGGCCCGAGAGGGTCCAGTAGAGCCCGACAGAGCCCGACAGGGTCCGACAGAGCCCGACAGAGCCTGACAGGGCCCGACAGAGCCCGACAGGGCCCGACAGGGCCCGACAGGGCCCAGTAGAGCCCGACAGAGCCCGACAGAGCCCGACAGGGCCCGACAGAGCCCGACAGAGCCCGACAGGGCCCGACAGGGCCCGACAGGGCCCGACAGAGGCAAACAGAGCCCGACAGGGCCCGACAGGGCCCGACAGAGCCCGACAGAGCCTGACAGGGCCCGACAGAGCCCGACAGAGCCCGACAGAGCCCGACAGGGCCCAGTAGAGCCCGACAGAGCCCGACAGAGCCCGACAGAGCCCGACAGGGCCCGACAGAGCCCGACAGAGCCCGACAGGGCCCGACAGGGCCCAACAGAGCCCGACAGAGCCCGACAGAGCCCGACAGGGCCCGACAGAGCCCGACAGAGCCCGACAGGGCCCAGTAGAGCCCAGTAGAACCCGACAGAGCCCAGTAGAGCCCGACAGAGCCCGACAGAGCCCGACAGAGCCCGACAGGGCCCGACAGAGCCCGACAGAGCCCGACAGGGCCCGACAGAGCCCGACAGAGCCCGACAGAGCCCAGTAGAGCCCGACAGAGCCCGACAGAGTCCGACAGGGCCCGACAGAGCCCGACAGAGCCCGAGAGAGCCCAGTAGAGCCCGACAGAGCCCGTCAGGTCCCGACAGGGCCCGACAGGGCCCAGTAGAGCCCGACAGAGCCCGACAGAGCCCGACAGGGCCCGACAGGGCCCGACAGAGCCCGACAGAGCCCGACAGAGCCCGACAGGGCCCGACAGAGCCCGACAGAGTCCGACAGGGCCCGACAGAGCCCGACAGGGCCCGACAGAGCCCAGTAGAGCCCGACAGAGCCCGACAGAGCCCGACAGAGCCCGACAGTGCCCGACAGGGCCCGACAGGGCCCAGTAGAGCCTGACAGAGCCCGACAGAGCCCGACAGAACCCGACAGAGCCCGACAGAGCCCGACAGAGCCCGACAGGGCCCGACAGGGCCCGACAGAGCCCGACAGGGCCCAGTAGAGCCCGACAGAGCCCGACAGAGCCCGACAGAACCCGACAGAGCCCGACAGGGCCCGACAGGGCCCAGTAGAGCCCGACAGAGCCCGACAGAGCCCGACAGAGCCCGACAGAGCCCAGTAGAGCCCGACAGAGCCCGACAGAGCCCGACAGGGCCCGACAGAGCCTGACAGAGCCCGACAGGGCCCGACAGGGCCCGACAGAGCCCAGTAGAGCCCGACAGAGCCCGACAGAGCCCGACAGGGCCCAGTAGAGACCAGTAGAGCCCGATAGAGCCCAGTAGAGCCCGACAGAGCCCGACAGAGCCCGACAGAGCCCGACAGGGCCCGACAGGGCCCGACAGGGCCCGACAGAGCCCGACAGGGCCCGACAGAGCCCGACAGAGCCCGACAGGGCCCAGTGGAGCCCGACAGAGCCCGACAGAGCCCGACAGGGCCCGACAGAGCCCGACAGAGCCCGACAGAGCCCGACAGGGCCCCACAGAGCCCGACAGAGCCCGACAGAGCCCAGTAGAGCCCAGTAGAGCCCGACAGGGCCCGACAGAGCCCAGTAGAGCCCGACAGAGCCCGACAGAGCCCGACAGAGCCCGACAGGGCCCGACAGAGCCCGACAGAGCCCGACAGGGCCCAGTAGAGCCCGACAGAGCCCGACAGAGCCTGACAGAGCCCGACAGGGCCCGACAGAGCCCGACAGGGCCCGACAGAGCCCGACAGAGCCCGACAGGGCCCGACAGGGCCCAGTAGAGCCCGACAGTGCCCGACAGAGCCCGACAGAGCCCGACAGAGCCCAGTAGAGCCCAGTAGAGCCCGACAGAGCCCGACACAGCCCGACAGAGCCCGACAGAGCCCGACAGGGCCCGACAGAGCCCGACAGAGCCCGACAGGGCCCGAGAGGGTCCAGTAGAGCCCGACAGAGCCCGACAGGGTCCGACAGAGCCCGACAGAGCCTGACAGGGCCCGACAGAGCCCGACAGGGCCCGACAGGGCCCGACAGGGCCCAGTAGAGCCCGACAGAGCCCGACAGAGCCCGACAGGGCCCGACAGAGCCCGACAGAGCCCGACAGGGCCCGACAGGGCCCGACAGGGCCCGACAGAGGCAAACAGAGCCCGACAGGGCCCGACAGGGCCCGACAGAGCCCGACAGAGCCTGACAGGGCCCGACAGAGCCCGACAGAGCCCGACAGAGCCCGACAGGGCCCAGTAGAGCCCGACAGAGCCCGACAGAGCCCGACAGAGCCCGACAGGGCCCGACAGAGCCCGACAGAGCCCGACAGGGCCCGACAGGGCCCAACAGAGCCCGACAGAGCCCGACAGAGCCCGACAGGGCCCGACAGAGCCCGACAGAGCCCGACAGGGCCCAGTAGAGCCCAGTAGAACCCGACAGAGCCCAGTAGAGCCCGACAGAGCCCGACAGAGCCCGACAGAGCCCGACAGGGCCCGACAGAGCCCGACAGAGCCCGACAGGGCCCGACAGAGCCCGACAGAGCCCGACAGAGCCCAGTAGAGCCCGACAGAGCCCGACAGAGTCCGACAGGGCCCGACAGAGCCCGACAGAGCCCGACAGAGCCCAGTAGAGCCCGACAGAGCCCGTCAGGTCCCGACAGGGCCCGACAGGGCCCAGTAGAGCCCGACAGAGCCCGACAGAGCCCGACAGGGCCCGACAGGGCCCGACAGAGCCCGACAGAGCCCGACAGAGCCCGACAGGGCCCGACAGAGCCCGACAGAGTCCGACAGGGCCCGACAGAGCCCGACAGGGCCCGACAGAGCCCAGTAGAGCCCGACAGAGCCCGACAGAGCCCGACAGAGCCCGACAGTGCCCGACAGGGCCCGACAGGGCCCAGTAGAGCCTGACAGAGCCCGACAGAGCCCGACAGAACCCGACAGAGCCCGACAGAGCCCGACAGAGCCCGACAGGGCCCGACAGGGCCCGACAGAGCCCGACAGGGCCCAGTAGAGCCCGACAGAGCCCGACAGAGCCCGACAGAACCCGACAGAGCCCGACAGGGCCCGACAGGGCCCAGTAGAGCCCGACAGAGCCCGACAGAGCCCGACAGAGCCCGACAGAGCCCAGTAGAGCCCGACAGAGCCCGACAGAGCCCGACAGGGCCCGACAGAGCCTGACAGAGCCCGACAGGGCCCGACAGGGCCCGACAGAGCCCAGTAGAGCCCGACAGAGCCCGACAGAGCCCGACAGGGCCCAGTAGAGACCAGTAGAGCCCGATAGAGCCCAGTAGAGCCCGACAGAGCCCGACAGAGCCCGACAGAGCCCGACAGGGCCCGACAGGGCCCGACAGGGCCCGACAGAGCCCGACAGGGCCCGACAGAGCCCGACAGAGCCCGACAGGGCCCAGTGGAGCCCGACAGAGCCCGACAGAGCCCGACAGGGCCCGACAGAGCCCGACAGAGCCCGACAGAGCCCGACAGGGCCCCACAGAGCCCGACAGAGCCCGACAGAGCCCAGTAGAGCCCAGTAGAGCCCGACAGGGCCCGACAGAGCCCAGTAGAGCCCGACAGAGCCCGACAGAGCCCGACAGAGCCCGACAGGGCCCGACAGAGCCCGACAGAGCCCGACAGGGCCCAGTAGAGCCCGACAGAGCCCGACAGAGCCTGACAGAGCCCGACAGGGCCCGACAGGGCCCGACAGAGCCCGACAAAGCCCGACAGGGCCCAGTAGAGCCCGACAGAGCCCGACAGAGCCCGACAGAGCCCGACAGAGCCCGACAGGGCCCAGTAGAGCCCGACAGAGCCCGACAGAGCCCGACAGGGCCCGACAGGGCCCGACAGAGCCCGACAGAGCCCGACAGGGCCCGACAGGGCCCGACAGGGCCCAGTAGAGCCCAGTAGAGCCCGACAGAGCCCAGTAGAACCCGACAGAGCGCGACAGAGCCCGACAGAGCCCGACAGAGCCCGACAGGGCCCGACAGAGCCCGACAGGGCCCGATAGAGCCCGACAGGGCCTGACATAGCCCGACAGAGCCCGACAGGGCACGACAGGGCCCGACAGAGCCCGACAGAGCCCGACAGGGCCCGACAGGGCCCAGTAGAGCCCGACAGAGCCCAGTAGAGCCCAGTAGAGCCCGACAGAGCCCGACAGAGCCCGACAGAGCCCGACAGGGCCCGACAGGGCACGACAGGGCCCAGTAGAGCCCGACAGAGCCCGACAGGGCCCGACAGAGCCCGACAGAGCCCGACAGGGCCCGACAGAGCCCGACAGAGCCCAACAGGGCCCAGTAGAGCCCGACAGAGCCCGACAGAGCCCGACAGAGCCCGACAGGGCCCGACAGGGCCCGACAGGGCCCGACAGGGCCCGACAGAGCCCGACAGAGCCCGACAGGGCCCCACAGAGCCCGACAGAGCCCGACAGGGCCCCACAGAGCCCGACAGAGCCCGACAGAGCCCGACAGAGCCCGACAGAGCCCAGTAGAGCCCGACAGAGCCCGACAGAGCCCGACAGAGCCCGACAGGGCCCGACAGGGCCCGACAGAGCCCGACAGGGCCCAGTAGAGCCCAACAGAGCCCGACAGAGCCCGACAGAGCGCGACAGAGCCTGACAGGGCCCGACAGAGCCCGACAGAGCCCGACAGAGCCCGACAGGGCCCAGTAGAGCCCGACAGAGCCCGACAGAGCCCGACAGAGCCCGACAGGGCCCGACAGAGCCCGACAGAGCCCGACAGGGCCCGACAGGGCCCGACAGAGCCCGACAGAGCCCGACAGAAACCGACAGAGCCCGACAGAGCCCGACAGGGCCCGACAGAGCCCGACAGAGCCCGACAGGGCCCAGTAGAGCCCAGTAGAACCCGACAGAGCCCAGTAGAGCCCGACAGAGCCCGACAGAGCCCGACAGAGCCCGACAGAGCCCGACAGGGCCCGACAGAGCCCGACAGAGCCCGACAGGGCCCGACAGGGCCCAGTAGAGCCCGACAGGGCCCGACAGATCCCGACAGAGCCCGACAGGGCCCGACAGGGCCCGACAGAGCCCGACAGGGCCCGACAGAGCCCAGTAGAGCCCGACAGAGCCCGACAGAGCCCGACAGAGCCCGACAGAGCCCAGTAGAGCCCGACAGAGCCCGACAGAGCCCGACAGAGCCCGACAGGGCCCGACAGGGCCCGACAGGGCCCAGTAGAGCCCGACAGAGCCCGACAGAGCCCGACAGAACCCGACAGAGCCCGACAGAGCCCGACAGAGCCCGACAGGGCCCGACAGGGCCCGACAGAGCCCGACAGGGCCCAGTAGGGCCCGACAGGGCCCGACAGAGCCCGACAGGGCCCAGTAGAGCCCGACAGAGCCCGACAGAGCCCGACAGAACCCGACAGAGCCCGACAGAGACCAGTTGAGCCCGACAGAGCCCGACAGAGCCCGACAGAGCCCGACAGGGCCCGACAGGGCCCAGTAGAGCCCGACAGAGCCCGACAGAGCCCGACAGAGCCCGACAGAGCCCAGTAGAGCCCGACAGAGCCCGACAGAGCCCGACAGGGCCCGACAGAGCCTGACAGAGCCCGACAGGGCCCGACAGGGCCCGACAGAGCCCAGTAGAGCCCGACAGAGCCCGACAGAGCCCGACAGGGCCCAGTAGAGACCAGTAGAGCCCGACAGAGCCCAGTAGAGCCCGACAGAGCCCGACAGAGCCCGACAGGGCCCGACAGGGCCCGACAGGGCCCGACAGAGCCCGACAGGGCCCGACAGAGCCCGACAGAGCCCGACAGGGCCCAGTGGAGCCCGACAGAGCCCGACAGAGCCCGACAGAGCCCAGTAGAGCCCGACAGAGCCCGACAGAGCCCGACAGAGCCCGACAGGGCCCAACAGAGCCCGACAGAGCCCGACAGGGCCCAGTAGAGCCCGACAGAGCCCGACAGAGCCTGACAGAGCCCGACAGGGCCCGACAGGGCCCGACAGAGCCCGACAAAGCCCGACAGGGCCCAGTAGAGCCCGACAGAGCCCGACAGAGCCCGACAGAGCCCGACAGAGCCCGACAGGGCCCAGTAGAGCCCGACAGAGCCCGACAGAGCCCGACAGGGCCCGACAGGGCCCGACAGAGCCCGACAGAGCCCGACAGGGCCCGACAGGGCCCGACAGGGCCCAGTAGAGCCCAGTAGAGCCCGACAGAGCCCAGTAGAACCCGACAGAGCGCGACAGAGCCCGACAGAGCCCGACAGAGCCCGACAGGGCCCGACAGAGCCCGACAGGGCCCGATAGAGCCCGACAGGGCCCGACAGAGCCCGACAGAGCCCGACAGGGCACGACAGGGCGCGACAGAGCCCGACAGAGCCCGACAGGGCCCGACAGGGCCCAGTAGAGCCCGACAGAGCCCAGTAGAGCCCAGTAGAGCCCGACAGAGCCCGACAGAGCCCGACAGAGCCCGACAGGGCCCGACAGGGCCCGACAGGGCCCAGTAGAGCCCGACAGAGCCCGACAGGTCCCGACAGAGCCCGACAGAGCCCGACAGGGCCCGACAGAGCCCGACAGAGCCCAACAGGGCCCAGTAGAGCCCGACAGAGCCCGACAGAGCCCGACAGAGCCCGACAGGGCCCGACAGGGCCCGACAGGGCCCCACAGAGCCCGACAGAGCCCGACAGGGCCCCACAGAGCCCGACAGAGCCCGACAGAGCCCGACAGAGCCCGACAGAGCCCAGTAGAGCCCGACAGAGCCCGACAGAGCCCGACAGAGCCCGACAGGGCCCGACAGAGCCTGACAGGGCCCGACAGAGCCCGACAGAGCCCGACAGAGCCCGACAGGGCCCAGTAGAGCCCGACAGAGCCCGACAGAGCCCGACAGAGCCCGACAGGGCCCGACAGAGCCCGACAGAGCCCGACAGGGCCCGACAGGGCCCGACAGAGCCCGACAGAGCCCGACAGAAACCGACAGAGCCCGACAGAGCCCGACAGGGCCCGACAGAGCCCGACAGAGCCCGACAGGGCCCAGTAGAGCCCAGTAGAGCCCGACAGAGCCCGACAGAGCCCGACAGAGCCCGACAGAGCCCGACAGGGCCCGACAGAGCCCGACAGAGCCCGACAGAGCCCGACAGAGCCCGACAGGGCCCGACAGAGCCCGACAGAGCCCGACAGGGCCCGACAGGGCCCGACAGAGCCCGACAGAGCCCGACAGAAACCGACAGAGCCCGACAGAGCCCGACAGGGCCCGACAGAGCCCGACAGAGCCCGACAGGGCCCAGTAGAGCCCAGTAGAGCCCGACAGAGCCCGACAGAGCCCGACAGGGCCCGACAGAGCTCGACAGAGCCCGACAGGGCCCGACAGAGCCCGACAGATCCCGACAGAGCCCAGTAGAGCCCGACAGAGCCCGACAGAGCCCGACAGAGCCCGACAGGGCCCGACAGGGCCCGACAGAGCCCGACAGAGCCCGACAGGGCCCGACAGAGCCCGACAGGGCCCGACAGGGCCCGACAGACCCCGACAGAGCCCGACAGACCCCGACAGAGCCTGACAGAGCCCGACAGGGCCCGACAGAGCCCTACAGGGCCCAGTAGAGCCCGACAGGGCCCGACAGGGCCCGACAGAGCCCGACAGGGCCCGACAGAGACCGACAGAGCCCGACAGAGCCCGACAGGGCCCCACAGAGCCCGACAGAGCCCGACAGAGCCCGACAGAGCCCGACAGAGCCCAGTAGAGCCCGACAGAGCCCGACAGAGCCCGACAGAGCCCGACAGGGCCCGACAGAGCCCGACAGAGCCCGACAGGGCACGACAGGGCCCGACAGAGCCCGACAGAGCCCGACAGGGCCCGACAGGGCCCAGTAGAGCCCGACAGAGCCCAGTAGAGCCCAGTAGAGCCCGACAGAGCCCGACAGAGCCCGACAGAGCCCGACAGGGCCCGACAGGGCCCGACAGGGCCCAGTAGAGCCCGACAGAGCCCGACAGGGCCCGACAGAGCCCGACAGAGCCCGACAGGGCCCGACAGAGCCCGACAGAGCCCAACAGGGCCCAGTAGAGCCCGACAGAGCCCGACAGAGCCCGACAGAGCCCGACAGGGCCCGACAGGGCCCGACAGGGCCCGACAGGGCCCGACAGAGCCCGACAGGGCCCCACAGAGCCCGACAGAGCCCGACAGGGCCCGACAGAGCCCGACAGAGCCCAGTAGAGCCCGACAGAGCCCGACAGAGCCCGACAGAGCCCGACAGAGCCCAGTAGAGCCCGACAGAGCCCGACAGAGCCCGACAGAGCCTGACAGAGCCCGACAGGGCCCCACAGAGCCCGACAGAGCCCGACAGAGCCCGACAGAGCCCGACAGAGCCCAGTAGAGCCCGACAGAGCCCGACAGAGCCCGACAGAGCCCGACAGGGCCCGACAGGGCCCGACAGAGCCCGACAGGGCCCAGTAGAGCCCGACAGAGCCCGACAGGGCCCGACAGAGCGCGACAGAGCCTGACAGGGCCCGACAGAGCCCGACAGAGCCCGACAGAGCCCGACAGGGCCCAGTAGAGCCCGACAGAGCCCGACAGAGCCCGACAGAGCCCGACAGGGCCCGACAGGGCCCGACAGAGCCCGACAGAGCCCGACAGAAACCGACAGAGCCCGACAGAGCCCGACAGAGCCCGACAGAGCCCGACAGGGCCCAGTAGAGCCCAGTAGAACCCGACAGAGCCCAGTAGAGCCCGACAGAGCCCGACAGAGCCCGACAGAGCCCGACAGGGCCCGACAGAGCCCGACAGAGCCCGACAGGGCCCGACAGAGCCCGACAGGGCCCAGTAGAGCCCGACAGAGCCCGACAGAGCCCAGTAGAGCCCGACAGAGCCCGACAGAGCCCGACAGGGCCCGACAGAGCTCGACAGAGCCCGACAGGGCCCGACAGAGCCCGACAGATCCCGACAGAGCCCAGTAGAGCCCGACAGAGCCCGACAGAGCCCGACAGAGCCCGACAGGGCCCGACAGAGCCCGACAGAGCCCGACAGAGCCCGACAGGGCCCGACAGAGCCCGACAGGGCCCGACAGACCCTGACAGAGCCTGACAGAGCCCGACAGAGCCCGACAGAGCCCGACAGGGCCCGACAGAGCCCGACAGGGCCCAGTAGAGCCCGACAGGGCCCGACAGGGCCCGACAGAGCCCGACAGGGCCCGACAGAGCCCGACAGAGCCCGACAGAGCCCGACAGGGCCCCACAGAGCCCGACAGAGCCCGACAGAGCCCGACAGAGCCCGACAGAGCCCGACAGAGCCCGACAGGGCCCGACAGGGCCCAGTAGAGCCCGACAGAGCCCGACAGGGCCCGACAGAGCCCGACAGAGCCTGACAGGGCCCGACAGAGCCCGACAGAGCCCGACAGAGCCCGACAGGGCCCAGTAGAGCCCGACAGAGCCCGACAGAGCCCGACAGAGCCCGACAGGGCCCGACAGAGCCCGACAGAGCCCGACAGGGCCCAACAGGGCCCGACAGAGCCCGACAGAAACCGACAGAAACCGACAGAGCCCGACAGGACCCGACAGAGCCCGACAGAGCCCGACAGAGCCCGACAGGGCCCAGTAGAGCCCAGTAGAACCCGACAGAGCCCAGTAGAGCCCGACAGAGCCCGACAGAGCCCGACAGAGCCCTACAGAGCCCGACAGGGCCCGACAGAGCCTGACAGAGCCCGACAGGGCCCGACAGAGCCCGACAGGGCCCAGTAGAGCCCGACAGAGCCCGACAGAGCCCAGTAGAGCCCGACAGAGCCCGACAGAGCCCGACAGGGCCCGACAGAGCCCGACAGAGCCCGACAGAGCCCGACAGAGCCCAGTAGAGCCCGACAGAGCCCGACAGAGCCCGACAGAGCCCGACAGAGCCCGACAGGGCCCGACAGAGCCCGACAGAGCCCAGTAGAGCCCGACAGAGCCCGACAGAGCCCGACAGAGCCCGACAGGGCCCGACAGGGCCCGACAGAGCCCGACAGAGCCTGACAGGGCCCGACAGAGCCCGACAGGGCCCGACAGGGCCCGACAGAGCCCGACAGAGCCCGACAGAGCCTGACAGAGCCCGACAGGGCCCGACAGGGCCCGACAGAGCCCGACAGAGCCCGACAGACACCGACAGAGCCCAGTAGAGCCCGACAGAGCCCGACAGAGCCCGAGAGGGCCCGACAGGGCCCGACAGAGCCCGACAGAGCCCGACAGGGCCCGACAGGGCCCGACAGAGCCCAGTAGAGCCTGACAGAGCCCGACAGAGCCCGACAGAGCCCGACAGGGCCCGACAGGGCCCGACAGGGCCGAGTAGAGCCCGACAGAGCCCGACAGAGCCCGACAGAGCCCGACAGGGCCCGACAGAGCCCGACAGGGCCCGACAGGGCCCGACAGGGCCCGACAGGGCCCGACAGGGCCCGACAGGGCACGACAGAGCCCGACAGAGCCCAGTAGAGCCCGACAGAGCCCGACAGAGCCCGACAGAGCCTGACAGAGCCCGACAGGGCCCCACAGAGCCCGACAGAGCCCGACAGAGCCCGACAGAGCCCGACAGAGCCCAGTAGAGCCCGACAGAGCCCGACAGAGCCCGACAGAGCCCGACAGGGCCCGACAGGGCCCGACAGAGCCCGACAGGGCCCAGTAGAGCCCGACAGAGCCCGACAGGGCCCGACAGAGCGCGACAGAGCCTGACAGGGCCCGACAGAGCCCGACAGAGCCCGACAGAGCCCGACAGGGCCCAGTAGAGCCCGACAGAGCCCGACAGAGCCCGACAGAGCCCGACAGGGCCCGACAGAGCCCGACAGAGCCCGACAGGGCCCGACAGGGCCCGACAGAGCCCGACAGAGCCCGACAGGGCCCGACAGGGCCCGACAGAGCCCGACAGGGCCCGACAGAGCCCGACAGAGCCCGACAGGGCCCAGTAGAGCCCAGTAGAACCCGACAGAGCCCAGTAGAGCCCGACAGAGCCCGACAGAGCCCGACAGAGCCCGACAGAGCCCGACAGGGCCCGACAGAGCCCGACAGAGCCCGACAGGGCCCGACAGAGCCCGACAGGGCCCAGTAGAGCCCGACAGAGCCCGACAGAGCCCAGTAGAGCCCGACAGAGCCCGACAGAGCCCGACAGGGCCCGACAGAGCTCGACAGAGCCCGACAGGGCCCGACAGAGCCCGACAGATCCCGACAGAGCCCAGTAGAGCCCGACAGAGCCCGACAGAGCCCGACAGAGCCCGACAGGGCCCGACAGAGCCCGACAGAGCCCGACAGAGCCCGACAGAGCCCGACAGAGCCCGACAGGGCCCGACAGAGCCCGACAGGGCCCGACAGGGCCCGACAGACCCCGACAGAGCCTGACAGAGCCCGACAGAGCCCGACAGAGCCCGACAGGGCCCGACAGAGCCCGACAGGGCCCAGTAGAGCCCGACAGGGCCCGACAGGGCCCGACAGAGCCCGACAGGGCCCGACAGAGCCCGACAGAGCCCGACAGAGCCCGACAGGGCCCCACAGAGCCCGACAGAGCCCGACAGAGCCCGACAGAGCCCAGTAGAGCCCGACAGAGCCCGACAGAGCCCGACAGAGCCCGACAGGGCCCGACAGGGCCCAGTAGAGCCCGACAGAGCCCGACAGGGCCCGACAGAGCCCGACAGAGCCTGACAGGGCCCGACAGAGCCCGACAGAGCCCGACAGAGCCCGACAGGGCCCAGTAGAGCCCGACAGAGCCCGACAGAGCCCGAGAGGGCCCGACAGGGCCCGACAGAGCCCGACAGAAACCGACAGAAACCGACAGAGCCCTACAGGGCCCGACAGAGCCCGACAGAGCCCGACAGAGCCCGACAGGGCCCAGTAGAGCCCAGTAGAACCCGACAGAGCCCAGTAGAGCCCGACAGAGCCCGACAGAGCCCGACAGAGCCCTACAGAGCCCGACAGGGCCCGACAGAGCCCGACAGAGCCCGACAGGGCCCGACAGAGCCCGACAGGGCCCAGTAGAGCCCGACAGAGCCCGACAGAGCCCGACAGGGCCCGACAGAGCCCGACAGAGCCCGACAGGGCCCGACAGAGCCCGACAGAGCCCGACAGAGCCCAGTAGAGCCCGACAGAGCCCGACAGAGCCCGACAGAGCCCGACAGGGCCCGACAGGGCCCGACAGAGCCCGACAGAGCCCGACAGGGCCCGACAGAGCCCGACAGGGCCCGACAGGGCCCGACAGAGCCCGACAGAGCCCGACAGAGCCTGACAGAGCCCGACAGGGCCCGACAGGGCCCGACAGAGCCCGACAGAGCCCGACAGAGACCGACAGAGCCCAGTAGAGCCCGACAGAGCCCGACAGAGCCCGAGAGGGCCCGACAGGGCCCGACAGAGCCCGACAGAGCCCGACAGGGCCCGACAGGGCCCGACAGAGCCCAGTAGAGCCTGACAGAGCCCGACAGAGCCCGACAGAGCCCGACAGGGCCCGACAGGGCCCGACAGGGCCGAGTAGAGCCCGACAGAGCCCGACAGAGCCCGACAGAGCCCGACAGGGCCCGACAGAGCCCGACAGGGCCCGACAGGGCCCGACAGGGCCCGACAGAGCCCGACAGGTCCCGACAGGGCACGACAGAGCCCGACAGAGCCCGACAGGGCCCGACAGAGACCGACAGAGCCCGACAGAGTCCGACAGAACCCGACAGAGCCCGACAGAGCCCAGTAGAGCCCAGTAGAGCCCGACAGAGCCCGACAGAGCCCGACAGAGCCCGACAGGGCCCGACAGGCCCAGTAGAGCCCGACAGAGCCCGACAGAGCCCGACAGAGCCCGACAGGGCCCGACAGGGCCCAGTAGAGCCCGACAGAGCCCGACAGAGCCCGACAGAGCCCAGTAGAGCCCAGTAGAGCCCGACAGAGCCCGACACAGCCCGACAGAGCCCGACAGGGCCCAGTAGAGCCCGACAGAGCCCGACAGGGCCCGACAGAGCCCGATAGAGCCTGACAGGGCCCGACAGAGCCCGACAGAGCCCGACAGGGCCCAGTAGAGCCCGACAGAGCCCGACAGAGCCCGACAGAGCCCGACAGGGCCCGACAGAGCCCGACAGAGCCCGACAGGGCCCGACAGAGCCCGACAGAGCCCGACAGAGCCCGACAGGGCCCAGTAGAGCCCAGTAGAACCCGACAGAGCCCAGTAGAGCCCGACAGAGCCCGACAGAGCCCGACAGAGCCCGACAGAGCCCGACAGGGCCCGACAGAGCCCGACAGAGCCCAGTAGAGCCCGACAGAGCCCGACAGAGCCCGACAGGGCCCGACAGAGCCCGACAGAGCCCGACAGGGCCCGACAGAGCCCAACAGGGCCCGACAGGGCCCGACAGAGCCCAGTAGAGCCCGACAGAGCCTGACAGAGCCCGACAGAGCCCGACAGGGCCCAGTAGAGACCAGTAGAGACCGACAGAGCCCAGTAGAGCCCGACAGAGCCCGACAGAGCCCGACAGAGCCCGACAGGGCCCGACAGGGCCCGACAGAGCCCCACAGGGCCCGACAGAGCCCGACAGAGCCCGACAGGGCCCAGTAGAGCCCGACAGAGCCCGACAGAGCCCGACAGAGCCCGACAGGGCCCGACAGAGCCCGACAGAGCCCAGTAGAGCCCGACAGAGCCCGACAGGGCCCGACAGAGCCCGACAGGGCCCGACAGGGCCCGACAGAGCCCAGTAGAGCCCGACAGAGCCCGACAGAGCCCGACAGAGCCCGACAGAGCCCGACAGGGCCCAGTAGAGCCCGACAGAGCCCGACAGAGCCCGACAGAGCCCGACAGGGCCCGACAGGGCCCGACAGAGCCCGACAGGGCCCGACAGAGCCCAGTAGAGCCCGATAGAGCCCGACAGAGCCCGACAGAGCCCGACAGGGGCCGACAGAGCCCGACAGAGCCCGACAGGGCCCGACAGGGCCCGACAGAGCCCGACAGAGCCCGACAGGGCCCGACAGGGCCCGACAGGGCCCGATAGAGCCCGACAGGGCCCGACACAGCCCGACAGAGCCCGACAGGGCACGACAGAGCCCGACAGAGCCCGACAGGGCCCGACAGAGCCCGACAGAGCCCGACAGAGCCCGACAGGGCCCGACAGGGCCCAGTAGAGCCCGACAGAGCCCAGTAGAGCCCAGTAGAGCCCGACAGAGCCCGACAGGGCCCGACAGGGACCGACAGGGCCCGACAGAGCCCGACAGAGCCCGACAGGGCCCGACAGAGCCCGACAGAGCCCGACAGGGCCCGACAGAGCCCGACAGGGCCCGACAGAGCCCGACAGAGCCCGACAGGGCCCGACAGGGCCCGACAGAGCCCAGTAGAGCCCGACAGAGCCCGACAGAGCCCGACAGAGCCCGACAGGGCCCGACAGGGCCCGACAGGGCCCAGTAGAGCCCGACAGAGCCCGACAGAGCCCGACAGAGCCCGACAGGGCCCGACAGGGCCCGACAGAGCCCGACAGGGCCCGAAAGGGCCCGACAGGGCCCGACAGGGCACGACAGAGACCGACAGAGCCCGACAGAGCCCAGTAGAGCCCGACAGAGCCCGACAGAGCCCGACAGGGCCCGACAGGGCCCAGTAGAGCCCGACAGAGCCCGACAGAGCCCGACAGAGCCCGACAGAGCCCGACAGGGCCCAGTAGAGCCCGACAGGGCCCAGTAGAGCCCGACAGTGCCCGACAGAGCCCGACAGAGTCCAGTAGAGCCCAGTAGAGCCCGACAGAGCCCGACAGAGCCCGACAGAGCCCGACAGGGCCCGACAGGCCCAGTAGAGCCCGACAGAGCCCGACAGAGCCCGACAGAGCCCGACAGGGCCCGACAGGGCCCAGTAGAGCCCGACAGAGCCCGACAGAGCCCGACAGAGCCCAGTAGAGCCCAGTAGAGCCCGACAGAGCCCGACACAGCCCGACAGAGCCCGACAGGGCCCGACAGAGCCCGACAGAGCCCGACAGGGCCCGACAGAGCCCAACAGGGCCCGACAGGGCCCGACAGAGCCCAGTAGAGCCCGACAGAGCCTGACAGAGCCCGACAGAGCCCGACAGGGCCCAGTAGAGACCAGTAGAGACCGACAGAGCCCAGTAGAGCCCGACAGAGCCCGACAGAGCCCGACAGAGCCCGACAGGGCCCGACAGGGCCCGACAGAGCCTGACAGGGCCCGACAGAGCCCGACAGAGCCCGACAGGGCCCAGTAGAGCCCGACAGAGCCTGACAGAGCCCGACAGAGCCCGACAGGGCCCGACAGAGCCCGACAGAGCCCAGTAGAGCCCGACAGAGCGCGACAGAGCCTGACAGAGCCCGACAGGGCCCGACAGAGCCCAGTAGAGCCCGACAGAGCCCGACAGAGCCCGACAGAGCCCGACAGAGCCCGACAGGGCCCAGTAGAGCCCGACAGAGCCCGACAGAGCCCGACAGAGCCCGACAGGGCCCGACAGGGCCCGACAGAGCCCGACAGGGCCCGACAGGGCCCAGTAGAGCCCGATAGAGCCCGACAGAGCCCGACAGAGCCCGACAGGGGCCGACAGAGCCCGACAGAGCCCGACAGGGCCCGACAGGGCCCGACAGAGCCCGACAGAGCCCGACAGGGCCCGACAGGGCCCGACAGGGCCCGATAGAGCCCGACAGGGCCCGACACAGCCCGACAGAGCCCGACAGGGCACGACAGAGCCCGACAGAGCCCGACAGGGCCCGACAGAGCCCGACAGAGCCCGACAGAGCCCGACAGGCCCCGACAGGGCCCAGTAGAGCCCGACAGAGCCCGACAGGGCCCGACAGAGCCCGACAGAGCCCGACAGGGCCCGACAGAGCCCGACAGAGCCCGACAGGGCCCGACAGGGCCCGACAGAGCCCAGTAGAGCCCGACAGAGCCCGACAGAGCCCGACAGGGCCCGACAGGGCCCGACAGAGCCCGACAGAGCCCGACAGGGCCCGACAGGGCCCGACAGAGCCCAGTAGAGACCGACAGAGCCCGACAGAGCCCGACAGGGCCCGACAGGGCCCGACAGGGCCCGACAGAGCCCGACAGGGCCCGACAGGGCCCGACAGGGCACGACAGAGCCCGACAGAGCCCGACAGAGCCCAGTAGAGCCCGACAGAGCCCGACAGAGCCCGACAGGGCCCGACAAGGCCCAGTAGAGCCCGACAGAGCCCGACAGAGCCCGACAGAGCCCGACAGAGCCCGACAGAGCCCGACAGGGCCTGACAGGGCCCGACAGGGCCCAGTAGAGCCCGACAGGGCCCAGTAGAGCCCGACAGTGCCCGACAGAGCCCGACAGAGTCCGACAGAACCCGACAGAGCCCGACAGAGCCCAGTAGAGCCCAGTAGAGCCCGACAGAGCCCGACAGAGCCCGACAGAGCCCGACAGGGCCCGACAGGCCCAGTAGAGCCCGACAGAGCCCGACAGAGCCCGACAGAGCCCGACAGGGCCCGACAGGGCCCAGTAGAGCCCGACAGAGCCCGACAGAGCCCGACAGAGCCCGACAGGGCCCAGTAGAGCCCGACAGAGCCCGACAGGGCCCGACAGAGCCCGACAGAGCCCGACAGGGCCCGACAGGGCCCGACAGGGCCCGACAGGGCCCGACAGAGCCCAGTAGAGCCCGACAGAGCCCGACAGAGCCCGACAGAGCCCAGTAGAGCCCGACAGAGCCCGACAGAGCCCGACAGAGCCCGACAGGGCCCAGTAGAGCCCGACAGAGCCCGACAGGGCCCGACAGGGCCCGACAGAGCCCGACAGAGCCCGACAGGGCCCGACAGGGCCCGACAGAGCCCGACAGGGCCCGACAGAGCCCGACAGAGCCCGACAGGGCCCGACAGAGCCCGACAGAGCCCGACAGGGCCCAGTAGAGCCCGACAGAGCCCGACAGAGCCCGACAGAGCCTGACAAAGCCCGACAGGGCCCGACAGGGCCCGACAGAGCCCGACAGGGCCCGACAGAGCCCGACAGAGCCCGACAGAGCCGGACAGGGCCTGACAGAGCCCGACAGAGCCGGACAGAGCCCGACAGGGCCCAGTAGAGCCCGACACAGCCCGACAGAGCCCGACAGAGCCCGACAGGGCCCGACAGAGCCCGACAGGGCCCGACAGAGCCCGACAGAGCCCGACAGGGCCCAGTAGAGCCCAACAGAGCCCGACAGAGCCCGACAGAGCCCGACAGAGCCCAGTAGAGCCCGACAGAGCCCGACAGAGCCCGAAAGAGCCCGACAGAGCCCGACAGGGCCCGACAGAACCCGACAGAGCCCGACAGGGCCCGACAGAGCCCGACAGAGCCCGACAGAGCCCAGTAGTGCCCGACAGAGCCCGACAGAGCCCGACAGAGCCCGACAGAGCCCGAAAGGGCCCGACAGGGCCCGACAGAGCCCGAGAGGGCCCGACAGGGCCCGACAGAGCCCGAAAGGGCCCAGTACAGCCCGACAGAGCCCGACAGGGCCCAGTAGAGCCCGACAGAGCCCAGTAGAGCCCGACAGAGCCCGACAGGGCCCGACAGAGCCCGACAGAGCCCGACAGGGCCCGACAGGGCCCGACAGGGCCCGACAGAGCCCGACAGGGCCCGACAGGGCACGACAGAGCCCGACAGGGCCCGACAGGGCCCAGTAGAGCCCGACAGAGCCCGACAGAGCCCGACAGAGCCCGACAGGGCCCGACAGGGCCCAGTAGAGCCCGACAGAGCCCGACAGAGCCCGACAGAGCCCAGTAGAGCCCAGTAGAGCCCGACAGAGCCCGACAGAGCCCGACAGAGCCCGACAGGGCCCGACAGAGCCCGACAGGGCCCGACAGAGCCCGACAGAGCCCGACAGGGCCCAGTAGAGCCCGACAGAGCCCGACAGAGCCCGACAGAGCCCGACAGGGACCGACAGAGCCCGACAGAGCCCGACAGGTCCCGACAGGGCACGACAGAGCCCGACAGAGCCCGACAGAGCCCGACAGGGACCGACAGAGCCCGACAGGACCCGACAGGGCCCGACAGAGCCCGACAGAGCCCGACAGGGCCCAGTAGAGCCCGACAGAGCCCGACAGAGCCCGACAGAACCCGACAGGGCCCAGTAGAGCCCGACAGAGCCCGACAGAGCCCGACAGAGCCCGACAGCGCCCGACAGGGCCCAGTAGAGCCCGACAGAGCCCGACAGAGCCCGACAGGGCCCGACAGGGTCCAGTAGAGCCCGACAGAGCCCAACAGGGCCCGACAGAGCCCGACAGAGCCCGACAGAGCCCGACAGGGCCCAGTAGAGCCCGACAGAGCCCGACAGAGCCCGACAGAGCCCGACAGAGCCCGACAGGGCCCGACAGAGCCCGACAGGGCCCGACAGAGCCCGACAGAGCCCGACAGGGCCCAGTAGAGCCCGACAGAGCCCGACAGAGCCCGACAGAGCCCAGTAGAGCCCGACAGAGCCCGACAGAGTCCGACAGAGGCCGACAGGGCCCGACAGGGCCCGACAGGGCCCGACAGAGCCCGACAGGGCCCGACAGGGCCCGACAGAGCCCGACAGAGCCCGACAGAGCCCAGTAGAGCCCGACAGAGCCCGACAGGGCCCGACAGAGCCCGACAGGGGCCCGACAGAGCCCGACAGAGCCCGATAGAGCCCGACAGGGCCCGATAGAGCCGGACAGGGCCCGACAGGGCCCGACAGGGCCCAGTAGAGCCCGACAGAGCCCGACAGAGCCCGACAGGGCCCGACAGAGCCCGACAGAGCCCGACAGAGCCCGACAGGGCCCGACAGGGCCCGACAGAGCCCGACAGGGCCCGACAGGGCCCGACAGTGCCCAGTAGAGCCCGAAAGAGCCCGACAGAGCCCAGTAGAGCCCAGTAGAGCCCGACAGGGCCCGACAGGGCCCGACAGGGCCCATTAGAGCCCGACAGAGCCCGACAGAGCCTGACAGAGCCCGACAGGGCCCGACAGGGCCCGACAGGGCCCAGTAGAGCCCGATAGAGCCCGACAGAGCCCGACAGAGCCCGACAGGGCCCGATAGAGCCCGACAGAGCCCGACAGGGCCCGATAGAGCCCGACAGGGCACGACAGAGCCCGACAGAGCCCGACAGGGCCCGACAGAGCCCGACAGAGCCCGACAGGGCCCAGTAGAGCCCGACAGAGCCCAGTAGAGCCCAGTAGAGCCCGACAGAGCCCGACAGAGCCCGACAGAGCCCGACAGGGCCCGACAGGGCCCGACAGGGCCCAGTAGAGCCCGACAGAGCCCGACAGGGCCCGACAGAGCCCGACAGAGCCCGACAGGGCCCGACAGAGCACGACAGAGCCCGACAGGGCCCAGTAGAGCCCGACAGAGCCCGACAGAGCCCGACAGAGCCCGACAGGGCCCGACAGGGCCCGACAGAGCCCGACAGGGCCCGACAGAGCCCGACAGAGCCCGACAGGGCCCGACAGGGCCCGACAGAGCCCGACAGGGCCCGACAGGGCCCAGTAGAGGCCGACAGAGCCCGACAGAGCCCGACAGAGCCCGACAGGGCCCGACAGGGCCCAGTAGAGCCCGACAGAGCCCGACAGAGCCCGACAGAGCCCAGTAGAGCCCAGTAGAGCCCGACAGAGCCCGACACAGCCCGACAGAGCCCGACAGAGCCCGACAGGGCCCGACAGAGCCCGACAGGGCCCCACAGAGCCCGACAGAGCCCGACAGAGCCCGACAGGGCCCAGTAGAGCCCGACAGAGCCCGACAGAGCCCGACAGAGCCCGACAGGGACCGACAGAGCCCGACAGAGCCCGACAGGGCCCAGTAGAGCCCGACAGAGCCCGACAAAGCCTGACAGAGCCCGACAGGGACCGACAGGGCCCGACAGAGCCCGACAGGGCCCGACAGGGCCCGACAGAGCCCAACAGAGCCCGACAGGGCCCGACAGGGCCCGACAGGGCCCGATAGAGCCCGACAGGTCCCGACACAGCCCGACAGAGCCCGACAGGGCACGACAGAGCCCGACAGAGCCCGACAGGGCCCGACAGAGCCCGACAGAGCCCGACAGAGCCCGACAGGGCCCGACAGGGCCCAGTAGAGCCCGACAGAGCCCAGTAGAGCCCAGTAGAGCCCGACAGAGCCCGACAGGGCCCGACAGGGACCGACAGGGCCCAGTAGAGCCCGACAGAGCCCGACAGGGCCCGACAGAGCCCGACAGAGCCCGACAGGGCCCGACAGAGCCCGACAGAGCCCGACAGGGCCCGACAGGGCCCGACAGAGCCCAGTAGAGCCCGACAGAGCCCGACAGAGCCCGACAGGGCCCGACAGGGCCCGACAGAGCCCGACAGAGCCCGACAGGGCCCGACAGGGCCCGACAGAGCCCAGTAGAGCCCGACAGAGCCCGACAGAGCCCGACAGAGCCCGACAGGGCCCGACAGGGCCCGACAGGGCACGACAGAGACCGACAGAGCCCGACAGAGCCCAGTAGAGCCCGACAGAGCCCGACAGAGCCCGACAGGGCCCGACAGGGCCCAGTAGAGCCCGACAGAGCCCGACAGAGCCCGACAGAGCCCGACAGAGCCCGACAGGGCCCAGTAGAGCCCGACAGGGCCCAGTAGAGCCCGACAGTGCCCGACAGAGCCCGACAGAGTCCAGTAGAGCCCAGTAGAGCCCGACAGAGCCCGACAGAGCCCGACAGAGCCCGACAGGGCCCGACAGGCCCAGTAGAGCCCGACAGAGCCCGACAGAGCCCGACAGAGCCCGACAGGGCCCGACAGGGCCCAGTAGAGCCCGACAGAGCCCGACAGAGCCCGACAGAGCCCAGTAGAGCCCAGTAGAGCCCGACAGAGCCCGACACAGCCCGACAGAGCCCGACAGGGCCCGACAGAGCCCGACAGAGCCCGACAGGGCCCGACAGAGCCCAACAGGGCCCGACAGGGCCCGACAGAGCCCAGTAGAGCCCGACAGAGCCCGACAGAGCCCGACAGAGCCCGACAGGGCCCAGTAGAGACCAGTAGAGACCGACAGAGCCCAGTAGAGCCCGACAGAGCCCGACAGAGCCCGACAGAGCCCGACAGGGCCCGACAGGGCCCGACAGAGCCCGACAGGGCCCGACAGAGCCCGACAGAGCCCGACAGGGCCCAGTAGAGCCCGACAGAGCCTGACAGAGCCCGACAGAGCCCGACAGGGCCCGACAGAGCCCGACAGAGCCCAGTAGAGCCCGACAGAGCGCGACAGAGCCTGACAGAGCCCGACAGGGCCCGACAGGGCCCGACAGAGCCCAGTAGAGCCCGACAGAGCCCGACAGAGCCCGACAGAGCCCGACAGAGCCCGACAGGGCCCAGTGAGCCCGACAGAGCCCGACAGAGCCCGACAGAGCCCGACAGGGCCCGACAGGGCCCGACAGAGCCCGACAGGGCCCGACAGGGCCCAGTAGAGCCCGATAGAGCCCGACAGAGCCCGACAGAGCCCGACAGGGGCCGACAGAGCCCGACAGACAGAGCCCGACAGGGCCCGACAGGGCCCGACAGAGCCCGACAGAGCCCGACAGGGCCCGACAGGGCCCGATAGAGCCCGGACAGGGCCCGACACAGCCCGACAGAGCCCGACAGGGCACGACAGAGCCCGACAGAGCCCGACAGGGCCCGACAGAGCCCGACAGAGCCCGACAGAGCCCGACAGGGCCCAGTAGAGCCCGACAGAGCCCGACAGGGCCCGACAGAGCCCGACAGAGCCCGACAGGGCCCGACAGAGCCCGACAGAGCCCGACAGGGCCCGACAGGGCCCGACAGAGCCCAGTAGAGCCCGACAGAGGCCCGACAGAGCCCGACAGGGCCCGACAGGGCCCGACAGAGCCCGACAGAGCCCGACAGGGCCGACAGGGCCCGACAGAGCCCAGTAGAGCCCGACAGAGCCCGACAGAGCCCGACAGGGCCCGACAGGGCCCGACAGGGCCCGACAGAGCCCGACAGGGCCCGACAGGCCCCGACAGGGCCCGACAGGGCACGACAGAGCCCGACAGAGCCCGACAGAGCCCAGTAGAGCCCGACAGAGCCCGACAGAGCCCGACAGGGCCCGACAAGGCCCAGTGAGCCCGACAGAGCCCGACAGAGCCCGACAGAGCCCGACAGAGCCCGACAGAGCCCGACAGGGCCTGACAGGCCCGACAGGGCCCAGTAGAGCCCGACAGGGCCCAGTAGAGCCCGACAGTGCCCGACAGAGCCCGACAGAGTCCCGACAGAAACCCGACAGAGCCCGACAGAGCCCGTAGAGCCCAGTAGAGCCCGACAGAGCCCGACAGAGCCCGACAGAGCCCGACAGGGCCCGACAGGCCCAGTAGAGCCCGACAGAGCCCGACAGAGCCCGACAGGGCCCGACAGGGCCCAGTAGAGCCCGACAGAGCCCGACAGAGCCCGACAGAGCCCGACAGGGCCCAGTAGAGCCCGACAGAGCCCGACAGGGCCCGACAGAGCCCGACAGGGCCCGACAGAGCCCGACAGAGCCCGACAGGCCCGACAGGGCCCGACAGGGCCCGACAGGGCCCGACAGAGCCCAGTAGAGCCCGACAGAGCCGACAGAGCCCGACAGAGCCCAGTAGAGCCCGACAGAGCCCGACAGAGCCCGACAGAGCCCGACAGGGCCCAGTAGAGCCCGACAGAGCCCGACAGGGCCCGACAGGGCCCGACAGGGCCCAGTGGAGCCCGACAGAGCCCGACAGAGCCCGACAGGGCCCGACAGGGCCCGACAGAGCCCGACAGGGCCCGACAGAGCCCGACAGAGCCCGACAGGGCCCGACAGAGCCCGACAGAGCCCGACAGGGCCCAGTAGAGCCCGACAGAGCCCGACAGAGCCCGACAGAGCCTGACAAAGCCCGACAGGGCCCGACAGGGCCCGACAGAGCCCGACAGGGCCCGACAGAGCCCGACAGAGCCCGACAGAGCCGGACAAGGCCTGACAGAGCCCGACAGAGCCGGACAGAGCCCGACAGGGCCCAGTAGAGCCCGACACAGCCCGACAGAGCCCGACAGAGCCCGACAGGGCCCGACAGAGCCCGACAGGGCCCGACAGAGCCCGACAGAGCCCGACAGGGCCCAGTAGAGCCCAACAGAGCCCGACAGAGCCCGACAGAGCCCGACAGAGCCCAGTAGAGCCCGACAGAGCCCGACAGAGCCCGAAAGAGCCCGACAGAGCCCGACAGGGCCCGACAGAACCCGACAGAGCCCGACAGGGCCCGACAGAGCCCGACAGAGCCCGACAGAGCCCAGTAGTGCCCGACAGAGCCCGACAGAGCCCGACAGAGCCCGACAGAGCCCGAAAAGGCCCGACAGGGCCCGACAGAGCCCGAGAGGGCCCGACAGGGCCCGACAGAGCCCGAAAGGGCCCAGTACAGCCCGACAGAGCCCGACAGGGCCCAGTAGAGCCCGACAGAGCCCAGTAGAGCCCGACAGAGCCCGACAGGGCCCGACAGAGCCCGACAGAGCCCGACAGGGCCCGACAGGGCCCGACAGGGCCCGACAGAGCCCGACAGGGCCCGACAGGGCTCGACAGAGCCCGACAGGGCCCGACAGGGCCCAGTAGAGCCCGACAGAGCCCGACAGAGCCCGACAGAGCCCGACAGGGCCCGACAGGGCCCAGTAGAGCCCGACAGAGCCCGACAGAGCCCGACAGAGCCCAGTAGAGCCCAGTAGAGCCCGACAGAGCCCGACAGAGCCCGACAGAGCCCGACAGAGCCCGACAGGGCCCGACAGAGCCCGACAGGGCCCGACAGAGCCCGACAGAGCCCGACAGGGCCCAGTAGAGCCCGACAGAGCCCGACAGAGCCCGACAGAGCCCGACAGGGACCGACAGAGCCCGACAGAGCCCGACAGGTCCCGACAGGGCACGACAGAGCCCGACAGAGCCCGACAGAGCCCGACAGGGACCGACAGAGCCCGACAGGACCCGACAGGGCCCCACAGAGCCCGACAGAGCCCGACAGGGCCCGAGAGAGCCCGACAGAGCCCGACAGAGCCCGACAGGGCCCAGTAGAGCCCGACAGAGCCCGACAGAGCCCGACAGAACCCGACAGGGCCCAGTAGAGCCCGACAGAGCCCGACAGAGCCCGACAGAGCCCGACAGCGCCCGACAGGGCCCAGTAGAGCCCGACAGAGCCCGACAGAGCCCGACAGAGCCCGACAGGGCCCGACAGAGCCCGACAGAGCCCGACAGGGCCCGACAGGGTCCAGTAGAGCCCGACAGAGCCCAACAGGGCCCGACAGAGCCCGACAGAGCCCGACAGAGCCCGACAGGGCCCAGTAGAGCCCGACAGAGCCCGACAGAGCCCGACAGAGCCCGACAGAGCCCGACAGGGCCCGACAGAGACCGACAGGGCCCGACAGAGCCCGACAGAGCCCGACAGGGCCCGACAGAGCCCGACAGAGCCCGACAGGGCCCAGTAGAGCCCGACAGAGCCCGACAGAGCCCGACAGAGCCCGACAGAGCCCAGTAGAGCCCGACAGAGCCCGACAGAGTCCGACAGAGGCCGACAGGGCCCGACAGGGCCCGACAGGGCCCGACAGAGCCCGACAGGGCCCGACAGGGCCCGACAGAGCCCGACAGAGCCCGACAGAGCCCAGTAGAGCCCGACAGAGCCCGACAGGGCCCGACAGAGCCCGACAGGGCCCAGTAGAGCCCGACAGAGCCCGATAGAGCCCGACAGGGCCCGACAGGGCCCGACAGGGCCCAGTAGAGCCCGACAGAGCCCGACAGAGCCCGACAGGGCCCGACAGAGCCCGACAGAGCCCGACAGAGCCCGACAGGGCCCGACAGGGCCCGACAGAGCCCGACAGGGCCCGACAGGGCCCGACAGTGCCCAGTAGAGCCCGAAAGAGCCCGACAGAGCCCAGTAGAGCCCAGTAGAGCCCGACAGGGCCCGACAGGGCCCGACAGGGCCCATTAGAGCCCGACAGAGCCCGACAGAGCCTGACAGAGCCCGACAGGGCCCGACAGGGCCCAGTAGAGCCCGATAGAGCCCGACAGAGCCCGACAGAGCCCGACAGGGCCCGACAGAGCCCGACAGAGCCCGACAGGGCCCGACAGGGCCCGACAGAGCCCGACAGGGCCCGATAGAGCCCGACAGGGCCCGACAGAGCCCGACAGAGCCCGACAGGGCCCGACAGAGCCCGACAGAGCCCGACAGGGCCCAGTAGAGCCCGACAGAGCCCAGTAGAGCCCAGTAGAGCCCGACAGAGCCCGACAGAGCCCGACAGAGCCCGACAGGGCCCGACAGGGCCCAGTAGAGCCCGACAGAGCCCGACAGGGCCCGACAGAGCCCGACAGAGCCCGACAGGGCCCGACAGAGCCCGACAGAGCCCGACAGGGCCCAGTAGAGCCCGACAGAGCCCGACAGAGCCCGACAGAGCCCGACAGGGCCCGACAGGGCCCGACAGAGCCCGACAGGGCCCGACAGGGCCCGACAGAGCCCGACAGGGCCCGACAGGGCCCAGTAGAGGCCGACAGAGCCCGACAGAGCCCGACAGAGCCCGACAGGGCCCGACAGGGCCCAGTAGAGCCCGACAGAGCCCGACAGAGCCCGACAGAGCCCAGTAGAGCCCAGTAGAGCCCGACAGAGCCCGACACAGCCCGACAGAGCCCGACAGAGCCCGACAGGGCCCGACAGAGCCCGACAGGGCCCCACAGAGCCCGACAGAGCCCGACAGAGCCCGACAGGGCCCAGTAGAGCCCGACAGAGCCCGACAGAGCCCGACAGAGCCCGACAGGGACCGACAGAGCCCGACAGAGCCCGACAGGGCCCAGTAGAGCCCGACAGAGCCCGACAAAGCCTGACAGAGCCCGACAGGGACCGACAGGGCCCGACAGAGCCCGACAGGGCCCAGTAGAGCCCGACAGAGCCCGACAAAGCCCGACAGAGCCCGACAGAGCCCAGTAGAGCCCGACAGAGCCCGACAGGGCCCGACAGAGCCCGACAGAGCCCAGTAGAGCCCGACAGAGCCCGTCAGGGCCCGACAGTGCCCGACAGGGCCCAGTAGAGCCCGACAGAGCCCGACAGAGCCCAGTAGAGCCCAGTAGAGCCCGACAGAGCCCGACAGAGCCCGACAGAGCCCGACAGGGCCCGACAGAGCCCGACAGAGCCCGACAGGGCCCGACAGGGCCCGACAGAGCCCGACAGGGCCCGACAGGGCCCAGTAGAGCCTGACAGAGCCCGACAGAGCCCGACAGAGCCCGACAGGGCGCGACAGGGCCCGACAGAGCCCGACAGGGCCCGACAGGGCCCGACAGAGCCCAGTAGAGCCTGACAGAGCCCGACAGAGCCCGACAGAACCCGACAGAGCCCGACAGAGCCCAGCAGAGCCCGACAGAGCCCATCAGGGCCCGACAGGGCCCAGTAGAGCCCGACAGAGCCCGACAAAGCCCGACAGAGCCCGACAGAGCCCAGTAGAGCCCGACAGAGCCCGACAGGGCCCGACAGAGCCCGACAGAGCCCGACAGAGCCCGACAGGGCCCGACAGGGCCCGACAGAGCCCGACAGAGCCCGACAGAGCCCAGTAGAGCCCAGTAGAGCCCGACAGAGCCCGACAGAGCCCGACAGAGCCCGACAGGGCCCGACAGAGCCCGACAGAGCCCGACAGGGCCCGACAGGGCCCGACAGAGCCCGACAGGGCCCGACAGGGCCCAGTAGAGCCCGACAGAGCCCGACAGGGCCCGACAGAGCCCGACAGAGCCCGACAGGGCCCGACAGAGCCCGACAGAGCCCGACAGGGCCCGACAGGGCCCGACAGAGCCCAGTAGAGCCCGACAGAGCCCGACAGAGCCCGACAGGGCCCGACAGGGCCCGACAGAGCCCGACAGAGCCCGACAGGGCCCGACAGGGCCCGACAGAGCCCAGTAGAGCCCGACAGAGCCCGACAGAGCCCGACAGAGCCCGACAGGGCCCGACAGGGCCCGACAGGGCACGACAGAGACCGACAGAGCCCGACAGAGCCCAGTAGAGCCCGACAGAGCCCGACAGAGCCCGACAGGGCCCGACAGGGCCCAGTAGAGCCCGACAGAGCCCGACAGAGCCCGACAGAGCCCGACAGAGCCCGACAGGGCCCAGTAGAGCCCGACAGGGCCCAGTAGAGCCCGACAGTGCCCGACAGAGCCCGACAGAGTCCAGTAGAGCCCAGTAGAGCCCGACAGAGCCCGACAGAGCCCGACAGAGCCCGACAGGGCCCGACAGGCCCAGTAGAGCCCGACAGAGCCCGACAGAGCCCGACAGAGCCCGACAGGGCCCGACAGGGCCCAGTAGAGCCCGACAGAGCCCGACAGAGCCCGACAGAGCCCAGTAGAGCCCAGTAGAGCCCGACAGAGCCCGACACAGCCCGACAGAGCCCGACAGGGCCCGACAGAGCCCGACAGAGCCCGACAGGGCCCGACAGAGCCCAACAGGGCCCGACAGGGCCCGACAGAGCCCAGTAGAGCCCGACAGAGCCCGACAGAGCCCGACAGAGCCCGACAGGGCCCAGTAGAGACCAGTAGAGACCGACAGAGCCCAGTAGAGCCCGACAGAGCCCGACAGAGCCCGACAGAGCCCGACAGGGCCCGACAGGGCCCGACAGAGCCCGACAGGGCCCGACAGAGCCCGACAGAGCCCGACAGGGCCCAGTAGAGCCCGACAGAGCCTGACAGAGCCCGACAGAGCCCGACAGGGCCCGACAGAGCCCGACAGAGCCCAGTAGAGCCCGACAGAGCGCGACAGAGCCTGACAGAGCCCGACAGGGCCCGACAGGGCCCGACAGAGCCCAGTAGAGCCCGACAGAGCCCGACAGAGCCCGACAGAGCCCGACAGAGCCCGACAGGGCCCAGTAGAGCCCGACAGAGCCCGACAGAGCCCGACAGAGCCCGACAGGGCCCGACAGGGCCCGACAGAGCCCGACAGGGCCCGACAGGGCCCAGTAGAGCCCGATAGAGCCCGACAGAGCCCGACAGAGCCCGACAGGGGCCGACAGAGCCCGACAGAGCCCGACAGGGCCCGACAGGGCCCGACAGAGCCCGACAGAGCCCGACAGGGCCCGACAGGGCCCGATAGAGCCCGACAGGGCCCGACACAGCCCGACAGAGCCCGACAGGGCACGACAGAGCCCGACAGAGCCCGACAGGGCCCGACAGAGCCCGACAGAGCCCGACAGAGCCCGACAGGGCCCAGTAGAGCCCGACAGAGCCCGACAGGGCCCGACAGAGCCCGACAGAGCCCGACAGGGCCCGACAGAGCCCGACAGAGCCCGACAGGGCCCGACAGGGCCCGACAGAGCCCAGTAGAGCCCGACAGAGCCCGACAGAGCCCGACAGGGCCCGACAGGGCCCGACAGAGCCCGACAGAGCCCGACAGGGCCCGACAGGGCCCGACAGAGCCCAGTAGAGCCCGACAGAGCCCGACAGAGCCCGACAGGGCCCGACAGGGCCCGACAGGGCCCGACAGAGCCCGACAGGGCCCGACAGGGCCCGACAGGGCCCGACAGGGCACGACAGAGCCCGACAGAGCCCGACAGAGCCCAGTAGAGCCCGACAGAGCCCGACAGAGCCCGACAGGGCCCGACAAGGCCCAGTAGAGCCCGACAGAGCCCGACAGAGCCCGACAGAGCCCGACAGAGCCCGACAGAGCCCGACAGGGCCTGACAGGGCCCGACAGGGCCCAGTAGAGCCCGACAGGGCCCAGTAGAGCCCGACAGTGCCCGACAGAGCCCGACAGAGTCCGACAGAACCCGACAGAGCCCGACAGAGCCCAGTAGAGCCCAGTAGAGCCCGACAGAGCCCGACAGAGCCCGACAGAGCCCGACAGGGCCCGACAGGCCCAGTAGAGCCCGACAGAGCCCGACAGAGCCCGACAGGGCCCGACAGGGCCCAGTAGAGCCCGACAGAGCCCGACAGAGCCCGACAGAGCCCGACAGGGCCCAGTAGAGCCCGACAGAGCCCGACAGGGCCCGACAGAGCCCGACAGGGCCCGACAGAGCCCGACAGAGCCCGACAGGGCCCGACAGGGCCCGACAGGGCCCGACAGGGCCCAGTAGAGCCCGACAGAGCCCGACAGAGCCCGACAGAGCCCAGTAGAGCCCGACAGAGCCCGACAGAGCCCGACAGAGCCCGACAGGGCCCAGTAGAGCCCGACAGAGCCCGACAGGGCCCGACAGGGCCCGACAGGGCCCAGTGGAGCCCGACAGAGCCCGACAGAGCCCGACAGGGCCCGACAGGGCCCGACAGAGCCCGACAGGGCCCGACAGAGCCCGACAGAGCCCGACAGGGCCCGACAGAGCCCGACAGAGCCCGACAGGGCCCAGTAGAGCCCGACAGAGCCCGACAGAGCCCGACAGAGCCTGACAAAGCCCGACAGGGCCCGACAGGGCCCGACAGAGCCCGACAGGGCCCGACAGAGCCCGACAGAGCCCGACAGAGCCGGACAAGGCCTGACAGAGCCCGACAGAGCCGGACAGAGCCCGACAGGGCCCAGTAGAGCCCGACACAGCCCGACAGAGCCCGACAGAGCCCGACAGGGCCCGACAGAGCCCGACAGGGCCCGACAGAGCCCGACAGAGCCCGACAGGGCCCAGTAGAGCCCAACAGAGCCCGACAGAGCCCGACAGAGCCCGACAGAGCCCAGTAGAGCCCGACAGAGCCCGACAGAGCCCGAAAGAGCCCGACAGAGCCCGACAGGGCCCGACAGAACCCGACAGAGCCCGACAGGGCCCGACAGAGCCCGACAGAGCCCGACAGAGCCCAGTAGTGCCCGACAGAGCCCGACAGAGCCCGACAGAGCCCGACAGAGCCCGAAAAGGCCCGACAGGGCCCGACAGAGCCCGAGAGGGCCCGACAGGGCCCGACAGCGCCCGAAAGGGCCCAGTACAGCCCGACAGAGCCCGACAGGGCCCAGTAGAGCCCGACAGAGCCCAGTAGAGCCCGACAGAGCCCGACAGGGCCCGACAGAGCCCGACAGAGCCCGACAGGGCCCGACAGGGCCCGACAGGGCCCGACAGAGCCCGACAGGGCCCGACAGGGCTCGACAGAGCCCGACAGGGCCCGACAGGGCCCAGTAGAGCCCGACAGAGCCCGACAGAGCCCGACAGAGCCCGACAGGGCCCGACAGGGCCCAGTAGAGCCCGACAGAGCCCGACAGAGCCCGACAGAGCCCAGTAGAGCCCAGTAGAGCCCGACAGAGCCCGACAGAGCCCGACAGAGCCCGACAGAGCCCGACAGGGCCCGACAGAGCCCGACAGGGCCCGACAGAGCCCGACAGAGCCCGACAGGGCCCAGTAGAGCCCGACAGAGCCCGACAGAGCCCGACAGAGCCCGACAGGGACCGACAGAGCCCGACAGAGCCCGACAGGTCCCGACAGGGCACGACAGAGCCCGACAGAGCCCGACAGAGCCCGACAGGGACCGACAGAGCCCGACAGGACCCGACAGGGCCCGACAGAGCCCGACAGAGCCCGACAGGGCCCGAGAGAGCCCGACAGAGCCCGACAGAGCCCGACAGGGCCCAGTAGAGCCCGACAGAGCCCGACAGAGCCCGACAGAACCCGACAGGGCCCAGTAGAGCCCGACAGAGCCCGACAGAGCCCGACAGAGCCCGACAGCGCCCGACAGGGCCCAGTAGAGCCCGACAGAGCCCGACAGAGCCCGACAGAGCCCGACAGGGCCCGACAGAGCCCGACAGAGCCCGACAGGGCCCGACAGGGTCCAGTAGAGCCCGACAGAGCCCAACAGGGCCCGACAGAGCCCGACAGAGCCCGACAGAGCCCGACAGGGCCCAGTAGAGCCCGACAGAGCCCGACAGAGCCCGACAGAGCCCGACAGAGCCCGACAGGGCCCGACAGAGACCGACAGGGCCCGACAGAGCCCGACAGAGCCCGACAGGGCCCGACAGAGCCCGACAGAGCCCGACAGGGCCCAGTAGAGCCCGACAGAGCCCGACAGAGCCCGACAGAGCCCAGTAGAGCCCGACAGAGCCCGACAGAGTCCGACAGAGGCCGACAGGGCCCGACAGGGCCCGACAGGGCCCGACAGAGCCCGACAGGGCCCGACAGGGCCCGACAGAGCCCGACAGAGCCCGACAGAGCCCAGTAGAGCCCGACAGAGCCCGACAGGGCCCGACAGAGCCCGACAGGGCCCAGTAGAGCCCGACAGAGCCCGATAGAGCCCGACAGGGCCCGACAGGGCCCGACAGGGCCCAGTAGAGCCCGACAGAGCCCGACAGAGCCCGACAGGGCCCGACAGAGCCCGACAGAGCCCGACAGAGCCCGACAGGGCCCGACAGGGCCCGACAGAGCCCGACAGGGCCCGACAGGGCCCGACAGTGCCCAGTAGAGCCCGAAAGAGCCCGACAGAGCCCAGTAGAGCCCAGTAGAGCCCGACAGGGCCCGACAGGGCCCGACAGGGCCCATTAGAGCCCGACAGAGCCCGACAGAGCCTGACAGAGCCCGACAGGGCCCGACAGGGCCCAGTAGAGCCCGATAGAGCCCGACAGAGCCCGACAGAGCCCGACAGGGCCCGACAGAGCCCGACAGAGCCCGACAGGGCCCGACAGGGCCCGACAGAGCCCGACAGGGCCCGATAGAGCCCGACAGGGCCCGACAGAGCCCGACAGAGCCCGACAGGGCCCGACAGAGCCCGACAGAGCCCGACAGGGCCCAGTAGAGCCCGACAGAGCCCAGTAGAGCCCAGTAGAGCCCGACAGAGCCCGACAGAGCCCGACAGAGCCCGACAGGGCCCGACAGGGCCCAGTAGAGCCCGACAGAGCCCGACAGGGCCCGACAGAGCCCGACAGAGCCCGACAGGGCCCGACAGAGCCCGACAGAGCCCGACAGGGCCCAGTAGAGCCCGACAGAGCCCGACAGAGCCCGACAGAGCCCGACAGGGCCCGACAGGGCCCGACAGAGCCCGACAGGGCCCGACAGGGCCCGACAGAGCCCGACAGGGCCCGACAGGGCCCAGTAGAGGCCGACAGAGCCCGACAGAGCCCGACAGAGCCCGACAGGGCCCGACAGGGCCCAGTAGAGCCCGACAGAGCCCGACAGAGCCCGACAGAGCCCAGTAGAGCCCAGTAGAGCCCGACAGAGCCCGACACAGCCCGACAGAGCCCGACAGAGCCCGACAGGGCCCGACAGAGCCCGACAGGGCCCCACAGAGCCCGACAGAGCCCGACAGAGCCCGACAGGGCCCAGTAGAGCCCGACAGAGCCCGACAGAGCCCGACAGAGCCCGACAGGGACCGACAGAGCCCGACAGAGCCCGACAGGGCCCAGTAGAGCCCGACAGAGCCCGACAAAGCCTGACAGAGCCCGACAGGGACCGACAGGGCCCGACAGAGCCCGACAGGGCCCAGTAGAGCCCGACAGAGCCCGACAAAGCCCGACAGAGCCCGACAGAGCCCAGTAGAGCCCGACAGAGCCCGACAGGGCCCGACAGAGCCCGACAGAGCCCAGTAGAGCCCGACAGAGCCCGTCAGGGCCCGACAGTGCCCGACAGGGCCCAGTAGAGCCCGACAGAGCCCGACAGAGCCCAGTAGAGCCCAGTAGAGCCCGACAGAGCCCGACAGAGCCCGACAGAGCCCGACAGGGCCCGACAGAGCCCGACAGAGCCCGACAGGGCCCGACAGGGCCCGACAGAGCCCGACAGGGCCCGACAGGGCCCAGTAGAGCCTGACAGAGCCCGACAGAGCCCGACAGAGCCCGACAGGGCGCGACAGGGCCCGACAGAGCCCGACAGGGCCCGACAGGGCCCGACAGAGCCCAGTAGAGCCTGACAGAGCCCGACAGAGCCCGACAGAACCCGACAGAGCCCGACAGAGCCCAGCAGAGCCCGACAGAGCCCATCAGGGCCCGACAGGGCCCAGTAGAGCCCGACAGAGCCCGACAAAGCCCGACAGAGCCCGACAGAGCCCAGTAGAGCCCGACAGAGCCCGACAGGGCCCGACAGAGCCCGACAGAGCCCGACAGAGCCCGACAGGGCCCGACAGGGCCCGACAGAGCCCGACAGAGCCCGACAGAGCCCAGTAGAGCCCAGTAGAGCCCGACAGAGCCCGACAGAGCCCGACAGAGCCCGACAGGGCCCGACAGAGCCCGACAGAGCCCGACAGGGCCCGACAGGGCCCGACAGAGCCCGACAGGGCCCGACAGGGCCCAGTAGAGCCCGACAGAGCCCGACAGAGCCCGACAGGGCCCGACAGGGCCCGACAGAGCCCGACAGGGCCCGGCAGGGCCCGACAGATCCCAGTAGAGCCCGACAGAGCCCGACAGAGCCCGACAGAACCCGACAGAGCCCGACAGAGCCCAGTAGAGCCCGACAGAGCCCGACAGGGCCCGACAGGTCCCGACAGGGCCCAGTAGAGCCCGACAGAGCCCGACAGAGCCCGACAGAGCCCGACAGGGCCCGACAGGGCCCAGAAGAGCCCGACAGAGCCCGACAGAGCCCGACAGAGCCCGACAGAGCCCGACAGGGCCCGACAGAGCCCGACAGAGCCCGACAGGGCCCGACAGGGCCCGACAGAGCCCGACAGGGCCCGACAGGGCCCGACAGGGCCCAGTAGAGCCCGAAAGAGCCCGACAGAGCCCAGTAGAGCCCAGTAGAGCCCGACAGGGCCCGACAGGGCCCGACAGGGTCCATTAGAGCCCGACAGAGCCCGACAGAGCCTGACAGAGCCCGACAGGGCCCGACAGGGCCCGACAGAGCCCGACAGAGCCCGACAGAGCCCGACAGGGCCCAGTAGAGCCCGACAGAGCCCGACAGAGCCCGACAGGGCCCGACAGGGCCCGACAGAGCCCGACAGAGCCCGACAGGGCCCGACAGGGCCCGACAGAGCCCGACAGGGCCCAGTAGAGCCCGATAGAGCCCGACAGAGCCCGACAGAGCCCGACAGGGCCCGACAGGGCCCGACAGAGCCCGACAGGGCCCGATAGAGCCCGACAGGGCCCGACAGAGCCCGACAGAGCCCGACAGGGCACGACAGAGCCCGACAGAGCCCGACAGGGCCCGACAGGGCCCGACAGAGCCCGACAGGGCGCAGTAGAGCCCGACAGAGCCCGACAGAGCCCGACAGGGCCCTACAGGGCCCGACAGAGCCCGACAGAGCCCAATAGAGCCCGACAGAGCCCGACAGAGCCTGACAGGGCCCGACAGGGCCCGACAGAGCCCGACAGAGCACAGTAGAGCCCGACAGAGCCCGACAGAGCCCGACAGAGCCCGACAGGGCCCGACCGAGCCCGACAGAGCACAGTAGAGCCCGACAGAGCCCGACAGAGCCCGACAGAGCCCGACAGGGCCCAGTAGAGCCCAGTAGAACCCGACAGAGCCCAGTAGAGCCCGACAGAGCCCGACAGAGCCCGACAGAGCCCGACAGGGCCCGACAGAGCCCGACAGGGCCCGACAGAAACCGACAGAGCCCGACAGAGCCCAGTAGAGCCTGACAGAGCCCGACAGAGCTCGACAGGGCCCGACAGGGCCCGACAGAGCCCGACAGAGCCCGACAGAGCCCGACAGGGCCCGACAGGGCCCGACAGAGCCCGACAGAGCCCAGTAGAGCCCGACAGAGCCCGACAGAGCCCGACAGAGCCCGACAGGGCCCAGTAGAGCCCGACAGAGCCCGACAGGGCCCGACAGAGCCCGACAGAGCCCGACAGGGCCCAGTTTAGCCCAGTAGAGCCCGACAGAGCCCGACAGAGCCCGACAGAGCCCGCAAGGGCCCGACAGGGCCCGACAGAGCCCGACAGAGCCCAGTAGAGCCCGACAGAGCCCGACAGAGCCCGACAGAGCCCAGTAGAGCCCGACAGAGCCCGACAGAGCCCGACAGGGCCCGACAGGGCCCGACAAGGCCCAGTAGAGCCCGACAGAGCCCGACAGGGCCCGACAGGGCCCGACAGGGCCCAGTAGAACCCGACAGAGCCCGACAGAGCCCGACAGAGCCCGACAGAGCCCAGTAGAGCCCGACAGAGCCCGACAGAGCCCGACAGGGCCCGACAGAACCCGACAGAGATCGACAGAGCCCAGTAGATCCCAGTAGAGCCCGACAGAGCCCGACAGAGCCCGACAGAACCCGACAGGGCCCGACAGGGCCCGACAGGGCCCAATAGAGCCCGACAGAGCCCGACAGGGCCCGACAGAGCCCGACAGAGCCCGACATAGCCCAGTAGAGCCCGACAGAGCCCGACAGATCCCGACAGGGCCCGACAGAGCCCGACAGAGGCCGACAGAGCCCGACAGGGCCCGACAGAGCCCGACAGAGCCTGACAGGGCCCGACAGGGCCCGACAGAGCCCGACAGAGCACAGTAGAGCCCGACAGAGCCCGACAGAGCCCGACAGAGCCCGACAGGGCCCGACCGAGCCCGACAGAGCACAGTAGAGCCCGACAGAGCCCGACAGAGCCCGACAGAGCCCGACAGGGCCCAGTAGAGCCCAGTAGAACCCGACAGAGCCCAGTAGAGCCCGACAGAGCCCGACAGAGCCCGACAGAGCCCGACAGGGCCCGACAGAGCCCGACAGGGCCCGACAGAAACCGACAGAGCCCGACAGAGCCCAGTAGAGCCTGACAGAGCCCGACAGAGCTCGACAGGGCCCGACAGGGCCCGACAGAGCCCGACAGAGCCCGACAGAGCCCGACAGGGCCCGACAGAGCCCGACAGAGCCCGACAGGGCCCAGTTTAGCCCAGTAGAGCCCGACAGAGCCCGACAGAGCCCGACAGAGCCCGCAAGGGCCCGACAGGGCCCGACAGAGCCCGACAGAGCCCAGTAGAGCCCGACAGAGCCCGACAGAGCCCGACAGAGCCCAGTAGAGCCCGACAGAGCCCGACAGAGCCCGACAGGGCCCGACAGGGCCCGACAAGGCCCAGTAGAGCCCGACAGAGCCCGACAGGGCCCGACAGGGCCCGACAGGGCCCAGTAGAACCCGACAGAGCCCGACAGAGCCCGACAGAGCCCAGTAGAGCCCGACAGAGCCCGACAGAGCCCGACAGGGCCCGACAGAACCCGACAGAGATCGACAGAGCCCAGTAGATCCCAGTAGAGCCCGACAGAGCCCGACAGAGCCCGACAGAACCCGACAGAGATCGACAGAGCCCAGTAGAGCCCGACAGAGCCCGACAGAGCCCGACAGAACCCGACAGGGCCCGACAGGGCCCGACAGGGCCCAATAGAGCCCGACAGAGCCCGACAGGGCCCGACAGAGCCCGACAGAGCCCGACATAGCCCAGTAGAGCCCGACAGAGCCCGACAGATCCCGACAGGGCCCGACAGAGCCCGACAGAGGCCGACAGAGCCCGACAGGGCCCGACAGAGCCCGACAGAGCCCGACAGAGCCCGACAGGGCCCGACAGAGCCCAGTAGAGCCCGACAGAGCCCGACAGAGCCCGACAGAGCCCGACAGGGCCCGACAGAGCCCAGTAGAGCCCGACAGAGCCCGACAGAGCCCGACAGAGCCCGACAGGGCCCGACAGGGCCCGACAGAGCCCGACAGAGCCTGACAGGGCCCGACAGAGCCCGACAGAGCCCGACAGAGCCCAGTAGAGCCCGACAGAGCCCGACAGATTCCGACAGGGCCCGACAGAGCCCGACAGAGCCCGACAGAGCCCAACAGGGCCCGACAGAGCCCGACAGAGCCCGACAGGGCCCGACAGAGCCCGACAGGGCCCGACAGGGCCCGACAGGGCCCAGTGGAGCCCGACAGAGCCCGACAGAGCCCGACAGGGCCCGACAGGGCCCGACAGAGCCCGACAGGGCCCGACAGGGCCCGACAGAGCCCGACAGAGCCCGACAGGGCCCAGTAGAGCCCGACAGAGCCCGACAGAGCCCGACAGAGCCTGACAAAGCCCGACAGGGCCCGACAGGGCCCGACAGAGCCCGACAGGGCCCAGTAGAGCCCGACAGAGCCCGACAGAGCCCGACAGAGCCTGACAAAGCCCGACAGGGCCCGAAAGAGCCCGACAGAGCCCGACAGGGCCCAGTAGAGCCTCACAGAGCCCGACAGAGCTCGACAGAGCCCGACAAAGCCCGACAGGGCCCGACAGGGCCCGACAGAGCCCGACAGGGCCCGAAAGAGCCCGACAGTGCCCGATAGAGCCCGACAGGGCCCAGTAGAGCCTGACAGAGCCCGACAGAGCCCGACAGAGTCCGACAGGGCCCGACAGAGCCCGACAGGGCCCGACAGAGCCCGACAGAGCCCAGTAGAGCCCGACAGAGCCCGACAGAGCCCGACAGGGCCCGACAGGGCCCGACAGAGCCCGACAGGGCCCGACAGGGCCCGACAGTGCCCAGTAGAGCCCGACAGAGCCCGATAGGGCCCGACAGAGCCCGACAGAGCCCGACAGAGCCCGACAGGGCCCGACAGGGCCCGACAGAGCCCGACAGAGCCCAGTAGAGCCCGACAGAGCCCGACAGAGCCCGACAGATCCCGACAGAGCCCGACAGAGCCCGACAGGGCCCGACAGAGCCCGACAGAGCCCGACAGAGCCCAGTAGAGCCCGACAGAGCCCGACAGGGCCCGACAGAGCCAGACAGGGCCCGACAGAGCCCGACAGAGCCCAGTAGAGCCCGACAGGGCCCGACAGAGCCCGACAGAGCCCGACAGAGCCCAGTAGAGCCCGACAGAGCCCGACAGAGCCCGACAGGGCCCGACAGGGCGCAGTAGAGCCCGACAGAGCCCGACAGAGCCCGACAGGGCCCTACAGGGCCCGACAGAGCCCGACAGAGCCCAATAGAGCCCGACAGAGCCCAGTAGAGCCCGACAGAGCCCGACAGAGCCCGACAGAGCCCGACAGGGCCCGACAGAGCCCGACAGAGCCCAGTAGAGCCCGACAGGGCCCGACAGAGCCCTACAGAGCCCGACAGAGCCCGACAGAGCCCGACAGAGCCTGACAGGGCCCGACAGGGCCCGACAGAGCCCGACAGAGCACAGTAGAGCCCGACAGAGCCCGACAGAGCCCGACAGAGCCCGACAGGGACCGACCGAGCCCGACAGAGCACAGTAGAGCCCGACAGAGCCCGACAGAGCCCGACAGAGCCCGACAGGGCCCAGTAGAGCCCAGTAGAACCCGACAGAGCCCAGTAGAGCCCGACAGAGCCCGACAGAGCCCGACAGAGCCCGACAGGGCCCGACAGAGCCCGACAGGGCCCGAAAGAGCCCAGTAGAGCCCGACAGAGCCCGACAGAGCCCGACAGATCCCGACAGAGCCCGACAGAGCCCGACAGAGCCCGACAGATCCCGACAGAGCCCGACAGAGCCCGACAGGGCCCAGTTTAGCCCAGTAGAGCCCGACAGAGCCCGACAGAGCCCGACAGAGCCCGCAAGGGCCCGACAGGGCCCGACAGAGCCCGACAGAGCCCAGTAGAGCCCGACAGAGCCCGACAGAGCCCGACAGAGCCCAGTAGAGCCCGACAGAGCCCGACAGAGCCCGACAGGGCCCGACAGGGCCCGACAAGGCCCAGTAGAGCCCGACAGAGCCCGACAGGGCCCGACAGGGCCCGACAGGGCCCAGTAGAACCCGACAGAGCCCGACAGAGCCCGACAGAGCCCGACAGAGCCCAGTAGAGCCCGACAGAGCCCGACAGAGCCCGACAGGGCCCGACAGAACCCGACAGAGATCGACAGAGCCCAGTAGATCCCAGTAGAGCCCGACAGAGCCCGACAGAGCCCGACAGAACCCGACAGGGCCCGACAGGGCCCGACAGGGCCCAATAGAGCCCGACAGAGCCCGACAGGGCCCGACAGAGCCCGACAGAGCCCGACATAGCCCAGTAGAGCCCGACAGAGCCCGACAGATCCCGACAGGGCCCGACAGAGCCCGACAGAGGCCGACAGAGCCCGACAGGGCCCGACAGAGCCCGACAGAGCCTGACAGGGCCCGACAGGGCCCGACAGAGCCCGACAGAGCACAGTAGAGCCCGACAGAGCCCGACAGAGCCCGACAGAGCCCGACAGGGCCCGACCGAGCCCGACAGAGCACAGTAGAGCCCGACAGAGCCCGACAGAGCCCGACAGAGCCCGACAGGGCCCAGTAGAGCCCAGTAGAACCCGACAGAGCCCAGTAGAGCCCGACAGAGCCCGACAGAGCCCGACAGAGCCCGACAGGGCCCGACAGAGCCCGACAGGGCCCGACAGAAACCGACAGAGCCCGACAGAGCCCAGTAGAGCCTGACAGAGCCCGACAGAGCTCGACAGGGCCCGACAGGGCCCGACAGAGCCCGACAGAGCCCGACAGAGCCCGACAGGGCCCGACAGGGCCCGACAGAGCCCGACAGAGCCCAGTAGAGCCCGACAGAGCCCGACAGAGCCCGACAGAGCCCGACAGGGCCCAGTAGAGCCCGACAGAGCCCGACAGGGCCCGACAGAGCCCGACAGAGCCCGACAGGGCCCAGTTTAGCCCAGTAGAGCCCGACAGAGCCCGACAGAGCCCGACAGAGCCCGCAAGGGCCCGACAGGGCCCGACAGAGCCCGACAGAGCCCAGTAGAGCCCGACAGAGCCCGACAGAGCCCGACAGAGCCCAGTAGAGCCCGACAGAGCCCGACAGAGCCCGACAGGGCCCGACAGGGCCCGACAAGGCCCAGTAGAGCCCGACAGAGCCCGACAGGGCCCGACAGGGCCCGACAGGGCCCAGTAGAACCCGACAGAGCCCGACAGAGCCCGACAGAGCCCAGTAGAGCCCGACAGAGCCCGACAGAGCCCGACAGGGCCCGACAGAACCCGACAGAGATCGACAGAGCCCAGTAGATCCCAGTAGAGCCCGACAGAGCCCGACAGAGCCCGACAGAACCCGACAGAGATCGACAGAGCCCAGTAGAGCCCGACAGAGCCCGACAGAGCCCGACAGAACCCGACAGGGCCCGACAGGGCCCGACAGGGCCCAATAGAGCCCGACAGAGCCCGACAGGGCCCGACAGAGCCCGACAGAGCCCGACATAGCCCAGTAGAGCCCGACAGAGCCCGACAGATCCCGACAGGGCCCGACAGAGCCCGACAGAGGCCGACAGAGCCCGACAGGGCCCGACAGAGCCCGACAGAGCCCGACAGAGCCCGACAGGGCCCGACAGAGCCCAGTAGAGCCCGACAGAGCCCGACAGAGCCCGACAGAGCCCGACAGGGCCCGACAGAGCCCAGTAGAGCCCGACAGAGCCCGACAGAGCCCGACAGAGCCCGACAGGGCCCGACAGGGCCCGACAGAGCCCGACAGAGCCTGACAGGGCCCGACAGAGCCCGACAGAGCCCGACAGAGCCCAGTAGAGCCCGACAGAGCCCGACAGATTCCGACAGGGCCCGACAGAGCCCGACAGAGCCCGACAGAGCCCAACAGGGCCCGACAGAGCCCGACAGAGCCCGACAGGGCCCGACAGAGCCCGACAGGGCCCAACAGAGCCCGACAGGGCCCGACAGGGCCCGACAGGGCCCAGTAGAACCCGACAGAGCCCGACAGAGCCCAGTAGAGCCCAGTAGAGCCCGACAGAGCCCGACAGAGCCTGACAGAGCCCGACAGAGCCCGACAGGGCCCAGTAGAGCCCGACAGAGCCCGACAGAGCCCGACAGAGCCCAACAGAGCCCGACAGGGCCCAGTAGAGCCCGACAGAGCCCGACAGAGCCCAACAGAGCCCGACAGGGCCCGACAGGGCCCGACAGAGCCCGACAGAAACCGACAGAGCCCGACAGAGCCCAGTAGAGCCCGACAGAGCCCGACAGAGCCCGACAGGGCCCGACAGGGCCCGACAGGGCCCAGTAGAGCCCGACAGGGCCCGACAGGGCCCAGTAGAGCCCGACAGAGCCTGACAGAGCCCGACAGAGCCCGAAAGGGCCCGACAGAGCCCGACAGAGCCCGACAGAGCCCAGTAGAGCCCGACAGAGCCCGACAGGGCCCGACAGAGCCCGACAGGGCCCGACAGAGACCGACAGAGCCCAACAGAGCCCGACAGAGCCCGACAGGGCCCAGTAGAGCCCGACAGAGCCCGACAGGGCCCGAGAGGGCCCGACAGAGCCCGACAGAGCCCGACAGGGCCCGACAGGGCCCGACAGGGCCCGACAGGGCCCGACAGAGCCCGACAGAGCCCGCAACGGCCCGACAGGGCCCGACAGAGCCCGACAGAGCCCAGTAGAGCCCGACAGAGCCCGACAGAGCCCGACAGAGCCCAGTAGAGCCCGACAGAGCCCGACAGAGCCCGACAGAGCCCGACAGGGCCCAGTAGAGCCCGACAGAGCCCGACAGGGCCCGACAGGGCCCGACAGGGCCCAGTGGAGCCCGACAGAGCCCGACAGAGCCCGACAGGGCCCGACAGGGCCCGACAGAGCCCGACAGGGCCCGACAGGGCCCGACAGAGCCCGACAGAGCCCGACAGGGCCCAGTAGAGCCCGACAGAGCCCGACAGAGCCCGACAGAGCCTGACAAAGCCCGACAGGGCCCGACAGGGCCCGACAGAGCCCGACAGGGCCCAGTAGAGCCCGACAGAGCCCGACAGAGCCCGACAGAGCCTGACAAAGCCCGACAGGGCCCGAAAGAGCCCGACAGAGCCCGACAGGGCCCAGTAGAGCCTCACAGAGCCCGACAGAGCTCGACAGAGCCCGACAAAGCCCGACAGGGCCCGACAGGGCCCGACAGAGCCCGACAGGGCCCGAAAGAGCCCGACAGTGCCCGATAGAGCCCGACAGGGCCCAGTAGAGCCTGACAGAGCCCGACAGAGCCCGACAGAGTCCGACAGGGCCCGACAGAGCCCGACAGGGCCCGACAGAGCCCGACAGAGCCCAGTAGAGCCCGACAGAGCCCGACAGAGCCCGACAGGGCCCGACAGGGCCCGACAGAGCCCGACAGGGCCCGACAGGGCCCGACAGTGCCCAGTAGAGCCCGACAGAGCCCGATAGGGCCCGACAGAGCCCGACAGAGCCCGACAGAGCCCGACAGGGCCCGACAGGGCCCGACAGAGCCCGACAGAGCCCAGTAGAGCCCGACAGAGCCCGACAGAGCCCGACAGATCCCGACAGAGCCCGACAGAGCCCGACAGGGCCCGACAGAGCCCGACAGAGCCCGACAGAGCCCAGTAGAGCCCGACAGAGCCCGACAGGGCCCGACAGAGCCAGACAGGGCCCGACAGAGCCCGACAGAGCCCAGTAGAGCCCGACAGGGCCCGACAGAGCCCGACAGAGCCCGACAGAGCCCAGTAGAGCCCGACAGAGCCCGACAGAGCCCGACAGGGCCCGACAGGGCGCAGTAGAGCCCGACAGAGCCCGACAGAGCCCGACAGGGCCCTACAGGGCCCGACAGAGCCCGACAGAGCCCAATAGAGCCCGACAGAGCCCAGTAGAGCCCGACAGAGCCCGACAGAGCCCGACAGAGCCCGACAGGGCCCGACAGAGCCCGACAGAGCCCAGTAGAGCCCGACAGGGCCCGACAGAGCCCTACAGAGCCCGACAGAGCCCGACAGAGCCCGACAGAGCCTGACAGGGCCCGACAGGGCCCGACAGAGCCCGACAGAGCACAGTAGAGCCCGACAGAGCCCGACAGAGCCCGACAGAGCCCGACAGGGACCGACCGAGCCCGACAGAGCACAGTAGAGCCCGACAGAGCCCGACAGAGCCCGACAGAGCCCGACAGGGCCCAGTAGAGCCCAGTAGAACCCGACAGAGCCCAGTAGAGCCCGACAGAGCCCGACAGAGCCCGACAGAGCCCGACAGGGCCCGACAGAGCCCGACAGGGCCCGAAAGAGCCCAGTAGAGCCCGACAGAGCCCGACAGAGCCCGACAGATCCCGACAGAGCCCGACAGAGCCCGACAGAGCCCGACAGATCCCGACAGAGCCCGACAGAGCCCGACAGGGCCCGACAGAGCCCGACAGAGCCCGACAGAGCCCAGTAGAGCCCGACAGAGCCCGACAGGGCCCGACAGAGCCAGACAGGGCCCGACAGAGCCCGACAGAGCCCAGTAGAGACCGACAGGGCCCGACAGAGCCCGACAGAGCCCGACAGAGCCCAGTAGAGCCCGACAGAGCCCGACAGAGCCCGACAGGGCCCGACAGGGCGCAGTAGAGCCCGACAGAGCCCGACAGAGCCCGACAGGGCCCTACAGGGACCGACAGAGCCCGACAGAGCCCAATAGAGCCCGACAGAGCCCAGTAGAGCCCGACAGAGCCCGACAGAGCCCGACAGAGCCCGACAGGGCCCGATAGAGCCCGACAGAGCCCAGTAGAGCCCGACAGGGCCCGACAGAGCCCTACAGAGCCCGACAGAGCCGGACAGAGCCCGACAGAGCCTGACAGGGCCCGACAGGGCCCGACAGAGCCCGACAGAGCACAGTAGAGCCCGACAGAGCCCGACAGAGCCCGACAGAGCCCGACAGGGCCCGACCGAGCCCGACAGAGCACAGTAGAGCCCGACAGAGCCCGACAGAGCCCGACAGAGCCCGACAGGGCCCAGTAGAGCCCAGTAGAACCCGACAGAGCCCAGTAGAGCCCGACAGAGCCCGACAGAGCCCGACAGAGCCCGACAGGGCCCGACAGAGCCCGACAGGGCCCGACAGAAACCGACAGAGCCCGACAGAGCCCAGTAGAGCCTGACAGAGCCCGACAGAGCCCGACAGAGCTCGACAGGGCCCGACAGGGCCCGACAGAGCCCGACAGAGCCCGACAGAGCCCGACAGGGCCCGACAGGGCCCGACAGAGCCCGACAGAGCCCAGTAGAGCCCGACAGAGCCCGACAGAGACCGACAGGGCCCAGTAGAGCCCGACAGAGCCCGACAGAGCCCGACAGAGCCCGACAGGGCCCGACAGAGCCCGACAGAGCCCGACAGGGCCCAGTAGAGCCTCACAGAGCCCGACAGAGCTCGACAGGGCCCGACAGAGCCCGACAGGGCCCGAAAGAGCCCGACAGTGCCCGATAGAGCCCGACAGGGCCCAGTAGAGCCTGACAGAGCCCGACAGAGCCCGACAGAGTCCGACAGGGCCCGACAGAGCCCGACAGGGCCCGACAGAGACCGACAGAGCCCAGTAGAGCCTGACAGAGCCCGACAGAGCCCGACAGGGCCCGACAGGGCCCGACAGAGCCCGACAGAGCCCGACAGGGCCCGACAGAGCCCGACAGAGCCCAGTAGAGCCCGACAGAGCCCGACAGGGCCCGACAGAGCCAGACAGGGCCCGACAGAGCCCGACAGAGCCCAGTAGAGACCGACAGGGCCCGACAGAGCCCGACAGAGCCCGACAGAGCCCAGTAGAGCCCGACAGAGCCCGACAGAGCCCGACAGGGCCCGACAGGGCGCAGTAGAGCCCGACAGAGCCCGACAGAGCCCGACAGGGCCCTACAGGGACCGACAGAGCCCGACAGAGCCCAATAGAGCCCGACAGAGCCCAGTAGAGCCCGACAGAGCCCGACAGAGCCCGACAGAGCCCGACAGGGCCCGATAGAGCCCGACAGAGCCCAGTAGAGCCCGACAGGGCCCGACAGAGCCCTACAGAGCCCGACAGAGCCGGACAGAGCCCGACAGAGCCTGACAGGGCCCGACAGGGCCCGACAGAGCCCGACAGAGCACAGTAGAGCCCGACAGAGCCCGACAGAGCCCGACAGAGCCCGACAGGGCCCGACCGAGCCCGACAGAGCACAGTAGAGCCCGACAGAGCCCGACAGAGCCCGACAGAGCCCGACAGGGCCCAGTAGAGCCCAGTAGAACCCGACAGAGCCCAGTAGAGCCCGACAGAGCCCGACAGAGCCCGACAGAGCCCGACAGGGCCCGACAGAGCCCGACAGGGCCCGACAGAAACCGACAGAGCCCGACAGAGCCCAGTAGAGCCTGACAGAGCCCGACAGAGCCCGACAGAGCTCGACAGGGCCCGACAGGGCCCGACAGAGCCCGACAGAGCCCGACAGAGCCCGACAGGGCCCGACAGGGCCCGACAGAGCCCGACAGAGCCCAGTAGAGCCCGACAGAGCCCGACAGAGCCCGACAGGGCCCAGTAGAGCCCGACAGAGCCCGACAGAGCCCGACAGAGCCCGACAGGGCCCGACAGAGCCCGACAGAGCCCGACAGGGCCCAGTAGAGCCTCACAGAGCCCGACAGAGCTCGACAGGGCCCGACAGAGCCCGACAGGGCCCGAAAGAGCCCGACAGTGCCCGATAGAGCCCGACAGGGCCCAGTAGAGCCTGACAGAGCCCGACACAGCCCGACAGAGTCCGACAGGGCCCGACAGAGCCCGACAGGGCCCGACAGAGACCGACAGAGCCCAGTAGAGCCTGACAGAGCCCGACAGAGCCCGACAGGGCCCGACAGGGCCCGACAGAGCCCGACAGAGCCCGACAGGGCCCGACAGTGCCCAGTAGAGCCCGACAGAGCCCGACAGGGCCCGACAGAGCCCGACAGAGCCCGACAGAGCCCGACAGGGCCCGACAGAGCCCGACAGAGCCCAGTAGAGCCCGACAGAGCCCGACAGAGCCCGACAGATCCCGACAGAGCCCGACAGAGCCCAGTAGAGCCCGACAGAGCCCGACAGAGCCCGACAGGGCCCGACAGGGCCCAACAGAGCCCGACAGAGCCCGACAGGGCCCGACAGAGCCCGACAGGGCCCGACATTGAACAGTAGAGCCCAGTAGAGCCCGACAGAGCCCGACAGAGCCCGACAGAGCCCGACAGGGCCCAGTAGAGCCCGACAGAGCCCGACAGGGCCCGACAGGGCCCGACAGGGCCCAGTAGAGCCCGACAGAGCCCGACAGAGCCCGACAGAGCCCGACAGGGCCCGACAGGGCCCGACAGAGCCCGACAGGGCCCGACAGAGCCCGACAGAGCCCGACAGGGCCCGACAGAGCCCGACAGAGCCCGACAGGGCCCAGTAGAGCCCGACAGAGCCCGACAGAGCCCGACAGAGCCTGACAAAGCCCGACAGGGCCCGACAGGGCCCGACAGAGCCCGACAGGGCCCGACAGAGCCCGACAGAGCCCGACAGAGCCGGACAGGGCCCGACAGAGCCCGACAGAGCCCGACAGAGCCCGACAGGGCCCAGTAGAGCCCGACAGAGCCCGACAGAGCCCGACAGAGCCCGACACGGCCCGACAGAGCCCGACAGGGCCCGACAGAGCCCGACAGAGCCCGACAGGGCCCAGTAGAGCCCGACAGAGCCCGACAGAGCCCGACAAAGCCCGACAGGGCCCGACAGGGCCCGACAGAGCCCGACAGGGCCCGACAGAGCCCGACAGAGCCCGACAGAGCCGGACAGAGCCGGACAGGGCCCGACAGAGCCCGACAGAGCCCGACAGAGCCCGACAGGGCCCAGTAGAGCCCGACAGAGCCCGACAGAGCCCGACAGAGCCCGACAGAGCCCAGTAGAGCTCGACAGAGCCCGACAGAGCCCGACAGGGCCCGACAGGGCCCGACAGGGCTCGACAGGGCCCAGTAGAGCCCGACAGAGCCCGACAGAGCCCGACAGAGCCCCACAGAGCCCGACAGGGCCCAGTTTAGCCCAGTAGAGCCCGACAGAGCCCGACAGAGCCCGACAGAGCCCGCAAGGGCCCGACAGGGCCCGACAGAGCCCGACAGAGCCCAGTAGAGCCCGACAGAGCCCGACAGAGCCCGACAGAGCCCAGTAGAGCCCGACAGAGCCCGACAGAGCCCGACAGGGCCCGACAGGGCCCGACAAGGCCCAGTAGAGCCCGACAGAGCCCGACAGGGCCCGACAGGGCCCGACAGGGCCCAGTAGAACCCGACAGAGCCCGACAGAGCCCGACAGAGCCCGACAGAGCCCAGTAGAGCCCGACAGAGCCCGACAGAGCCCGACAGGGCCCGACAGGGCCCAGTAGAGCCCGACAGAGCCCGACAGAGCCCGACAGAGCCCGACAGGGCCCGACAGGGCCCGACAGAGCCCGACAGAGCTCGACAGAGCCCAGTAGATCCCAGTAGAGCCCGACAGAGCCCGACAGAGCCCGACAGAACCCGACAGAGATCGACAGAGCCCAGTAGAGCCCGACAGAGCCCGACAGAGCCCGACAGAACCCGACAGGGCCCGACAGGGCCCGACAGGGCCCAATAGAGCCCGACAGAGCCCGACAGGGCCCGACAGAGCCCGACAGAGCCCGACATAGCCCAGTAGAGCCCGACAGAGCCCGACAGATCCCGACAGGGCCCGACAGAGCCCGACAGAGGCCGACAGAGCCCGACAGGGCCCGACAGAGCCCGACAGAGCCCGACAGAGCCCGACAGGGCCCGACAGAGCCCAGTAGAGCCCGACAGAGCCCGACAGAGCCCGACAGAGACCGACAGAGCCCGACAGGGCCCGACAGAGCCCAGTAGAGCCCGACAGAGCCCGACAGAGCCCAGTAGAGCCCGACAGAGCCCGACAGAGCCCGACAGGGCCCGACAGGGCGCAGTAGAGCCCGACAGAGCCCGACAGAGCCCAGTAGAGCCCGACAGAGCCCGACAGATTCCGACAGGGCCCGACAGAGCCCGACAGAGCCCGACAGAGCCAAACAGGGCCCGACAGAGCCCGACAGAGCCCGACAGGGCCCGACAGAGCCCGACAGGGCCCAACAGAGCCCGACAGGGCCCGACAGGGCCCGACAGGGCCCAGTAGAACCCGACAGAGCCCGACAGAGCCCAGTAGAGCCCAGTAGAGCCCGACAGAGCCTGACAGAGCCCGACAGAGCCCGACAGGGCCCAGTAGAGCCCGACAGAGCCCGACAGAGCCCGACAGAGCCCAACAGAGCCCGACAGGGCCCAGTAGAGCCCGACAGAGCCCGACAGAGCCCAACAGAGCCCGACAGGGCCCGACAGAGCCCGACAGAGCCCGACAGAACCCGACAGAGCCCGACAGAGCCCAGTAGAGCCCGACAGAGCCCGACAGAGCCCGACAGGGCCCGACAGGGCCCGACAGGGCCCAGTAGAGCCCGACAGGGCCCGACAGGGCCCAGTAGAGCCCGACAGAGCCTGACAGAGCCCGACAGAGCCCGAAAGGGCCCGACAGAGCCCGACAGAGCCCGACAGAGCCCAGTAGAGCCCGACAGAGCCCGACAGCGCCCGACAGAGCCCGACAGGGCCCGACAGAGACCGACAGAGCCCAACAGAGCCCGACAGAGCCCGACAGAGCCCAGTAGAGCCCGACAGAGCCCGACAGGGCCCGACAGGGCCCGACAGAGCCCGACAGGGCCCGACAGGGCCCGACAGGGCCCGACAGGGCCCGACAGAGCCCGACAGAGCCCGCAACGGCCCGACACGGCCCGACAGAGCCCGACAGAGCCCAGTAGAGCCCGACAGAGCCCGACAGAGCCCAGTAGAGCCCGACAGAGCCCGACAGAGCCCGACAGAGCCCGACAGGGCCCAGTAGAGCCCGACAGAGCCCGACAGGGCCCGACAGGGCCCGACAGGGCCCAGTGGAGCCCGACAGAGCCCGACAGAGCCCGACAGGGCCCGACAGGGCCCGACAGAGCCCGACAGGGCCCGACAGAGCCCGACAGAACCCGACAGGGCCCGACAGAGCCCGACAGAGCCCGACAGGGCCCGACAGAGCCCGACAGAGCCCGACAGAGCCTGACAAAGCCCGACAGGGCCCGACAGGGCCCGACAGAGCCCGACAGGGCCCGACAGAGCCCGACAGAGCCCGACAGAGCCCGACAGAGCCCGACAGAGCCTGACAAAGCCCGACAGGGCCCGACAGGGCCCGACAGAGCCCGACAGGGCCCGACAGAGCCCGACAGGGCCCGACAGAGCCCGACAGAGCCCGACAGAGCCCGACAGAGCCTGACAAAGCCCGACAGGGCCCGACAGGGCCCGACAGAGCCCGACAGGGCCCGACAGAGCCCGACAGAGCCCGACAGAGCCGGACAGGGCCTGACAGAGCCCGACAGAGCCGGACAGAGCCCGACAGGGCCCAGTAGAGCCCGACAGAGCCCGACAGAGCCCGACAGAGCCCGACAGGGCCCGACAGAGCCCGACAGGGCCCGACAGAGCCCGACAGAGCCCGACAGAGCCCGACAGGGCCCAGTAGAGCCCAACAGAGCCCGACAGAGCCCGACAGAGCCCGACAGAGCCCAGTAGAGCCCGACAGAGCCCGACAGAGCCCGAAAGAGCCCGACAGAGCCCGACAGGGCCCGACAGAACCCGACAGAGCCCGACAGGGCCCGACAGAGCCCGACAGAGCCCGACAGAGCCCAGTAGTGCCCGACAGAGCCCGACAGAGCCCGACAGAGCCCGACAGAGCCCGAAAGGGCCCGACAGGGCCCGACAGAGCCCGAGAGGGCCCGACAGGGCCCGACAGAGCCCGAAAGGGCCCAGTACAGCCCGACAGAGCCCGACAGGGCCCAGTAGAGCCCGACAGAGCCCAGTAGAGCCCGACAGAGCCCGACAGGGCCCGACAGAGCCCGACAGAGCCCGACAGGGCCCGACAGGGCCCGACAGGGCCCGACAGAGCCCGACAGGGCCCAACAGGGCACGACAGAGCCCGACAGGGCCCGACAGGGCCCAGTAGAGCCCGACAGAGCCCGACAGAGCCCGACAGAGCCCGACAGGGCCCGACAGGGCCCAGTAGAGCCCGACAGAGCCCGACAGAGCCCGACAGAGCCCAGTAGAGCCCAGTAGAGCCCGACAGAGCCCGACACAGCCCGACAGAGCCCGACAGAGCCCGACAGGGCCCGACAGAGCCCGACAGGGCCCGACAGAGCCCGACAGAGCCCGACAGGGCCCAGTAGAGCCCGACAGAGCCCGAAAGAGCCCGACAGAGCCCGACAGGGACCGACAGAGCCCGACAGAGCCCGACAGGTCCCGACAGGGCCCGACAGAGCCCGACAGAGCCCGACAGAGCCCGACAGGGACCGACAGAGCCCGACAGGACCCGACAGGGCCCGACAGAGCCCGACAGAGCCCGACAGGGCCCGAGAGAGCCCGACAGAGCCCGACAGAGCCCGACAGGGCCCAGTAGAGCCCGACAGAGCCCGACAGAGCCCGACAGAACCCGACAGGGCCCAGTAGAGCCCGACAGAGCCCGACAGGGCCCGACAGAGCCCGACAGAGCCCGACAGAGCCCGACAGCGCCCGACAGGGCCCAGTAGAGCCCGACAGAGCCCGACAGAGCCCGACAGAGCCCGACAGGGCCCGACAGAGCCCGACAGAGCCCGACAGGGCCCGACAGGGTCCAGTAGAGCCCGACAGAGCCCAACAGGGCCCGACAGAGCCCGACAGAGCCCGACAGAGCCCGACAGGGCCCAGTAGAGCCCGACAGAGCCCGACAGAGCCCGACAGAGCCCGACAGAGCCCGACAGGGCCCGACAGAGCCCGACAGGGCCCGACAGAGCCCGACAGAGCCCGACAGGGCCCGACAGAGCCCGACAGAGCCCGACAGGGCCCAGTAGAGCCCGACAGAGCCCGACAGAGCCCGACAGAGCCCGACAGAGCCCAGTAGAGCCCGACAGAGCCCGACAGAGTCCGACAGAGGCCGACAGGGCCCGACAGGGCCCGACAGGGCCCGACAGGGCCCGACAGGGCCCGACAGAGCCCGACAGAGCCCAGTAGAGCCCGACAGAGCCCGACAGGGCCCGACAGAGCCCGACAGGGCCCAGTAGAGCCCGACAGAGCCCGATAGAGCCCGACAGGGCCCGACAGGGCCCGACAGGGCCCAGTAGAGCCCGACAGAGCCCGACAGAGCCCGACAGGGCCCGACAGAGCCCGAGAGAGCCCGACAGAGCCCGACAGGGCCCGACAGGGCCCGACAGAGCCCGACAGGGCCCGACAGGGCCCGACAGTGCCCAGTAGAGCCCGAAAGAGCCCGACAGAGCCCAGTAGAGCCCAGTAGAGCCCGACAGGGCCCGACAGGGCCCGACAGGGCCCATTAGAGCCCGACAGAGCCCGACAGAGCCTGACAGAGCCCGACAGGGCCCGACAGGGCCCGACAGGGCCCAGTAGAGCCCGATAGAGCCCGACAGAGCCCGACAGAGCCCGACAGGGCCCGACAGAGCCCGACAGAGCCCGACAGGGCCCGACAGGGCCCGACAGAGCCCGACAGGGCCCGATAGAGCCCGACAGGGCCCGACAGAGCCCGACAGAGCCCGACAGGGCACGACAGAGCCCGACAGAGCCCGACAGGGCCCGACAGAGCCCGACAGAGCCCGACAGGGCCCAGTAGAGCCCGACAGAGCCCAGTAGAGCCCAGTAGAGCCCGACAGAGCCCGACAGAGCCCGACAGAGCCCGACAGGGCCCGACAGGGCCCGACAGGGCCCAGTAGAGCCCGACAGAGCCCGACAGGGCCCGACAGAGCCCGACAGAGCCCGACAGGGCCCGACAGAGCCCGACAGAGCCCGACAGGGCCCAGTAGAGCCCGACAGAGCCCGACAGAGCCCGACAGAGCCCGACAGGGCCCGACAGGGCCCGACAGAGCCCGACAGGGCCCGACAGAGCCCGACAGAGCCCGACAGGGCCCGACAGGGCCCGACAGAGCCCGACAGGGCCCGACAGGGCCCAGTAGAGCCCGACAGAGCCCGACAGAGCCCGACAGAGCCCGACAGGGCCCGACAGGGCCCAGTAGAGCCCAACAGAGCCCGACAGAGCCCGACAGAGCCCAGTAGAGCCCAGTAGAGACCGACAGAGCCCGACACAGCCCGACAGAGCCCGACAGAGCCCGACAGGGCCCGACAGAGCCCGACAGGGCCCCACAGAGCCCGACAGAGCCCGACAGAGCCCGACAGGGCCCAGTAGAGCCCGACAGAGCCCGACAGAGCCCGACAGAGCCCGACAGAGCCCAGTAGAGCCCGACAGAGCCCGACAGAGCCCGACAGGGCCCGACAGAGCCCGACAGAGCCCAGTAGAGCCCGACAGAGCCCGTCAGGGCCCGACAGGGCCCGACAGGGCCCAGTAGAGCCCGACAGAGCCCGACAGAGCCCAGTAGAGCCCAGTAGAGCCCGACAGAGCCCGACAGAGCCCGACAGAGCCCGACAGGGCCCGACAGAGCCCGACAGGGCCCAACAGGGCACGAGAGAGCCCGACAGGGCCCGACAGGGCCCAGTAGAGCCCGACAGAGCCCGACAGAGCCCGACAGAGCCCGACAGGGCCCGACAGGGCCCAGTAGAGCCCGACAGAGCCCGACAGAGCCCGACAGAGCCCAGTAGAGCCCAGGAGAGCCCGACAGAGCCCGACACAGCCCGACAGAGCCCGACAGAGCCCGACAGGGCCCGACAGAGCCCGACAGGGCCCGACAGAGCCCGACAGAGCCCGACAGGGCCCGACAGAGCCCGACAGAGCCCGACAGAGCCCGACAGGGCCCGACAGAGCCCGACAGGGCCCGACAGAGCCCGACAGAGCCCGACAGGGCCCAGTAGAGCCCGACAGAGCCCGAAAGAGCCCGACAGAGCCCGACAGGGACCGACAGAGCCCGACAGAGCCCGACAGGTCCCGACAGGGCCCGACAGAGCCCGACAGAGCCCGACAGAGCCCGACAGGGACCGACAGAGCCCGACAGGACCCGACAGGGCCCGACAGAGCCCGACAGAGCCCGACAGGGCCCGAGAGAGCCCGACAGAGCCCGACAGAGCCCGACAGGGCCCAGTAGAGCCCGACAGAGCCCGACAGAGCCCGACAGAACCCGACAGGGCCCAGTAGAGCCCGACAGAGCCCGACAGGGCCCGACAGAGCCCGACAGAGCCCGACAGAGCCCGACAGCGCCCGACAGGGCCCAGTAGAGCCCGACAGAGCCCGACAGAGCCCGACAGAGCCCGACAGGGCCCGACAGAGCCCGACAGAGCCCGACAGGGCCCGACAGGGTCCAGTAGAGCCCGACAGAGCCCAACAGGGCCCGACAGAGCCCGACAGAGCCCGACAGAGCCCGACAGGGCCCAGTAGAGCCCGACAGAGCCCGACAGAGCCCGACAGAGCCCGACAGAGCCCGACAGGGCCCGACAGAGCCCGACAGGGCCCGACAGAGCCCGACAGAGCCCGACAGGGCCCGACAGAGCCCGACAGAGCCCGACAGGGCCCAGTAGAGCCCGACAGAGCCCGACAGAGCCCGACAGAGCCCGACAGAGCCCAGTAGAGCCCGACAGAGCCCGACAGAGTCCGACAGAGGACGACAGGGCCCGACAGGGCCCGACAGGGCCCGACAGAGCCCGACAGGGCCCGACAGGGCCCGACAGAGCCCGACAGAGCCCGACAGAGCCCAGTAGAGCCCGACAGAGCCCGACAGGGCCCGACAGAGCCCGACAGGGCCCAGTAGAGCCCGACAGAGCCCGATAGAGCCCGACAGGGCCCGACAGGGCCCGACAGGGCCCAGTAGAGCCCGACAGAGCCCGACACAGCCCGACAGGGCCCGACAGAGCCCGACAGAGCCCGACAGAGCCCGACAGGGCCCGACAGGGCCCGACAGAGCCCGACAGGGCCCGACAGGGCCCGACAGTGCCCAGTAGAGCCCGAAAGAGCCCGACAGAGCCCAGTAGAGCCCAGTAGAGCCCGACAGGGCCCGACAGGGCCCGACAGGGCCCATTAGAGCCAAACAGAGCCCGACAGAGCCCGACAGGGCCCGACAGGGCCCGACAGAGCCCGACAGGGCCCGACAGAGCCCGACAGAGCCCGACAGGGCCCGACAGGGCCCGACAGAGCCCGACAGGGCCCGACAGGGCCCAGTTGAGCCCGACAGAGCCCGACAGAGCCCGACAGAGCCCGACAGGGCCCGACAGGGCCCAGTAGAGCCCGACAGAGCCCGACAGAGCCCGACAGAGCCCAGTAGAGCCCAGTAGAGCCCGACAGAGCCCGACACAGCCCGACAGAGCCCGACAGAGCCCGACAGGGCCCGACAGAGCCCGACAGGGCCCCACAGAGCCCGACAGAGCCCGACAGAGCCCGACAGGGCCCAGTAGAGCCCGACAGAGCCCGACAGAGCCCGACAGAGCCCGACAGGGACCGACAGAGCCCGACAGAGCCCGACAGGGCCCAGTAGAGCCCGACAGAGCCCGACAAAGCCCGACAGAGCCCGACAGGGACCGACAGGGCCCGACAGAGCCCGACAGGGCCCAGTAGAGCCCGACAGAGCCCGACAAAGCCCGACAGAGCCCGACAGAGCCCAGTAGAGCCCGACAGAGCCCGACAGGGCCCGACAGAGCCCGACAGAGCCCAGTAGAGCCCGACAGAGCCCGTCAGGGCCCGACAGGGCCCGACAGGGCCCAGTAGAGCCCGACAGAGCCCGACAGAGCCCAGTAGAGCCCAGTAGAGCCCGACAGAGCCCGACAGAGCCCGACAGAGCCCGACAGGGCCTGACAGAGCCCGACAGAGCCCGACAGGGCCCGACAGGGCCCGACAGAGCCCGACAGGGCCCGACAGGGCCCAGTAGAGCCCGACAGAGCCCGACAGAGCCCGACAGAGCCCGACAGGGCCCGACAGGGCCCGACAGAGCCCGACAGGGCCCGACAGGGCCCGACAGAGCCCAGTAGAGCCCGACAGAGCCCGACAGAGCCCGACAGAACCCGACAGAGCCCGACAGAGCCCAGCAGAGCCCGACAGAGCCCATCAGGGCCCGACAGGGCCCAGTAGAGCCCGACAGAGCCCGACAAAGCCCGACAGAGCCTGACAGAGCCCAGTAGAGCCCGACAGAGCCCGACAGGGCCCGACAGAGCCCGACAGAGCCCGACAGGGCCCGACAGGGCCCGACAGAGCCCGACAGAGCCCGACAGAGCCCAGTAGAGCCCAGTAGAGCCCGACAGAGCCCGACAGAGCCCGACAGAGCCCGACAGGGCCCGACAGAGCCCGACAGAGCCCGACAGGGCCCGACAGGGCCCGACAGAGCCCGACAGGGCCCGACAGGGCCCAGTAGAGCCCGACAGAGCCCGACAGAGCCCGACAGGGCCCGACAGGGCCCGACAGAGCCCGACAGGGCCCGGCAGTGCCCGACAGATCCCAGTAGAGCCCGACAGAGCCCGACAGAGCCCGACAGAACCCGACAGGGCCCGACAGAGCCCGACAGGGCCCGGCAGTGCCCGACAGAGCCCAGTAGAGCCCGACAGAGCCCGACAGGGCCCGACAGGTCCCGACAGGGCCCAGTAGAGCCCGACAGAGCCCGACAGAGCCCGACAGAGCCCGACAGGGCCCGACAGAGCCCGACAGAGCCCGACAGGGCCCGACAGGGCCCGACAGAGCCCGACAGGGCCCGACAGGGCCCAGTAGAGCCCGACAGAGCCCGACAGAGCCCGACAGAGCCCGACAGGGCCCGACAGGGCCCAGTAGAGCCCGACAGAGCCCGACAGAGCCCGACAGAGCCCAGTAGAGCCCAGTAGAGCCCGACAGAGCCCGACACAGCCCGACAGAGCCCGACAGAGCCCGACAGGGCCCGACAGAGCCCGACAGGGCCCCACAGAGCCCGACAGAGCCCGACAGAGCCCGACAGGGCCCAGTAGAGCCCGACAGAGCCCGACAGAGCCCGACAGAGCCCGACAGGGACCGACAGAGCCCGACAGAGCCCGACAGGGCCCAGTAGAGCCCGACAGAGCCCGACAAAGCCCGACAGAGCCCGACAGGGACCGACAGGGCCCGACAGAGCCCGACAGGGCCCAGTAGAGCCCGACAGAGCCCGACAAAGCCCGACAGAGCCCGACAGAGCCCAGTAGAGCCCGACAGAGCCCGACAGGGCCCGACAGAGCCCGACAGAGCCCAGTAGAGCCCGACAGAGCCCGTCAGGGCCCGACAGGGCCCGACAGGGCCCAGTAGAGCCCGACAGAGCCCGACAGAGCCCAGTAGAGCCCAGTAGAGCCCGACAGAGCCCGACAGAGCCCGACAGAGCCCGACAGGGCCCGACAGAGCCCGACAGAGCCCGACAGGGCCCGACAGGGCCCGACAGAGCCCGACAGGGCCCGACAGGGCCCAGTAGAGCCCGACAGAGCCCGACAGAGCCCGACAGAGCCCGACAGGGCCCGACAGGGCCCGACAGAGCCCGACAGGGCCCGACAGGGCCCGACAGAGCCCAGTAGAGCCCGACAGAGCCCGACAGAGCCCGACAGAACCCGACAGAGCCCGACAGAGCCCAGCAGAGCCCGACAGAGCCCATCAGGGCCCGACAGGGCCCAGTAGAGCCCGACAGAGCCCGACAAAGCCCGACAGAGCCTGACAGAGCCCAGTAGAGCCCGACAGAGCCCGACAGGGCCCGACAGAGCCCGACAGAGCCCGACAGGGCCCGACAGGGCCCGACAGAGCCCGACAGAGCCCGACAGAGCCCAGTAGAGCCCAGTAGAGCCCGACAGAGCCCGACAGAGCCCGACAGAGCCCGACAGGGCCCGACAGAGCCCGACAGAGCCCGACAGGGCCCGACAGGGCCCGACAGAGCCCGACAGGGCCCGACAGGGCCCAGTAGAGCCCGACAGAGCCCGACAGAGCCCGACAGGGCCCGACAGGGCCCGACAGAGCCCGACAGGGCCCGGCAGTGCCCGACAGATCCCAGTAGAGCCCGACAGAGCCCGACAGAGCCCGACAGAACCCGACAGAGCCCGACAGAGCCCAGTAGAGCCCGACAGAGCCCGACAGGGCCCGACAGGTCCCGACAGGGCCCAGTAGAGCCCGACAGAGCCCGACAGAGCCCGACAGAGCCCGACAGGGCCCGACAGGGCCCAGAAGAGCCCGACAGAGCCCGACAGAGCCCGACAGAGCCCGACAGGGCCCGACAGAGCCCGACAGAGCCCGACAGGGCCCGACAGGGCCCGACAGAGCCCGACAGGGCCCGACAGGGCCCGACAGGGCCCAGTAGAGCCCGAAAGAGCCCGACAGAGCCCAGTAGAGCCCAGTAGAGCCCGACAGGGCCCGACAGGGCCCGACAGGGTCCATTAGAGCCCGACAGAGCCCGACAGAGCCTGACAGAGCCCGACAGGGCCCGACAGGGCCCGACAGAGCCCGACAGAGCCCGACAGAGCCCGACAGAGCCCGACAGGGCCCAGTAGAGCCCGACAGAGCCCGACAGAGCCCGACAGGGCCTGACAGGGCCCGACAGAGCCCGACAGGGCCCAGTAGAGCCCGATAGAGCCCGACAGAGCCCGACAGAGCCCGACAGGGTACGACAGAGCCCGACAGAGCCCGACAGGGCCCGACAGAGCCCGACAGAGCCCGACAGGGCCCAGTAGAGCCCGACAGAGCCCAGTAGAGCCCAGTAGAGCCCGACAGAGCCCGACAGAGCCCGACAGAGCCCGACAGGGCCCGACAGGGCCCGACAGGGCCCAGTAGAGCCCGACAGAGCCCGACAGGGCCCGACAGAGCCCGACAGAGCCCAACAGGGCCCAGTAGAGCCCGACAGAGCCCGACAGAGCCCGACAGAGCCCGACAGGGTCCGACAGAGCCCGACAGGGCCCGACAGAGCCCGACAGAGCCCGACAGGGCCCGACAGGGCCCGACAGAGCCCGACAGGGCCCGACAGGGCCCAGTAGAGCCCGACAGAGCCCGACAGAGCCCGACAGGGCCCGACAGGGCCCAGTAGAGCCCGACAGAGCCCGACAGAGCCCGACAGAGCCCAGTAGAGCCCAGTAGAGCCCGACAGAGCCCGACACAGCCCGACAGAGCCCGACAGAGCCCGACAGGGCCCGACAGAGCCCGACAGGGCCCCACAGAGCCCGACAGAGCCCGACAGAGCCCGACAGGGCCCAGTAGAGCCCGACAGAGCCCGACAGAGCCCAGTAGAGCCCAGTAGAGCCCGACAGAGCCCGACAGAGCCCGACAGAGCCCGACAGGGCCCGACAGAGCCCGACAGAGCCCGACAGGGCCCGACAGGGCCCAGTAGAGCCCGACAGAGCCCGACAGAGCCCGACAGGGCCCGACAGGGCCCGACAGAGCCCGACAGGGCCCGACAGGGCCCGACAGAGCCCGACAGAGCCCGACAGAGCCCAGTAGAGCCCAGTAGAGCCCGACAGAGCCCGACAGAGCCCGACAGAGCCCGACAGGGCCCGACAGAGCCCGACAGAGCCCGACAGGGCCCGACAGGGCCCAGTAGAGCCCGACAGAGCCCGACAGAGCCCGACAGGGCCCGACAGGGCCCGACAGAGCCCGACAGGGCCCGACAGGGCCCGACAGAGCCCAGTAGAGCCCGACAGAGCCCGACAGAGCCCGACAGAACCCGACAGAGCCCGACAGAGCCCAGCAGAGCCCGACAGAGCCCATCAGGGCCCGACAGGGCCCAGTAGAGCCCGACAGAGCCCGACAAAGCCCGACAGAGCCCGACAGAGCCCAGTAGAGCCCGACAGAGCCCGACAGGGCCCGACAGAGCCCGACAGAGCCCGACACAGCCCGAGAGAGCCCGACAGGGCCCGACAGAGCCCGACAGAGCCCGACAGAGCCCAGTAGAGCCCAGTAGGGCCCGACAGAGCCCGACAGAGCCCGACAGAGCCCGACAGGGCCCGACAGAGCCCGACAGAGCCCGACAGGGCCCGACAGGGCCCGACAGAGCCCGACAGGGCCCGACAGGGCCCAGTAGAGCCCGACAGAGCCCGACAGAGCCCGACAGGGCCCGACAGGGCCCGACAGAGCCCGACAGGGCCTGGCAGGGCCCGACAGATCCCAGTAGAGCCCGACAGAGCCCGACAGAGCCCGACAGAACCCGACAGAGCCCGACAGAGCCCAGTAGAGCCCGACAGAGCCCGACAGAGCCCGACAGAGCCCGACAGGGCCCGACAGGTCCCGACAGGGCCCAGTAGAGCCCGACAGAGCCCGACAGAGCCCGACAGGGCCCGACAGGGCCCAGAAGAGCCCGACAGAGCCCGACAGAGCCCGACAGAGCCCGACAGAACCCGACAGAGCCCGACAGAGCCCGACAGAGCCCGACAGGGCCCGACAGGTCCCGATAGAGCCCGACAGAGCCCGACAGAGCCCGACAGGGCCCCACAGAGCCCGACAGAGCCCGACAGAGCCCGACAGAGACCGACAGAGCCCGACAGGGCCCGACAGAGCCCGACAGAGCCCGACAGAGCCCGACAGGGCCCGACAGAGCCCGACAGAGCCCGACAGGGCCCGACAGGGCCCAGTAGAGCCCGAAAGAGCCCGACAGAGCCCCGTAGAGCCCAGTAGAGCCCGACAGGGCCCATTAAAGCCCGACAGAGCCCGACAGAGCCTGACAGAGCCCGACAGGGCCCGACAGGGCCCGACAGAGTCCGACAGAGCCCGACAGGGCCCAGTAGAGCCCGACAGAGCCCGACAGAGCCCGACAGGGCCCGACAGGGCCCAGTAGAGCCCGATAGAGCCCGACAGAGCCCAACAGAGCCCGACAGGGCCCGACAGAGCCCGACAGAGCCCGACAGGGCCCGACAGGGCCCGACAGAGCCCGACAGGGCCCGATAGAGCCCGACAGGGCCCGACAGAGCCCGACAGACCCCGACAGGGCACGACAGAGCCCGACAGAGCCCGACAGGGCCCGACAGAGCCCGACAGAGCCCGACAGAGCCCGACAGGGCCCAGTGGAGCCCGACAGAGCCCAGTTGAGCCCAGTAGAGCCCGACAGAGCCCGAGAGAGCCCGATATGGCCCGATAGAGCCCGACAGAGCCCAGTAGAGCTCGACAGAGCCCGACAGAGCACGACAGGGCCCGACAGGGCCCGACAAGTCCCAGTAGAGCCCGACAGAGCCCGACAGGGCCCGACAGGGCCCGACAGGGCCCAGTAGAACCCGACAGAGCCCGACAGAGCCCGACAGAGCCCGACAGGGCCCGACAGGGCCCAGTAGAGCCCGACAGAGCCCGACAGAGCCCGACAGAGCCCGACAGGGCCCGACAGGGCCCGACAGAGCCCGACAGAGCTCGACAGAGCCCAGTAGATCCCAGTAGAGCCCGACAGAGCCCGACAGAGCCCGACAGAACCCGACAGAGATCGACAGAGCCCAGTAGAGCCCGACAGAGCCCGACAGAGCCCGACAGAACCCGACAGGGCCCGACAGGGCCCGACAGGGCCCAATAGAGCCCGACAGAGCCCGACAGAGCCCGACATAGCCCAGTAGAGCCCGACAGAGCCCGACAGATCCCGACAGGGCCCGACAGAGCCCGACAGAGGCCGACAGAGCCCGACAGGGCCCGACAGAGCCCGACAGAGCCCGACAGAGCCCGACAGGGCCCGACAGAGCCCAGTAGAGCCCGACAGAGCCCGACAGAGCCCGACAGAGCCCGACAGGGCCCGACAGAGCCCAGTAGAGCCCGACAGAGCCCGACAGAGCCCGACAGAGCCCGACAGGGCCCGACAGGGCCCGACAGAGCCCGACAGAGCCTGACAGGGCCCGACAGAGCCCGACAGAGCCCGACAGAGCCCAGTAGAGCCCGACAGAGCCCGACAGATTCCGACAGGGCCCGACAGAGCCCGACAGAGCCCGACAGAGCCCAACAGGGCCCGACAGAGCCCGACAGAGCCCGACAGGGCCCGACAGAGCCCGACAGGGCCCAACAGAGCCCGACAGGGCCCGACAGGGCCCGACAGGGCCCAGTAGAACCCGACAGAGCCCGACAGAGCCCAGTAGAGCCCAGTAGAGCCCGACAGAGCCCGACAGAGCCTGACAGAGCCCGACAGAGCCCGACAGGGCCCAGTAGAGCCCGACAGAGCCCGACAGAGCCCGACAGAGCCCAACAGAGCCCGACAGGGCCCAGTAGAGCCCGACAGAGCCCGACAGAGCCCAACAGAGCCCGACAGGGCCCGACAGAGCCCGACAGAGCCCGACAGAACCCGACAGAGCCCGACAGAGCCCAGTAGAGCCCGACAGAGCCCGACAGAGCCCGACAGGGCCCGACAGGGCCCGACAGGGCCCAGTAGAGCGCGACAGGGCCCGACAGGGCCCAGTAGAGCCCGACAGAGCCTGACAGAGCCCGACAGAGCCCGAAAGGGCCCGACAGAGCCCGACAGAGCCCGACAGAGCCCAGTAGAGCCCGACAGAGCCCAGTAGAGCCCGACAGAGCCCGACAGGGCCCGACAGAGCCCGACAGGGCCCGACAGAGACCGACAGAGCCCAACAGAGCCCGACAGAGCCCGACAGGGCCCAGTAGAGCCCGACAGAGCCCGACAGGGCCCGACAGGGCCCGACAGAGCCCGACAGGGCCCGACAGAGCCCGACAGAGCCCGACAGGGCCCGACAGGGCCCGACAGGGCCCGACAGGGTCCGACAGAGCCCGACAGAGCCCGCAACGGCCCGACAGGGCCCGACAGAGCCCGACAGAGCCCCGTAGAGCCCGACAGAGCCCGACAGAGCCCAACAGAGCCCAGTAGAGCCCGACAGAGCCCGACAGAGCCCCGTAGAGCCCGACAGGGCCCGACAGGGCCCGACAGGGCCCAGTGGAGCCCGACAGAGCCCGACAGAGCCCGACAGGGCCCGACAGGGCCCGACAGAGCCCGACAGGGCCCGACAGAGCCCGACAGAGCCCGACAGAGCCCGACAGGGTCCGACAGAGCCCGACAGAGCCCGACAGGGCCCAGTAGAGCCCGACAGAGCCCGACAGAGCCCGACAGAGCCTGACAAAGCCCGACAGGGCCCGACAGGGCCCGACAGAGCCCGACAGGGCCCGACAGAGCCCGACAGAGCCCGACAGAGCCGGACAGGGCCTGACAGAGCCCGACAGAGCCGGACAGAGCCCGACAGGGCCCAGTAGAGCCCAACAGAGCCCGACAGAGCCCGACAGAGCCCGACAGGGCCCGACAGAGCCCGACAGGGCCCGACAGAGCCCGACAGGGCCCGACAGGGCCCAGTAGAGCCCGACAGAGCCCGACAGAGCCCGACAGGGCCCGACAGGGCCCGACAGAGCCCGACAGGGCCCGACAGGGCCCGACAGAGCCCAGTAGAGCCCGACAGAGCCCGACAGAGCCCGACAGGGCCCGACAGGGCCCAGAAGAGCCCGACAGAGCCCGACAGAGCCCGACAGAGCCCGACAGAACCCGACAGAGCCCGACAGAGCCCGACAGAGCCCGACAGGGCCCGACAGGTCCCGATAGAGCCCGACAGAGCCCGACAGAGCCCGACAGGGCCCGACAGGTCCCGATAGAGCCCGACAGGGCCCGACAGGGCCCGACAGAGCCCGACAGGGCCCGACAGAGCCCGACAGGGCCCGACAGGTCCCGACAGGGCCCAGTAGAGCCCGACAGAGCCCGACAGAGCCCGACAGGGCCCGACAGGGCCCAGAAGAGCCCGACAGAGCCCGACAGAGCCCGACAGAGCCCGACAGAACCCGACAGAGCCCGACAGAGCCCGACAGAGCCCGACAGGGCCCGACAGGTCCCGATAGAGCCCGACAGAGCCCGACAGAGCCCGACAGGGCCCCACAGAGCCCGACAGAGCCCGACAGAGCCCGACAGAGACCGACAGAGCCCGACAGGGCCCGACAGAGCCCGACAGAGCCCGACAGAGCCCGACAGGGCCCGACAGAGCCCGACAGAGCCCGACAGGGCCCGACAGGGCCCAGTAGAGCCCGAAAGAGCCCGACAGAGCCCCGTAGAGCCCAGTAGAGCCCGACAGGGCCCGACAGGGCCCGACAGGGCCCATTAAAGCCCGACAGAGCCCGACAGAGCCTGACAGAGCCCGACAGGGCCCGACAGGGCCCGACAGAGTCCGACAGAGCCCGACAGGGCCCAGTAGAGCCCGACAGAGCCCGACAGAGCCCGACAGGGCCCGACAGGGCCCAGTAGAGCCCGATAGAGCCCGACAGAGCCCAACAGAGCCCGACAGGGCCCGACAGAGCCCGACAGAGCCCGACAGGGCCCGACAGGGCCCGACAGAGCCCGACAGGGCCCGATAGAGCCCGACAGGGCCCGACAGAGCCCGACAGACCCCGACAGGGCACGACAGAGCCCGACAGAGCCCGACAGGGCCCGACAGAGCCCGACAGAGCCCGACAGAGCCCGACAGGGCCCAGTGGAGCCCGACAGAGCCCAGTTGAGCCCAGTAGAGCCCGACAGAGCCCGAGAGAGCCCGATATGGCCCGATAGAGCCCGACAGAGCCCAGTAGAGCTCGACAGAGCCCGACAGAGCACGACAGGGCCCGACAGGGCCCGACAAGTCCCAGTAGAGCCCGACAGAGCCCGACAGGGCCCGACAGGGCCCGACAGGGCCCAGTAGAACCCGACAGAGCCCGACAGAGCCCGACAGAGCCCGACAGAGCCCAGTAGAGCCCGACAGAGCCCGACAGAGCCCGACAGGGCCCGACAGGGCCCAGTAGAGCCCGACAGAGCCCGACAGAGCCCGACAGAGCCCGACAGGGCCCGACAGGGCCCGACAGAGCCCGACAGAGCTCGACAGAGCCCAGTAGATCCCAGTAGAGCCCGACAGAGCCCGACAGAGCCCGACAGAACCCGACAGAGATCGACAGAGCCCAGTAGAGCCCGACAGAGCCCGACAGAGCCCGACAGAACCCGACAGGGCCCGACAGGGCCCGACAGGGCCCAATAGAGCCCGACAGAGCCCGACAGAGCCCGACATAGCCCAGTAGAGCCCGACAGAGCCCGACAGATCCCGACAGGGCCCGACAGAGCCCGACAGAGGCCGACAGAGCCCGACAGGGCCCGACAGAGCCCGACAGAGCCCGACAGAGCCCGACAGGGCCCGACAGAGCCCAGTAGAGCCCGACAGAGCCCGACAGAGCCCGACAGAGCCCGACAGGGCCCGACAGAGCCCAGTAGAGCCCGACAGAGCCCGACAGAGCCCGACAGAGCCCGACAGGGCCCGACAGGGCCCGACAGAGCCCGACAGAGCCTGACAGGGCCCGACAGAGCCCGACAGAGCCCGACAGAGCCCAGTAGAGCCCGACAGAGCCCGACAGATTCCGACAGGGCCCGACAGAGCCCGACAGAGCCCGACAGAGCCCAACAGGGCCCGACAGAGCCCGACAGAGCCCGACAGGGCCCGACAGAGCCCGACAGGGCCCAACAGAGCCCGACAGGGCCCGACAGGGCCCGACAGGGCCCAGTAGAACCCGACAGAGCCCGACAGAGCCCAGTAGAGCCCAGTAGAGCCCGACAGAGCCCGACAGAGCCTGACAGAGCCCGACAGAGCCCGACAGGGCCCAGTAGAGCCCGACAGAGCCCGACAGAGCCCGACAGAGCCCAACAGAGCCCGACAGGGCCCAGTAGAGCCCGACAGAGCCCGACAGAGCCCAACAGAGCCCGACAGGGCCCGACAGAGCCCGACAGAGCCCGACAGAACCCGACAGAGCCCGACAGAGCCCAGTAGAGCCCGACAGAGCCCGACAGAGCCCGACAGGGCCCGACAGGGCCCGACAGGGCCCAGTAGAGCGCGACAGGGCCCGACAGGGCCCAGTAGAGCCCGACAGAGCCTGACAGAGCCCGACAGAGCCCGAAAGGGCCCGACAGAGCCCGACAGAGCCCGACAGAGCCCAGTAGAGCCCGACAGAGCCCAGTAGAGCCCGACAGAGCCCGACAGGGCCCGACAGAGCCCGACAGGGCCCGACAGAGACCGACAGAGCCCAACAGAGCCCGACAGAGCCCGACAGGGCCCAGTAGAGCCCGACAGAGCCCGACAGGGCCCGACAGGGCCCGACAGAGCCCGACAGGGCCCGACAGAGCCCGACAGAGCCCGACAGGGCCCGACAGGGCCCGACAGGGCCCGACAGGGTCCGACAGAGCCCGACAGAGCCCGCAACGGCCCGACAGGGCCCGACAGAGCCCGACAGAGCCCCGTAGAGCCCGACAGAGCCCGACAGAGCCCAACAGAGCCCAGTAGAGCCCGACAGAGCCCGACAGAGCCCCGTAGAGCCCGACAGGGCCCGACAGGGCCCGACAGGGCCCAGTGGAGCCCGACAGAGCCCGACAGAGCCCGACAGGGCCCGACAGGGCCCGACAGAGCCCGACAGGGCCCGACAGAGCCCGACAGAGCCCGACAGAGCCCGACAGGGTCCGACAGAGCCCGACAGAGCCCGACAGGGCCCAGTAGAGCCCGACAGAGCCCGACAGAGCCCGACAGAGCCTGACAAAGCCCGACAGGGCCCGACAGGGCCCGACAGAGCCCGACAGGGCCCGACAGAGCCCGACAGAGCCCGACAGAGCCGGACAGGGCCTGACAGAGCCCGACAGAGCCGGACAGAGCCCGACAGGGCCCAGTAGAGCCCAACAGAGCCCGACAGAGCCCGACAGAGCCCGACAGGGCCCGACAGAGCCCGACAGGGCCCGACAGAGCCCGACAGGGCCCGACAGGGCCCAGTAGAGCCCGACAGAGCCCGACAGAGCCCGACAGGGCCCGACAGGGCCCGACAGAGCCCGACAGGGCCCGACAGGGCCCGACAGAGCCCAGTAGAGCCCGACAGAGCCCGACAGAGCCCGACAGAACCCGACAGAGCCCGACAGAGCCCAGCAGAGCCCGACAGAGCCCATCAGGGCCCGACAGGGCCCAGTAGAGCCCGACAGAGCCCGACAAAGCCCGACAGAGCCCGACAGAGCCCAGTAGAGCCCGACAGAGCCCGACAGGGCCCGACAGAGCCCGACAGAGCCCGACACAGCCCGAGAGAGCCCGACAGGGCCCGACAGAGCCCGACAGAGCCCGACAGAGCCCAGTAGAGCCCAGTAGGGCCCGACAGAGCCCGACAGAGCCCGACAGAGCCCGACAGGGCCCGACAGAGCCCGACAGGGCCCGACAGGGCCCGACAGGGCCCGACAGGGCCCGACAGAGCCCGACAGGGCCCGACAGGGCCCAGTAGAGCCCGACAGAGCCCGACAGAGCCCGACAGGGCCCGACAGGGCCCGACAGAGCCCGACAGGGCCCGGCAGGGCCCGACAGATCCCAGTAGAGCCCGACAGAGCCCGACAGAGCCCGACAGAACCCGACAGAGCCCGACAGAGCCCAGTAGAGCCCGACAGAGCCCGACAGAGCCCGACAGAGCCCGACAGGGCCCGACAGGTCCCGACAGGGCCCAGTAGAGCCCGACAGAGCCCGACAGAGCCCGACAGGGCCCGACAGGGCCCAGAAGAGCCCGACAGAGCCCGACAGAGCCCGACAGAGCCCGACAGAACCCGACAGAGCCCGACAGAGCCCGACAGAGCCCGACAGGGCCCGACAGGTCCCGATAGAGCCCGACAGAGCCCGACAGAGCCCGACAGGGCCCCACAGAGCCCGACAGAGCCCGACAGAGCCCGACAGAGCCCGACAGAGACCGACAGAGCCCGACAGGGCCCGACAGAGCCCGACAGAGCCCGACAGAGCCCGACAGGGCCCGACAGAGCCCGACAGAGCCCGACAGGGCCCGACAGGGCCCAGTAGAGCCCGAAAGAGCCCGACAGAGCCCCGTAGAGCCCAGTAGAGCCCGACAGGGCCCGACAGGGCCCGACAGGGCCCATTAAAGCCCGACAGAGCCCGACAGAGCCTGACAGAGCCCGACAGGGCCCGACAGGGCCCGACAGAGTCCGACAGAGCCCGACAGGGCCCAGTAGAGCCCGACAGAGCCCGACAGAGCCCGACAGGGCCCGACAGGGCCCAGTAGAGCCCGATAGAGCCCGACAGAGCCCAACAGAGCCCGACAGGGCCCGACAGAGCCCGACAGAGCCCGACAGGGCCCGACAGGGCCCGACAGAGCCCGACAGGGCCCGATAGAGCCCGACAGGGCCCGACAGAGCCCGACAGACCCCGACAGGGCACGACAGAGCCCGACAGAGCCCGACAGGGCCCGACAGAGCCCGACAGAGCCCGACAGAGCCCGACAGGGCCCAGTGGAGCCCGACAGAGCCCAGTTGAGCCCAGTAGAGCCCGACAGAGCCCGACAGAGCCCGACAGGGCCCGATAGAGCCCGACAGAGCCCAGTAGAGCTCGACAGAGCCCGACAGAGCACGACAGGGCCCGACAGGGCCCGACAAGTCCCAGTAGAGCCCGACAGAGCCCGACAGGGCCCGACAGGGCCCGACAGGGCCCAGTAGAACCCGACAGAGCCCGACAGAGCCCGACAGAGCCCGACAGAGCCCAGTAGAGCCCGACAGAGCCCGACAGAGCCCGACAGGGCCCGACAGGGCCCAGTAGAGCCCGACAGAGCCCGACAGAGCCCGACAGAGCCCGACAGGGCCCGACAGGGCCCGACAGAGCCCGACAGAGCTCGACAGAGCCCAGTAGATCCCAGTAGAGCCCGACAGAGCCCGACAGAGCCCGACAGAACCCGACAGAGATCGACAGAGCCCAGTAGAGCCCGACAGAGCCCGACAGAGCCCGACAGAACCCGACAGGGCCCGACAGGGCCCGACAGGGCCCAATAGAGCCCGACAGAGCCCGACAGGGCCCGACAGAGCCCGACAGAGCCCGACATAGCCCAGTAGAGCCCGACAGAGCCCGACAGATCCCGACAGGGCCCGACAGAGCCCGACAGAGGCCGACAGAGCCCGACAGGGCCCGACAGAGCCCGACAGAGCCCGACAGAGCCCGACAGGGCCCGACAGAGCCCAGTAGAGCCCGACAGAGCCCGACAGAGCCCGACAGAGCCCGACAGAGCCCGACAGGGCCCGACAGAGCCCAGTAGAGCCCGACAGAGCCCGACAGAGCCCGACAGAGCCCGACAGGGCCCGACAGGGCCCGACAGAGCCCGACAGAGCCTGACAGGGCCCGACAGAGCCCGACAGAGCCCGACAGAGCCCAGTAGAGCCCGACAGAGCCCGACAGATTCCGACAGGGCCCGACAGAGCCCGACAGAGCCCGACAGAGCCCAACAGGGCCCGACAGAGCCCGACAGAGCCCGACAGGGCCCGACAGAGCCCGACAGGGCCCAACAGAGCCCGACAGGGCCCGACAGGGCCCGACAGGGCCCAGTAGAACCCGACAGAGCCCGACAGAGCCCAGTAGAGCCCAGTAGAGCCCGACAGAGCCCGACAGAGCCTGACAGAGCCCGACAGAGCCCGACAGGGCCCAGTAGAGCCCGACAGAGCCCGACAGAGCCCGACAGAGCCCAACAGAGCCCGACAGGGCCCAGTAGAGCCCGACAGAGCCCGACAGAGCCCAACAGAGCCCGACAGGGCCCGACAGAGCCCGACAGAGCCCGACAGAACCCGACAGAGCCCGACAGAGCCCAGTAGAGCCCGACAGAGCCCGACAGAGCCCGACAGGGCCCGACAGGGCCCGACAGGGCCCAGTAGAGCGCGACATGGCCCGACAGGGCCCAGTAGAGCCCGACAGAGCCTGACAGAGCCCGACAGAGCCCGAAAGGGCCCGACAGAGCCCGACAGAGCCCGACAGAGCCCAGTAGAGCCCGACAGAGCCCAGTAGAGCCCGACAGAGCCCGACAGGGCCCGACAGAGCCCGACAGGGCCCGACAGAGACCGACAGAGCCCAACAGAGCCCGACAGAGCCCGACAGGGCCCAGTAGAGCCCGACAGAGCCCGACAGGGCCCGACAGGGCCCGACAGAGCCCGACAGGGCCCGACAGAGCCCGACAGAGCCCGACAGGGCCCGACAGGGCCCGACAGGGCCCGACAGGGCCCGACAGAGCCCGACAGAGCCCGCAACGGCCCGACAGGGCCCGACAGAGCCCGACAGAGCCCCGTAGAGCCCGACAGAGCCCGACAGAGCCCGACAGAGCCCAGTAGAGCCCGACAGAGCCCGACAGAGCCCGACAGAGCCCGACAGGGCCCAGTAGAGCCCGACAGAGCCCGACAGGGCCCGACAGGGCCCGACAGGGCCCAGTGGAGCCCGACAGAGCCCGACAGAGCCCGACAGGGCCCGACAGGGCCCGACAGAGCCCGACAGGGCCCGACAGAGCCCGACAGAGCCCGACAGAGCCCGACAGGGCCCGACAGAGCCCGACAGAGCCCGACAGGGCCCAGTAGAGCCCGACAGAGCCCGACAGAGCCCGACAGAGCCTGACAAAGCCCGACAGGGCCCGACAGGGCCCGACAGAGCCCGACAGGGCCCGACAGAGCCCGACAGAGCCCGACAGAGCCGGACAGGGCCTGACAGAGCCCGACAGAGCCGGACAGAGCCCGACAGGGCCCAGTAGAGCTCAACAGAGCCCGACAGAGCCCGACAGAGCCCGACAGGGCCCGACAGAGCCCGACAGGGCCCGACAGAGCCCGACAGAGCCCGACAGAGCCCGACAGGGCCCAGTAGAGCCCAACAGAGCCCGACAGAGCCCGACAGAGCCCAACAGAGCCCAGTAGAGCCCGACAGAGCCCGACAGAGCCCGAAAGAGCCCGACAGAGCCCGACAGGGCCCGACAGAACCCGACAGAGCCCGACAGGGCCCGACAGAGCCCGACAGAGCCCGACAGAGCCCAGTAGTGCCTGACAGAGCCCGACAGAGCCCGACAGAGCCCGACAGAGCCCGACAGGGCCCGACAGGGCCCGACAGAGCCTGACAGAGCCCGAGAGGGCCCGACAGGGCCCGACAGAGCCCGAAAGGGCCCAGTACAGCCCGACAGAGCCCGACAGGGCCCAGTAGAGCCCGACAGAGCCCAGTAGAGCCCGACAGAGCCCGACAGGGCCCGACAGAGCCCGACAGAGCCCGACAGGGCCCGACAGGGCCCGACAGGGCCCGACAGAGCCCGACAGGGCCCGACAGGGCACGACAGATCCCGACAGGGCCCGACAGGGCCCAGTAGAGCCCGACAGAGCCCGACAGAGCCCGACAGAGCCCGACAGGGCCCAACAGGGCCCAGTAGAGCCCGACAGAGCCCGACAGAGCCCGACAGAGCCCAGTAGAGCCCAGTAGAGCCCGACAGAGCCCGACACAGCCCGACAGAGCCCGACAGAGCCCGACAGGGCCCGACAGAGCCCGACAGGGCCCGACAGAGCCCGACAGAGCCCGACAGGGCCCAGTAGAGCCCGACAGAGCCCGACAGAGCCCGACAGAGCCCGACAGGGACCGACAGAGCCCGACAGAGCCCGACACGTCCCGACAGGGCCCGACAGAGCCCGACAGAGCCCGACAGAGCCCGACAGGGACCGACAGAGCCCGACAGGGCCCGACAGGGCCCGACAGAGCCCGACAGAGCCCGACAGGCCCCGAGAGAGCCCGACAGAGCCCGACAGAGCCCGACAGGGCCCAGTAGAGCCCGACAGAGCCCGACAGAGCCCGACAGAACCCGACAGGGCCCAGTAGAGCCCGACAGAGCCCGACAGGGCCCGACAGAGCCCGACAGAGCCCGACAGAGCCCGACAGCGCCCGACAGGGCCCAGTAGAGCCCGACAGAGCCCGACAGAGCCCGACAGAGCCCGACAGGGCCCGACAGAGCCCGACAGAGCCCGACAGGGCCCGACAGGGTCCAGTAGAGCCCGACAGAGCCCAACAGGGCCCGACAGAGCCCGACAGAGCCCGACAGAGCCCGACAGGGCCCAGTAGAGCCCGACAGAGCCCGACAGAGCCCGACAGAGCCCGACAGAGCCCGACAGGGCCCGACAGAGCCCGACAGGGCCCGACAGAGCCCGACAGAGCCCGACAGGGCCCAGTAGAGCCCGACAGAGCCCGACAGAGCCCGACAGAGCCCGACAGAGCCCAGTAGAGCCCGACAGAGCCCGACAGAGTCCGACAGAGGCCGACAGGGCCCGACAGGGCCCGACAGGGCCCGACAGAGCCCGACAGGGCCCGACAGGGCCCGACAGAGCCCGACAGAGCCCAGTAGAGCCCGAAAGAGCCTGACAGAGCCCAGTAGAGCCCAGTAGAGCCCGACAGGGCCCGACAGGGCCCGACAGGGCCCATTAGAGCCCGACAGAGCCCGACAGAGCCTGACAGAGCCCGACAGGGCCCGACAGGGCCCGACAGGGCCCAGTAGAGCCCGATAGAGCCCGACAGAGCCCGACAGAGCCCGACAGGGCCCGACAGAGCCCGACAGAGCCCGACAGGGCCCGACAGGGCCCGACAGAGCCCGACAGGGCCCGATAGAGCCCGACAGGGCCCGACAGAGCCCGACAGAGCCCGACAGGGCACGACAGAGCCCGACAGAGCCCGACAGGGCCCGACAGAGCCCGACAGAGCCCGACAGGGCCCAGTAGAGCCCGACAGAGCCCAGTAGAGCCCAGTAGAGCCCGACAGAGCCCGACAGAGCCCGACAGAGCCCGACAGGGCCCGACAGGGCCCAGTAGAGCCCGACAGAGCCCGACAGGGCCCGACAGGGCCCGACAGAGCCCGACAGGGCCCGACAGAGCCCGACAGAGCCCGACAGGGCCCAGTAGAGCCCGACAGAGCCCGACAGAGCCCGACAGAGCCCGACAGGGCCCGACAGGGCCCGACAGAGCCCGACAGGGCCCGACAGAGCCCGACAGAGCCCGACAGGGCCCGACAGGGCCCGACAGAGCCCGACAGGGCCCGACAGGGCCCAGTAGAGCCCGACAGAGCCCGACAGAGCCCGACAGAGCCCGACAGAGCCCAGTAGAGCCCAGTAGAGCCCGACAGAGCCCGACACAGCCCGACAGAGCCCGACAGAGCCCGACAGGGCCCGACAGAGCCCGACAGGGCCCCACAGAGCCCGACAGAGCCCGACAGAGCCCGACAGGGCCCAGTAGAGCCCGACAGAGCCCGACAGAGCCCGACAGGGCCCGACAGAGCCCGACAGGGCCCGACAGAGCCCGACAGAGCCCGACAGGGCCCGACAGAGCCCGACAGAGCCCGACAGGGCCCAGTAGAGCCCGACAGAGCCCGACAGAGCCCGACAGAGCCCGACAGAGCCCAGTAGAGCCCGACAGAGCCCGACAGAGTCCGACAGAGGCCGACAGGGCCCGACAGGGCCCGACAGGGCCCGACAGAGCCCGACAGGGCCCGACAGGGCCCGACAGAGCCCGACAGAGCCCAGTAGAGCCCGACAGAGCCCGACAGGGCCCGACAGAGCCCGATAGAGCCCGACAGGGCCCGACAGGGCCCGACAGGGCCCAGTAGAGCCCGACAGAGCCCGACAGAGCCCGACAGGGCCCGACAGAGCCCGACAGAGCCCGACAGAGCCCGACAGGGCCCGACAGGGCCCGACAGAGCCCGACAGGGCCCGACAGGGCCCGACAGGGCCCAGTAGAGCCCGAAAGAGCCCGACAGAGCCCAGTAGAGCCCAGTAGAGCCCGACAGGGCCCGACAGGGCCCGACAGGGCCCATTAGAGCCCGATAGAGCCCGACAGAGCCCGACAGAGCCCGACAGGGCCCGACAGAGCCCGACAGAGCCCGACAGGGCCCGACAGGGCCCGACAGAGCCCGACAGGGCCCGATAGAGCCCGACAGGGCCCGACAGAGCCCGACAGAGCCCGACAGGGCACGACAGAGCCCGACAGAGCCCGACAGGGCCCGACAGAGCCCGACAGAGCCCGACAGGGCCCAGTAGAGCCCGACAGAGCCCAGTAGAGCCCAGTAGAGCCCGACAGAGCCCGACAGAGCCCGACAGAGCCCGACAGGGCCCGACAGGGCCCGACAGGGCCCAGTAGAGCCCGACAGAGCCCGACAGGGCCCGACAGAGCCCGACAGAGCCCGACAGGGCCCGACAGAGCCCGACAGAGCCCGACAGGGCCCAGTAGAGCCCGACAGAGCCCGACAGAGCCCGACAGAGCCCGACAGAGCCCGACAGGGCCCGACAGGGCCCGACAGGGCCCGACAGAGCCCGACAGAGCCCGACAGGGCCCGACAGGGCCCGACAGAGCCCGACAGGGCCCGACAGGGCCCAGTAGAGCCCGACAGAGCCCGACAGAGCCCGACAGAGCCCGACAGGGCCCGACAGGGCCCAGTAGAGCCCGACAGAGCCCGACAGAGCCCGACAGAGCCCAGTAGAGCCCAGTAGAGCCCGACAGAGCCCGACACAGCCCGACAGAGCCCGACAGAGCCCGACAGGGCCCGACAGAGCCCGACAGGGCCCCACAGAGCCCGACAGAGCCCGACAGAGCCCGACAGGGCCCAGTAGAGCCCGACAGAGCCCGACAGAGCCCGACAGGGACCGACAGAGCCCGACAGAGCCCGACAGGTCCCGACAGGGCCCGACAGAGCCCGACAGGGCCCGACAGAGCCCGACAGAGCCCGACAGAGCCCGACAGGGCCCAGTAGAGCCCGACAGAGCCCAGTAGAGCCCGACAGAGCCCGACAGAGCCCGACAGAGCCCGACAGGGCCCGACAGGGCCCGACAGAGCCCGACAGGGCCCAGTAGAGCCCGACAGAGCCCGACAAAGCCCGACAGAGCCCGACAGAGCCCAGTAGAGCCCGACAGAGCCCGACAGGGCCCGACAGAGCCCGACAGAGCCCAGTAGAGCCCGACAGAGCCCGTCAGGGCCCGACAGGGCCCGACAGGGCCCAGTAGAGCCCGACAGAGCCCGACAGAGCCCAGTAGAGCCCAGTAGAGCCCGACAGAGCCCGACAGAGCCCGACAGAGCCCGACAGGGCCCGACAGAGCCCGACAGAGCCCGACAGGGCCCGACAGGGCCCGACAGAGCCCGACAGGGCCCGACAGGGCCCAGTAGAGCCCGACAGAGCCCGACAGAGCCCGACAGAGCCCGACAGGGCCCGACAGGGCCCGACAGAGCCCGACAGAGCCCGACAGGGCCCGACAGAGCCCGACAGAGCCCGACAGAACCCGACAGAGCCCGACAGAGCCCAGCAGAGCCCGACAGAGCCCATCAGGGCCCGACAGGGCCCAGTAGAGCCCGACAGAGCCCGACAAAGCCCGACAGAGCCCGACAGAGCCCAGTAGAGCCCGACAGAGCCCGACAGGGCCCGACAGAGCCCGACAGAGCCCGACAGAGCCCGACAGGGCCCGACAGGGCCCGACAGAGCCCGACAGAGCCCGACAGAGCCCAGTAGAGCCCAGTAGAGCCCGACAGAGCCCGACAGAGCCCGACAGAGCCCGACAGGGCCCGACAGAGCCCGACAGAGCCCGACAGGGCCCGACAGGGCCCGATAGAGCCCGACAGGGCCCGACAGGGCCCAGTAGAGCCCGACAGAGCCCGACAGAGCCCGACAGGGCCCGACAGGGCCCGACAGAGCCCGACAGGGCCCGATAGAGCCCGACAGGGCCCGACAGAGCCCGACAGAGCCCGACAGGGCACGACAGAGCCCGACAGAGCCCGACAGTGCCCGACAGAGCCCGACAGAGCCCGACAGGGCCCAGTAGAGCCCGACAGAGCCCAGTAGAGCCCAGTAGAGCCCGACAGAGCCCGACAGAGCCCGACAGAGCCCGACAGGGCCCGACAGGGCCCGACAGGGCCCAGTAGAGCCCGACAGAGCCCGACAGGGCCCGACAGAGCCCGACAGAGCCCAACAGGGCCCAGTAGAGCCCGACAGAGCCCGACAGAGCCCGACAGAGCCCGACAGAGCCCGACAGGGCCCGACAGGGCCCGACAGGGCCCAGTAGAGCCCGACAGAGCCCGACAGAGCCCGACAGAGCCCGACAGGGCCCGACAGGGCCCAGTAGAGCCCGACAGAGCCCGACAGAGCCCGACAGAGCCCAGTAGAGCCCAGTAGAGCCCGACAGAGCCCGACACAGCCCGACAGAGCCCGACAGAGCCCGACAGGGCCCGACAGAGCCCGACAGGGCCCCACAGAGCCCGACAGAGCCCGACAGAGCCCGACAGGGCCCAGTAGAGCCCGACAGAGCCCGACAGAGCCCGACAGAGCCCGACAGGGACCGACAGAGCCCGACAGAGCCCGACAGGTCCCGACAGGGCCCGACAGAGCCCGACAGAGCCCGACTGGGCCCGACAGAGCCCGACAGAGCCCGACAGAGCCCGACAGGGCCCAGTAGAGCCCGACAGAGCCCAGTAGAGCCCGACAGAGCCCGACAGAGCCCGACAGAGCCCGACAGGGCCCGACAGGGCCCGACAGAGCCCCGACAAAGCCCGACAGGGCCCGACAGAGCCCGACAGGGCCCAGTAGAGCCCGACAGAGCCCGACAAAGCCCGACAGAGCCGACAGAGCCCAGTAGAGCCCGACAGAGCCCGACAGAGCCCGACAGGGCCCGACAGAGCCCGACAGAGCCCAGTAGAGCCCGACAGAGCCCGTCAGGGCCCGACAAAGCCCGACAGGGCCCAGTAGAGCCCGACAGAGCCCGACAGAGCCCAGTAGAGCCCAGTAGAGCCCGACAGAGCCCGACAGAGCCCGACAGAGCCCGACAGAGCCCGACAGGGCCCGACAGAGCCCGACAGAGCCCGACAGGGCCCGACAGGGCCCAGTAGTGCCCGACAGAGCCCGACAGAGCCCGACAGGGCCCGACAGGGCCCGACAGAGCCCGACAGGGCCCGACAGGGCCCGACAGAGCCCAGTAGAGCCCGACAGAGCCCGACAGAGCCCGACAGAACCCGACAGAGCCCGACAGAGCCCAGCAGAGCCCGACAGAGCCCATCAGGGCCCGACAGGGCCCAGTAGAGCCCGACAGAGCCCGACAAAGCCCGACAGAGCCCGACAGAGCCCAGTAGAGCCCGACAGAGCCCGACAGGGCCCGACAGAGCCCGACAGAGCCCGACAGAGCCCGAGAGAGCCCGACAGGGCCCGACAGAGCCCGACAGAGCCCGACAGAGCCCAGTAGAGCCCAGTAGAGCCCGACAGAGCCCGACAGAGCCCGACAGAGCCCGACAGGGCCCGACAGAGCCCGACAGAGCCCGACAGGGCCCCGACAGAGCCCGACAGGGCCCGACAGGGCCCAGTAGAGCCCGACAGAGCCGACAGAGCCCGACAGGGCCCGACAGGGCCCGACAGAGCCCGACAGGGCCCGGCAGGGCCCGACAGATCCCAGTAGAGCCCGACAGAGCCCGACAGAGCCCGACAGAACCCGACAGAGCCCGACAGAGCCCAGTAGAGCCCGACAGAGGCCCGACAGAGCCCGACAGAGCCCGACAGGGCCCGACAGGTCCCGACAGGGCCCAGTAGAGCCCGACAGAGCCCGACAGAGCCCGACAGGGCCCGACAGGGCCCAGAAGAGCCCGACAGAGCCCGACAGAGCCCGACAGAGCCCGACAGAACCCGACAGAGCCCGACAGAGCCTGACAGAGCCCGACAGGGCCCGACAGGGCCCGACAGGTCCCGATAGAGCCCGACAGAGCCCGACAGAGCCCGACAGGGCCCCACAGAGCCGACAGAGCCCGACAGAGCCCGACAGAGCCCGACAGGGACCGACAGAGCCCGACAGAGCCCGACAGAGCCCGACAGGGCCCGACAGAGCCCGACAGAGCCCGACAGAGCCCGACAGGGCCCGACAGAGCCCGACAGAGCCCGACAGAGCCCGACAGGGCCCGACAGGGCCCAGTAGAGCCCGAAAGAGCCCGACAGAGCCCCGTAGAGCCCAGTAGAGCCCGACAGGGCCGACAGGGCCCGACAGGGCCCATTAGAGCCCGACAGAGCCCGACCAGAGCCTGACAGAGCCCGACAGGGCCCGACAGGGCCGACAGAGTCCGACAGAGCCCGACAGGGCCCAGTAGAGCCCGACAGAGCCCGACAGAGCCCGACAGGGCCGACAGGGCCCAGTAGAGCCCGATAGAGCCCGGACAGAGCCCAACAGAGCCCGACAGGGCCCGACAGAGCCCGACAGAGCCCGACAGGGCCCGACAGGGCCCGACAGAGCCCGACAGGGCCCGATACAGCCCGACAGGGCCCGACAGAGCCCGACAGGGCCCGACAGGGCCCGACAGAGCCCGACAGGGCCCGACAGGGCCCAGTAGAGCCCGACAGAGCCCGACAGAGCCCGACAGAGCCCGACAGGGCCCGACAGGGCCCGACAGAGCCCGACAGGGCCCGACAGGGCCCGACAGAGCCCGACAGAGCCCGACAGAACCCGACAGAGCCCGACAGAGCCCAGCAGAGCCCGACAGAGCCCATCAGGGCCCGACAGGGCCCAGTAGAGCCCGACAGAGCCCGACAAAGCCCGACAGAGCCCGACAGAGCCCAGTAGAGCCCGACAGAGCCCGACAGGGCCCGACAGAGCCCGACAGAGCCCGACAGAGCCCGACAGGCCCGACAGGGCCCGACAGAGCCCGACAGAGCCCGACAGAGCCCAGTAGAGCCCAGTAGAGCCCGACAGAGCCCGACAGAGCCCGACAGAGCCCGACAGGGCCCGACAGAGCCCGACAGAGCCCGACAGGGCCCGACAGGGCCCGATAGAGCCCGACAGGGCCCGACAGGGCCCAGTAGAGCCCGACAGAGCCCGACAGAGCCCGACAGGGCCCGACAGGGCCCGACAGAGCCCGACAGGGCCCGATAGAGCCCGACAGGGCCCGACAGAGCCCGACAGAGCCCGACAGGGCACGACAGAGCCCGACAGAGCCCGACAGTGCCCGACAGAGCCCGACAGAGCCCGACAGGGCCCAGTAGAGCCCGACAGAGCCCAGTAGAGCCCAGTAGAGCCCGACAGAGCCCGACAGAGCCCGACAGAGCCCGACAGGGCCCGACAGGGCCCGACAGGGCCCAGTAGAGCCCGACAGAGCCCGACAGGGCCCGACAGAGCCCGACAGAGCCCAACAGGGCCCAGTAGAGCCCGACAGAGCCCGACAGAGCCCGACAGAGCCCGACAGAGCCCGACAGGGCCCGACAGGGCCCGACAGGGCCCGACAGGGCCCGACAGGGCCCAGTAGAGCCCGACAGAGCCCGACAGAGCCCGACAGAGCCCGACAGGGCCCGACAGGGCCCAGTAGAGCCCGACAGAGCCCGACAGAGCCCGACAGAGCCCAGTAGAGCCCAGTAGAGCCCGACAGAGCCCGACACAGCCCGACAGAGCCCGACAGAGCCCGACAGGGCCCGACAGAGCCCGACAGGGCCCCACAGAGCCCGACAGAGCCCGACAGAGCCCGACAGGGCCCAGTAGAGCCCGACAGAGCCCGACAGAGCCCGACAGAGCCCGACAGGGACCGACAGAGCCCGACAGAGCCAGACAGGTCCCGACAGGGCCCGACAGAGCCCGACAGAGCCCGACTGGGCCCGACAGAGCCCGACAGAGCCCGACAGAGCCCGACAGGGCCCAGTAGAGCCCGACAGAGCCCAGTAGAGGCCCGACAGAGCCCGACAGAGCCCGACAGAGCCCGACAGGGCCCGACAGAGCCCGACAAAGCCCGACAGGGCCCGACAGAGCCCGACAGGCCCAGTAGAGCCCGACAGAGCCCGACAAAGCCCGACAGAGCCCGACAGAGCCCAGTAGAGCCCGACAGAGCCCGACAGAGCCCGACAGGGCCCGACAGAGCCCGACAGAGCCCAGTAGAGCCCGCAGAGCCCGTCAGGGCCCGACAAAGCCCGACAGGGCCCAGTAGAGCCCGACAGAGCCCGACAGAGCCCGACAGAGCCCGACAGAGCCCGACAGGGCCCGACAGAGCCCGACAGAGCCCGACAGGGCCCTGACAGGGCCCAGTAGAGCCCGACAGAGCCCGACAGAACCCGACAGGGCCCGACAGGGCCCGACAGAGCCCGACAGGGCCCGACAGGGCCCGACAGAGCCCAGTAGAGCCCCGACAGAGCCCGACAGAGCCCGACAGAACCCGACAGAGCCCGACAGAGCCCAGCAGAGCCCGACAGAGCCCATCAGGGCCCGACAGGGCCCAGTAGAGCCCGACAGAGCCCGACAAAGCCCGACAGAGCCCGACAGAGCCCAGTATAGAGCCCGACAGAGGCCCGACAGGGCCCGCAGAGCCCGACAGAGCCCGACAGAGCCGACAGGGCCCGACAGAGCCCGACAGAGCCCGACAGAGCCCGAGAGGAGCCCGACAGGGCCCGACAGAGCCCGACAGAGCCCGACAGAGCCCAGTAGAGGCCCAGTAGAGCCCGAGAGAGAGCCGACAGAGCCCGACAGAGCCCGACAGGGCCCGACAGAGCCCGACAGAGCCCGACAGGGCCCGACAGAGCCCGACAGGGCCCGACAGGGCCCAGTAGAGCCCGACAGAGCCCGACAGAGCCCGACAGGGCCCGACAGGGCCCGACAGAGCCCGACAGGGCCCGGCAGGGCCCGACAGATCCCAGTAGAGCCCGACAGAGCCCGACAGAGCCCGACAGAACCCGACAGAGCCCGACAGAGCCCAGTAGAGCCGACAGAGCCCGACAGAGCCCGACAGAGCCCGACAGGGCCCGACAGGTCCCGACAGGGCCCAGTAGAGCCCGACAGAGCCCGACAGAGCCCGACAGGGCCCGACAGGGCCCAGAAGAGCCCGACAGAGCCCGACAGAGCCCGACAGAGCCCGACAGAACCCGACAGAGCCCGACAGAGCCCGACAGAGCCGACAGGGCCCGACAGGGCCCGACAGGTCCCGATAGAGCCCGACAGAGCCCGACAGAGCCCGACAGGGCCCCACAGAGCCCGACAGAGCCCGACAGAGCCCGACAGAGCCCGACAGGGACCGACAGAGCCCGACAGAGCCCGACAGAGCCCGACAGGGGCCCGACAGAGCCCGGACAGAGCCCGACAGAGCCCGACAGGGCCCGACAGAGCCCGACAGAGCCCGACAGAGCCCGACAGGGCCCGACAGGGCCCAGTAGAGCCCGAAAGAGCCCGCAGAGCCCCGTAGAGCCCAGTAGAGCCCGACAGGGGCCCGACAGGGCCCGACAGGGCCCATTAGAGCCCGACAGAGCCCGACAGAGCCTGACAGAGCCCGACAGGGCCCGACAGGGCCCGACAGAGTCCGACAGAGCCCGACAGGGCCCAGTAGAGCCCAGACAGAGCCCGACAGAGCCCGAACAGGGCCCGACAGGGCCCAGTAGAGCCCGATAGAGCCCGACAGAGCCCAACAGAGCCCGACAGGGCCCGACAGAGCCCGACAGAGCCCGACAGGCCCACAGGGCCCGACAGAGCCCGAACAGGGCCCGATACAGCCCGACAGGGCCCGACAGAGCCCGACAGACCCCGACAGGGCACGACAGAGCCCGACAGAGCCCAGTAGAGCCCAGTAGAGCCCCGACAGAGCCCGACAGAGCGGACGACAGAGCTCAAACAGGGGCCCGACAGGGCCCGACAGGGCCGACAGAGCCCGACAGGGCCTGACAGAGCCCGACAGAGCCCGACAGGGCCCGACAGGGCCCGACAGAGCCCGACAGAGCCCGACAGGGCCCGACAGGGCCAGACAGAGCCCAGTAGAGCCCGACAGAGCCCGACAGAGCCCGACAGAGCCCGACAGGGCCCGACAGGGCCCGACAGGGCCCAGTAGAGCCCGACAGAGCCCGACAGAGCCCGACAGAGCCCGACAGGGCCCGACAGGGCCCGACAGAGCCCGACAGGGCCCGACAGGGTACGACAGAGCCCGACAGGGCCCGACAGGGCCCAGTAGAGCCCGACAGAGCCCGACAGAGCCCGACAGAGCCCGACAGGGCCCGACAGGGCCCAGTAGAGCCCGACAGAGCCCGACAGAGCCCGACAGAGCCCAGTAGAGCCCAGTAGAGCCCGACAGAGCCCGACACAGCCCGACAGAGCCCGACAGAGCCCGACAGGGCCCGACAGAGCCCGACAGAGCCCGACAGAGCCCGACAGGGCCCGACAGAGCCCGACAGAACCCGACAGAGCCCGACAGGGCCCAGTAGAGCCCGACAGAGCCCGACAGAGCCCGACAGAACCCGACAGGGCCCAGTAGAGCCCGACAGAGCCCGACAGGGCCCGACAGAGCCCGACAGAGCCCGACAGAGCCCGACAGCGCCCGACAGGGCCCAGTAGAGCCCGACAGAGCCCGACAGAGCCCGACAGGGCCCGACAGAGCCCGACAGAGCCCGACAGGGCCCGACAGGGCCCAGTAGAGCCCGACAGAGCCCAACAGGGCCCGACAGAGCCCGACAGAGCCCGACAGAGCCCGACAGGGCCCAGTAGAGCCCGACAGAGCCCGACAGAGCCCGACAGAGCCCGACAGGGCCCGACAGAGCCCGACAGAGCCGACAGAGCCCGACAGGGCCCAGTAGAGCCCGACAGAGCCCGACAGAGCCCGACAGAACCCGACAGAGCCCAGTAGAGCCCGACAGAGCCCGACAGAGCCCGACAGAGGCCGACAGGGCCCGACAGAGCCCGACAGGGCCCGACAGAGCCCAGTAGAGCCCGACAGAGCCCGACAGGGCCCGACAGAGCCCGACAGGGCGCAGTAGAGCCCGACAGAGCCCGACAGAGCCCGACAGAGCCCAGTAGAGCCCAGTAGAGCCCGACAGAGCCCGACAGAGCCCGACAGAGCCCGACAGAGCCCGACAGGGCCCGACAGGGCCCGACAGAGCCCGACAGGGCCCGACAGGGCCCAGTAGAGCCCGACAGAGCCCGACAGAGCCCAGTAGAGCCCAGTAGAGCCCAACAGGGCCCGACAGGGCCCGACAGGGCCCATTAGAGCCCGACAGAGCCCGACAGAGCCTGACAGAGCCCGACAGGGCCCGACAGGGCCCGACAGAGCCCGACAGAGCCCGACAGAGCCCGACAGGGCCCGACAGAGCCCGACAGAGCCCGACAGGGCCCGACAGAGCCCGACAGAGCCCGACAGGGCCCAGTAGAGCCCGACAGAGCCCGACAGAGCCCGACAGAGCCCGACAGAGCCCAGTAGAGCCCGACAGAGCCCGACAGAGCCCGACAGAGCCCGACAGGGCCCGACAGAGCCCGACAGGGCCCGACAGGGCCCGACAGAGCCCGACAGAGCCCGACAGGGCCCGACAGAGCCCGACAGGGCCCAGTAGAGCCCGACAGAGCCCGATAGAGCCCGACAGGGCCCGACAGGGCCCAGTAGAGCCCGACAGAGCCCGACAGAGCCCAGTAGAGCCCAGTAGAGCCCGACAGGGCCCGACAGAGCCCGACAGAGCCCGACAGGGCCCGACAGGGCCCGACAGGGCCCAGTAGAGCCCGAAAGAGCCCGACAGAGCCCAGTAGAGCCCAGTAGAGCCCGACAGGGCCCGACAGGGCCCGACAGGGCCCATTAGAGCCCGACAGAGCCCGACAGAGCCTGACAGAGCCCGACAGGGCCCGACAGGGCCCGACAGAGTCCGACAGAGCCCGACAGGGCCCAGTAGAGCCCGACAGAGCCCGACAGAGCCCGACAGGGCCCGACAGGGCCCAACAGGGCCCGACAGAGCCCGACAGGGCCCAGTAGAGCCCGATAGAGCCCGACAGAGCCCGACAGAGCCCGACAGGGCCCGACAGAGCCCGACAGAGCCCGACAGGGCCCGACAGGGCCCGACAGAGCCCGACAGGGCCCGATAGAGCCCGACAGGGCCCGACAGAGCCCGACAGAGCCCGACAGGGCCCGACAGAGGCCCGACAGAGCCCGACAGAGCCCGACAGGGCCCAGTAGAGCCCGACAGAGCCCAGTAGAGCCCAGTAGATCCCGACAAAGCCCGACAGAGCCCGACAGAGCCCGACAGGGCCCGACAGGGCCCGACAGGGCCCAGTAGAGCCCGACAGAGCCCGACAGGGCCCGACAGAGCCCGACAGAGCCCGACAGGGCCCGACAGAGCCCGACAGAGCCCGACAGGGCCCAGTAGAGCCCGACAGAGCCCGACAGAGCCCGACAGAGCCCGACAGGGCCCGACAGAGCCCGACAGAGCCCGACAGAGCCCAACAGGGCCCGACAGAGCCCGACAGGGCCCGACAGAGCCCGACAGAGCCCGACAGGGACCCACAGAGCCCGAAAGAGCCCGACAGGGCCCAGTAGAGCCCGACAGAGCCCGACAGAGCCCAACAGGGCCCGACAGAGCCCGACAGGGCCCGACAGAGCCCGACAGAGCCCGACAGGGACCCACAGAGCCCGAAAGAGCCCGACAGGGCCCAGTAGAGCCCGACAGAGCCCGACAGAGCCCGACAGAGCCCGACAGAGCCCAGTAGAGCCCGACAGAGCCCGACAGAGCCTGACAGAGCCCGACAGGGCCCGACAGGGCCCGACAGAGTCCGACAGAGCCCGACAGGGCCCAGTAGAGCCCGACAGAGCCCGACAGAGCCCGACAGGGCCCGACAGGGCCCAGTAGAGCCCGATAGAGCCCGACAGAGCCCAACAGAGCCCGACAGGGCCCGACAGAGCCCGACAGAGCCCGACAGGGCCCGACAGGGCCCGACAGAGCCCGACAGGGCCCGATACAGCCCGACAGGGCCCGACAGAGCCCGACAGGGCCCGACAGGGCCCGACAGAGCCCGACAGGGCCCGACAGGGCCCAGTAGAGCCCGACAGAGCCCGACAGAGCCCGACAGAGCCCGACAGGGCCCGACAGGGCCCGACAGAGCCCGACAGGGCCCGACAGGGCCCGACAGAGCCCGACAGAGCCCGACAGAACCCGACAGAGCCCGACAGAGCCCAGCAGAGCCCGACAGAGCCCATCAGGGCCCGACAGGGCCCAGTAGAGCCCGACAGAGCCCGACAAAGCCCGACAGAGCCCGACAGAGCCCAGTAGAGCCCGACAGAGCCCGACAGGGCCCGACAGAGCCCGACAGAGCCCGACAGAGCCCGACAGGGCCCGACAGGGCCCGACAGAGCCCGACAGAGCCCAGTAGAGCCCAGTAGAGCCCGACAGAGCCCGACAGAGCCCGACAGAGCCCGACAGGGCCCGACAGAGCCCGACAGAGCCCGACAGGGCCCGACAGGGCCCGATAGAGCCCGACAGGGCCCGACAGGGCCCAGTAGAGCCCGACAGAGCCCGACAGAGCCCGACAGGGCCCGACAGGGCCCGACAGAGCCCGACAGGGCCCGATAGAGCCCGACAGGGCCCGACAGAGCCCGACAGAGCCCGACAGGGCACGACAGAGCCCGACAGAGCCCGACAGTGCCCGACAGAGCCCGACAGAGCCCGACAGGGCCCAGTAGAGCCCGACAGAGCCCAGTAGAGCCCAGTAGAGCCCGACAGAGCCCGACAGAGCCCGACAGAGCCCGACAGGGCCCGACAGGGCCCGACAGGGCCCAGTAGAGCCCGACAGAGCCCGACAGGGCCCGACAGAGCCCGACAGAGCCCAACAGGGCCCAGTAGAGCCCGACAGAGCCCGACAGAGCCCGACAGAGCCCGACAGAGCCCGACAGGGCCCGACAGGGCCCGACAGGGCCCAGTAGAGCCCGACAGAGCCCGACAGAGCCCGACAGAGCCCGACAGGGCCCGACAGGGCCCAGTAGAGCCCGACAGAGCCCGACAGAGCCCGACAGAGCCCAGTAGAGCCCAGTAGAGCCCGACAGAGCCCGACACAGCCCGACAGAGCCCGACAGAGCCCGACAGGGCCCGACAGAGCCCGACAGGGCCCCACAGAGCCCGACAGAGCCCGACAGAGCCCGACAGGGCCCAGTAGAGCCCGACAGAGCCCGACAGAGCCCGACAGAGCCCGACAGGGACCGACAGAGCCCGACAGAGCCCGACAGGTCCCGACAGGGCCCGACAGAGCCCGACAGAGCCCGACTGGGCCCGACAGAGCCCGACAGAGCCCGACAGAGCCCGACAGGGCCCAGTAGAGCCCGACAGAGCCCAGTAGAGCCCGACAGAGCCCGACAGAGCCCGACAGAGCCCGACAGGGCCCGACAGAGCCCGACAAAGCCCGACAGGGCCCGACAGAGGCCCGACAGGGCCCAGTAGAGCCCGACAGAGCCCGACAAAGCCCGACAGAGCCCGACAGAGCCCAGTAGAGCCCGACAGAGCCCGACAGAGCCCGACAGGGCCCGACAGAGCCCGACAGAGCCCAGTAGAGCCCGACAGAGCCCGTCAGGGCCCGACAAAGCCCGACAGGGCCCAGTAGAGCCCGACAGAGCCCGACAGAGCCCGACAGAGCCCGACAGAGCCCGACAGGGCCCGACAGAGCCCGACAGAGCCCGACAGGGCCCGACAGGGCCCAGTAGAGCCCGACAGAGCCCGACAGAACCCGACAGGGCCCGACAGGGCCCGACAGAGCCCGACAGGGCCCGACAGGGCCCGACAGAGCCCAGTAGAGCCCGACAGAGCCCGACAGAGCCCGACAGAACCCGACAGAGCCCGACAGAGCCCAGCAGAGCCCGACAGAGCCCATCAGGGCCCGACAGGGCCCAGTAGAGCCCGACAGAGCCCGACAAAGCCCGACAGAGCCCGACAGAGCCCAGTAGAGCCCGACAGAGCCCGACAGGGCCCGACAGAGCCCGACAGAGCCCGACAGAGCCCGACAGGGCCCGACAGAGCCCGACAGAGCCCGACAGAGCCCGAGAGAGCCCGACAGGGCCCGACAGAGCCCGACAGAGCCCGACAGAGCCCAGTAGAGCCCAGTAGAGCCCGAGAGAGCCCGACAGAGCCCGACAGAGCCCGACAGGGCCCGACAGAGCCCGACAGAGCCCGACAGGGCCCGACAGAGCCCGACAGGGCCCGACAGGGCCCAGTAGAGCCCGACAGAGCCCGACAGAGCCCGACAGGGCCCGACAGGGCCCGACAGAGCCCGACAGGGCCCGGCAGGGCCCGACAGATCCCAGTAGAGCCCGACAGAGCCCGACAGAGCCCGACAGAACCCGACAGAGCCCGACAGAGCCCAGTAGAGCCCGACAGAGCCCGACAGAGCCCGACAGAGCCCGACAGGGCCCGACAGGTCCCGACAGGGCCCAGTAGAGCCCGACAGAGCCCGACAGAGCCCGACAGGGCCCGACAGGGCCCAGAAGAGCCCGACAGAGCCCGACAGAGCCCGACAGAGCCCGACAGAACCCGACAGAGCCCGACAGAGCCCGACAGAGCCCGACAGGGCCCGACAGGGCCCGACAGGTCCCGATAGAGCCCGACAGAGCCCGACAGAGCCCGACAGGGCCCCACAGAGCCCGACAGAGCCCGACAGAGCCCGACAGAGCCCGACAGGGACCGACAGAGCCCGACAGAGCCCGACAGAGCCCGACAGGGCCCGACAGAGCCCGACAGAGCCCGACAGAGCCCGACAGGGCCCGACAGAGCCCGACAGAGCCCGACAGAGCCCGACAGGGCCCGACAGGGCCCAGTAGAGCCCGAAAGAGCCCGACAGAGCCCCGTAGAGCCCAGTAGAGCCCGACAGGGCCCGACAGGCCCGACAGGGCCCATTAGAGCCCGACAGAGCCCGACAGAGCCTGACAGAGCCCGACAGGGCCCGACAGGGCCCGACAGAGTCCGACAGAGCCCGACAGGGCCCAGTAGAGCCCGACAGAGCCCGACAGAGCCCGACAGGGCCCGACAGGGCCCAGTAGAGCCCGATAGAGCCCGACAGAGCCCAACAGAGCCCGACAGGGCCCGACAGAGCCCGACAGAGCCCGACAGGGCCCGACAGGGCCCGACAGAGCCCGACAGGGCCCGATACAGCCCGACAGGGCCCGACAGAGCCCGACAGACCCCGACAGGGCACGACAGAGCCCGACAGAGCCCAGTAGAGCCCAGTAGAGCCCGACAGAGCCCGACAGAGCCCGACAGAGCTCAACAGGGCCCGACAGGGCCCGACAGGGCCCAGTAGAGCCCGACAGAGCCCGACAGGGCCTGACAGAGCCCGACAGAGCCCGACAGGGCCCGACAGGGCCCGACAGAGCCCGACAGAGCCCGACAGGGCCCGACAGGGCCAGACAGAGCCCAGTAGAGCCCGACAGAGCCCGACAGAGCCCGACAGAGCCCGACAGGGCCCGACAGGGCCCGACAGGGCCCAGTAGAGCCCGACAGAGCCCGACAGAGCCCGACAGAGCCCGACAGGGCCCGACAGGGCCCGACAGAGCCCGACAGGGCCCGACAGAGCCCGACAGGGCCCGACAGGGTACGACAGAGCCCGACAGGGCCCGACAGGGCCCAGTAGAGCCCGACAGAGCCCGACAGAGCCCGACAGAGCCCGACAGGGCCCGACAGGGCCCAGTAGAGCCCGACAGAGCCCGACAGAGCCCGACAGAGCCCAGTAGAGCCCAGTAGAGCCCGACAGAGCCCGACACAGCCCGACAGAGCCCGACAGAGCCCGACAGGGCCCGACAGAGCCCGACAGGGCCCGACAGAGCCCGACAGAGCCCGACAGAGCCCGACAGGGCCCGACAGAGCCCGACAGAACCCGACAGAGCCCGACAGGGCCCAGTAGAGCCCGACAGAGCCCGACAGAGCCCGACAGAACCCGACAGGGCCCAGTAGAGCCCGACAGAGCCCGACAGGGCCCGACAGAGCCCGACAGAGCCCGACAGAGCCCGACAGCGCCCGACAGGGCCCAGTAGAGCCCGACAGAGCCCGACAGAGCCCGACAGGGCCCGACAGAGCCCGACAGAGCCCGACAGGGCCCGACAGGGCCCAGTAGAGCCCGACAGAGCCCAACAGGGCCCGACAGAGCCCGACAGAGCCCGACAGAGCCCGACAGAGCCCGACAGAGCCCGACAGGGCCCGACAGAGCCCGACAGAGCCCGACAGAGCCCGACAGGGCCCAGTAGAGCCCGACAGAGCCCGACAGAGCCCGACAGAACCCGACAGAGCCCAGTAGAGCCCGACAGAGCCCGACAGAGCCCGACAGAGGCCGACAGGGCCCGACAGAGCCCGACAGGGCCCGACAGAGCCCAGTAGAGCCCGACAGAGCCCGACAGGGCCCGACAGAGCCCGACAGGGCGCAGTAGAGCCCGACAGAGCCCGACAGAGCCCGACAGAGCCCAGTAGAGCCCAGTAGAGCCCGACAGAGCCCGACAGAGCCCGACAGAGCCCGACAGAGCCCGACAGGGCCCGACAGGGCCCGACAGAGCCCGACAGGGCCCGACAGGGCCCAGTAGAGCCCGACAGAGCCCGACAGAGCCCAGTAGAGCCCAGTAGAGCCCAACAGGGCCCGACAGGGCCCGACAGGGCCCATTAGAGCCCGACAGAGCCCGACAGAGCCTGACAGAGCCCGACAGGGCCCGACAGGGCCCGACAGAGCCCGACAGAGCCCGACAGAGCCCGACAGGGCCCGACAGAGCCCGACAGAGCCCGACAGGGCCCGACAGAGCCCGACAGAGCCCGACAGGGCCCAGTAGAGCCCGACAGAGCCCGACAGAGCCCGACAGAGCCCGACAGAGCCCAGTAGAGCCCGACAGAGCCCGACAGAGCCCGACAGAGCCCGACAGGGCCCGACAGAGCCCGACAGGGCCCGACAGGGCCCGACAGAGCCCGACAGAGCCCGACAGGGCCCGACAGAGCCCGACAGGGCCCAGTAGAGCCCGACAGAGCCCGATAGAGCCCGACAGGGCCCGACAGGGCCCAGTAGAGCCCGACAGAGCCCGACAGAGCCCAGTAGAGCCCAGTAGAGCCCGACAGGGCCCGACAGAGCCCGACAGAGCCCGACAGGGCCCGACAGGGCCCGACAGGGCCCAGTAGAGCCCGAAAGAGCCCGACAGAGCCCAGTAGAGCCCAGTAGAGCCCGACAGGGCCCGACAGGGCCCGACAGGGCCCATTAGAGCCCGACAGAGCCCGACAGAGCCTGACAGAGCCCGACAGGGCCCGACAGGGCCCGACAGGGCCCGACAGAGTCCGACAGAGCCCGACAGGGCCCAGTAGAGCCCGACAGAGCCCGACAGAGCCCGACAGGGCCCGACAGGGCCCAACAGGGCCCGACAGAGCCCGACAGGGCCCAGTAGAGCCCGATAGAGCCCGACAGAGCCCGACAGAGCCCGACAGGGCCCGACAGAGCCCGACAGAGCCCGACAGGGCCCGACAGGGCCCGACAGAGCCCGACAGGGCCCGATAGAGCCCGACAGGGCCCGACAGAGCCCGACAGAGCCCGACAGGGCCCGACAGAGCCCGACAGAGCCCGACAGAGCCCGACAGGGCCCAGTAGAGCCCGACAGAGCCCAGTAGAGCCCAGTAGATCCCGACAAAGCCCGACAGAGCCCGACAGAGCCCGACAGGGCCCGACAGGGCCCGACAGGGCCCAGTAGAGCCCGACAGAGCCCGACAGGGCCCGACAGAGCCCGACAGAGCCCGACAGGGCCCGACAGAGCCCGACAGAGCCCGACAGGGCCCAGTAGAGCCCGACAGAGCCCGACAGAGCCCGACAGAGCCCGACAGGGCCCGACAGAGCCCGACAGAGCCCGACAGAGCCCAACAGGGCCCGACAGAGCCCGACAGGGCCCGACAGAGCCCGACAGAGCCCGACAGGGACCCACAGAGCCCGAAAGAGCCCGACAGGGCCCAGTAGAGCCCGACAGAGCCCGACAGAGCCCGACAGAGCCCGACAGAGCCCAGTAGAGCCCGACAGAGCCCGACAGAGCCCGACAGAGCCCGACAGGGCCCGACAGGGCCCGACAGAGCCCGACAGAGCCCGACAGGGCCCAGTAGAGCCCGACAGAGCCCGACAGAGCCCGACAGAGCCCGACAGAGCCCAGTAGAGCCCGACAGAGCCCGACAGAGCCCGACAGGGCCCGACAGGGCCCGACAGAGCCCGACAGAGCCCGACAGGGCCCGACAGGGCCCGACAGAGCCCAGTAGAGCCCGACAGAGCCCGACAGAGCCCGACAGAGCCCGACAGGGCCCTACAGGGCCCGACAGGGCCCAGTAGAGCCCGACAGAGCCCGACAGAGCCCGACAGAGCCCGACAGGGCCCGACAGAGACCGAGAGGGCCCGACAGGGCCCGACAGGGCCCGACAGAGCCCAGTAGAGCCCGACAGAGCCCGACAGAGCCCGACAGAGCCCGACAGGGCCCGACAGGGCCCGACAGGGCCCAGTAGAGCCCGACAGAGCCCGACAGAGCCCGACAGAGCCCGACAGGGCCCGACAGGGCCCGACAGAGCCCGACAGGGCCCGACAGGGTACGACAGAGCCCGACAGGGCCCGACAGGGCCCAGTAGAGCCCGACAGAGCCCGACAGAGCCCGACAGAGCCAGACAGGGCCCGACAGGGCCCAGTAGAGCCCGACAGAGCCCGACAGAGCCCGACAGAGCCCGACACAGCCCGACAGAGCCCGACAGAGCCCGACAGGGCCCGACAGAGCCCGACAGGGCCCGACAGAGCCCGACAGAGCCCGACAGGGCCCGACAGAGCCCGACAGAGCCCGACAGGGCCCAGTAGAGCCCGACAGAGCCCGACAGAGCCCGACAGAACCCGACAGGGCCCAGTAGAGCCCGACAGAGCCCGACAGGGCCCGACAGAGCCCGACAGAGCCCGACAGAGCCCGACAGCGCCCGACAGGGCCCAGTAGAGCCCGACAGAGCCCGACAGAGCCCGACAGAGCCCGACAGAGCCCGACAGGGCCCGACAGAGCCCGACAGGGCCCAGTAGAGCCCGACAGAGCCCGACAGAGCCCGACAGAGCCCGACAGAGCCCAGTAGAGCCCGACAGAGCCCGACAGAGCCCGACAGAGCCCGACAGGGCCCGACAGGGCCCGACAGAGCCCGACAAGGCCCGACAGGGCCCGACAGAGCCCAGTAGAGCCCGACAGAGCCCGACAGGGCCCGACAGAGCCCGACAGGGCCCGACAGGGCCCGACAGGACCCGACAGAGCCCGACAAGGCCCGACAGGGCCCGACAGAGCCCAGTAGAGCCCGACAGAGCCCGACAGAGCCCGACAGAGCCCGACAGGGCCCGACAGGGCCCAGTAGAGCCCGACAGAGCCCGACAGAGCCCGACAGGGCCCGACAGAGCCCGACAGAGCCCGACAGAGCCCGACAGGGCCCGACAGAGCCCGACAGGGCCCAACAGGGCACGACAGAGCCCGACAGGGCCCGACAGGGCCCAGTAGAGCCCGACAGAGCCCGACAGAGCCCGACAGAGCCCGACAGGGCCCGATAGGGCCCAGTAGAGCCCGACAGAGCCCGACAGAGCCCGACAGAGCCCAGTAGAGCCCAGTAGAGCCCGACAGAGCCCGACACAGCCCGACAGAGCCCGACAGAGCCCGACAGGGCCCGACAGAGCCCGACAGGGCCCGACAGAGCCCGACAGAGCCCGACAGAGCCCGACAGAGCCCGACAGGGCCCAGTAGAGCCCGACAGAGCCCGACAGAGACCGACAGAGCCCGACAGGGCCCGACAGGGCCCGACAGAGCCCGACAGAGCCCGACAGGGCCCGACAGGGCCCAGTAGAGCCCGATAGAGCCCGACAGAGCCCGACAGAGCCCGACAGGGCCCGACAGGGCCCGACAGAGCCCGACAGGGCCCGATAGAGCCCGACAGGGCCCGACAGAGCCCGACAGAGCCCGACAGGGCACGACAGAGCCCGACAGAGCCCGACAGGGCCCGACAGAGCCCGACAGAGCCCGACAGGGCCCAGTAGAGCCCGACAGAGCCCAGTAGAGCCCAGTAGAGCCCGACAGAGCCCGACAGAGCCCGACAGAGCCCGACAGGGCCCGACAGGGCCCGACAGGGCCCAGTAGAGCCCGACAGAGCCCGACAGGGCCCGACAGAGCCCGACAGAGCCCGACAGGGCCCGACAGGGCCCGACAGGGCCCAGTAGAGCCCGACAGAGCCCGACAGGGCCCGACAGAGCCCGACAGGGCCCAGTAGAGCCCGACAGAGCCCGACAGAGCCCGACAGAGCCCGACAGGGCCCGACAGAGCCCGACAGGGCCCGACAGGGCCCGACAGAGCCCGACAGGGCCCGACAGGGCCCAGTAGAGCCCGACAGAGCCCGACAGAGCCCGACAGGGCCCGACAGGGCCCAGTAGAGCCCGACAGAGCCCGACAGAGCCCGACAGAGCCCAGTAGAGCCCAGTAGAGCCCGACAGAGCCCGACACAGCCCGACAGAGCCCGACAGAGCCCGACAGGGCCCGACAGGGCCCGACAGGGCCCCACAGAGCCCGACAGAGCCCGACAGAGCCCGACAGGGCCCAGTAGAGCCCGACAGAGCCCGACAGAGCCCGACAGAGCCCGACAGGGACCGACAGAGCCCGACAGAGCCCGACAGGTCCCGACAGGGCCCGACAGAGCCCGACAGAGCCCGACAGGGCCCGACAGAGCCCGACAGAGCCCAGTAGAGCCCGACAGGGCCCAGTAGAGCCCGACAGAGCCCAGTAGAGCCCGACAGAGCCCGACAGAGCCCGACAGAGCCCGACAGGGCCCGACAGAGCCCGACAGAGCCCGACAGGGCCCGACAGAGCCCGACAGGGCCCAGTAGAGCCCGACAGAGCCCGACAAAGCCCGACAGAGCCCGACAGAGCCCAGTAGAGCCCGACAGAGCCCGACAGAGCCCGACAGGGCCCGACAGAGCCCGACAGAGCCCAGTAGAGCCCGACAGAGCCTGTCAGGGCCCGACAGGCCCCGACAGGGCCCAGTAGAGCCCGACAGAGCCCGACAGAGCCCAGTAGAGCCCAGTAGAGCCCGACAGAGCCCGACAGAGCCCGACAGAGCCCGACAGAGCCTGACAGGGCCCGACAGAGCCCGACAGAGCCCGACAGGGCCCGACAGGGCCCGACAGAGCCCGACAGGGCCCGACAGGGCCCAGTAGAGCCCGACAGAGCCCGACAGAGCCCGACAGAGCCCGACACGGCCCGACAGGGCCCGACAGAGCCCGACAGGGCCCGACAGGGCCCGACAGAGCCCAGTAGAGCCCGACAGAGCCCGACAGAGCCCGACAGAACCCGACAGAGCCCGACAGAGCCCAGCAGAGCCCGACAGAGCCCATCAGGTCCCGACAGGGCCCAGTAGAGCCCGACAGAGCCCGACAAAGCCCGACAGAGCCCGACAGGGCCCAACAGAGCCCGACAGAGCCCGACAGAGCCCGACAGAGCCCGACAGTGCCCGACAGGGCCCAGTAGAGCCCGACATAGCCCGACAGAGTCCGACAGGGCCCGACAGGGCCCGACAGAGCCCGACAGGGCCCGACAGGGCCCGACAGATCCCAGTAGAGCCCGACAGAGCCCGACAGAGCCCGACAGAACCCGACAGAGCCCGACAGAGCCCAGTAGAGCCCGACAGAGCCCAACAGAGCCCGACAGAGCCCGACAGGGCCCGACAGGTCCCGACAGGGGCCAGTAGAGCCCGACAGAGCCCGACAGAGCCCGACAGAGCCCGACAGGGCCCGACAGGGCCCAGAAGAGCCCGACAGAGCCCGACAGGGCCCGACAGAGCCCGACAGAACCCGACAGAGCCCGACAGAGCCCGACAGAGCCCGACAGGGCCCGACAGGGCCCGACAGAGCCTGACAGGGCCCGATAGAGCCCGACAGAGCCCGACAGAGCCCGACAGGGCCCGACAGAGCCCGACAGAGCCCGACAGAGCCCGACAGAGCCCGACAGAGCCCGACAGAGCCCGACAGTGCCCGACAGGGCCCAGTAGAGCCCGACATAGCCCGACAGAGTCCGACAGGGCCCGACAGGGCCCGACAGAGCCCGACAGGGCCCGACAGGGCCCGACAGATCCCAGTAGAGCCCGACAGAGCCCGACAGAGCCCGACAGAACCCGACAGAGCCCGACAGAGCCCAGTAGAGCCCGACAGAGCCCGACAGAGCCCGACAGAGCCCGACAGGGCCCGACAGGTCCCGACAGGGGCCAGTAGAGCCCGACAGAGCCCGACAGAGCCCGACAGAGCCCGACAGGGCCCGACAGGGCCCAGAAGAGCCCGACAGAGCCCGACAGGGCCCGACAGAGCCCGACAGAACCCGACAGAGCCCGACAGAGCCCGACAGAGCCCGACAGGGCCCGACAGGGCCCGACAGAGCCTGACAGGGCCCGATAGAGCCCGACAGAGCCCGACAGAGCCCGACAGGGCCCGACAGAGCCCGACAGAGCCCGACAGAGCCCGACAGAGCCCGACAGGGACCGACAGAGCCCGACAGAGCCCGACAGAGCCCGACAGGGCCCGACAGAGCCCGACAGAGCCCGACAGAGCCCGACAGGGCCCAGTAGAGCCCAGTAGAACCCGACAGAGCCCAGTAGAGCCCGACAGAGCCCGACAGAGCCCGACAGGGCCCGACAGAGCCCGACAGAGCCCGACAGGGCCCGACAGAGCCCGACAGAGCCCAGTAGAGCCCGACAGAGCCCGACAGAGCCCAGTAGAGCCCAGTAGAGCCCGACAGAGCCTGACAGAGCCCGACAGAGCCCGACAGGGCCCGACAGGGCCCGACAGGGCCCAGTAGAGCCCGACAGAGCCCGACAGAGCCCGACAGAGCCCGACAGAGCCCCACAGGGCCCGACAGGGCCCGACAGAGCCCGACAGGGCCCGACAGGGCCCGACAGAGCCCAGTAGAGCCCGACAGAGCCCGACAGAGCCCGACAGAGCCCGACAGAACCCGACAGAGCCCGACAGAGCCCAGTAGAGCCCGACAGAGCCCGACAGAGCCCGACAGAGCCCGACAGGGCCCGACAGGGCCCGACAGGGCCCAGTAGAGCCCGACAGAGCCCGACAGAGCCCGACAGGGCCCGACAGGGCCCAGAAGAGCCCGACAGAGCCCGACAGAGCCCGACAGGGCCCGACAGGGCCCGACAGGGCCCGACAGAGCCCGACAGAGCCCGACAGGGCCCAGTAGAGCCCGACAGAGCCCAGTAGAGCCCAGTAGAGCCCGACAGAGCCCAACAGAGCCCGACAGAGCCCGACAGAACCCGACAGAGCCCGACAGAGACCAGTTGAGCCCGACAGAGCCCGACAGAGCCCGACAGGGCCCGACAGGGCCCGACAGGACCCAGTAGAGCCCGACAGAGCCCGACAGAGCCCGACAGAGCCCGACAGAGCCCAGTAGAGCCCGACAGAGCCCGACAGAGCCCGACAGAGCCCGACAGGGCCCCACAGAGCCCGAAAGAGCCCGACAAAGCCCAGTAGAGCCCGACAGAGCCCGACAGAGCCCGACAGAGCCCAGTAGAGCCCGACAGAGCCCGACAGAGCCCGACAGGGCCCGACAGGGCCCGACAGAGCCCGACAGAGCCCGACAGAGCCCGACAGGGCCCAGTAGAGCCCGACAGAGCCCGACAGAGCCCGACAGAGCCCAGTAGAGCCCGACAGAGCCCGACAGAGCCCGACAGGGCCCGACAGGGCCCGACAGAGCCCGACAGAGCCCGACAGGGCCCGACAGAGCCCAGTAGAGCCCGACAGAGCCCGACAGAGCCCGACAGAGCCCGACAGGGCCCGACAGGGCCCGACAGGGCCCAGTAGAGCCCGACAGAGCCCGACAGGGCCCGACAGAGCCCGACAGAGCCCGACAGGGCCCGACAGGGCCCGACAGGGCCCAGTAGAGCCCGACAGAGCCCGACAGGGCCCGACAGAGCCCGACAGGGCCCAGTAGAGCCCGACAGAGCCCGACAGAGCCCGACAGAGCCCGACAGGGCCCGACAGAGCCCGACAGGGCCCGACAGGGCCCGACAGAGCCCGACAGGGCCCGACAGGGCCCAGTAGAGCCCGACAGAGCCCGACAGAGCCCGACAGGGCCCGACAGGGCCCAGTAGAGCCCGACAGAGCCCGACAGAGCCCGACAGAGCCCAGTAGAGCCCAGTAGAGCCCGACAGAGCCCGACACAGCCCGACAGAGCCCGACAGAGCCCGACAGGGCCCGACAGGGCCCGACAGGGCCCCACAGAGCCCGACAGAGCCCGACAGAGCCCGACAGGGCCCAGTAGAGCCCGACAGAGACCGACAGAGCCCGACAGAGCCCGACAGGGACCGACAGAGCCCGACAGAGCCCGACAGGTCCCGACAGGGCCCGACAGAGCCCGACAGAGCCCGACAGGGCCCGACAGAGCCCGACAGAGCCCGACAGAGCCCGACAGGGCCCAGTAGAGCCCGACAGAGCCCAGTAGAGCCCGACAGAGCCCGACAGAGCCCGACAGAGCCCGACAGGGCCCGACAGAGCCCGACAGAGCCCGACAGGGCCCGACAGAGCCCGACAGGGCCCAGTAGAGCCCGACAGAGCCCGACAAAGCCCGACAGAGCCCGACAGAGCCCAGTAGAGCCCGACAGAGCCCGACAGAGCCCGACAGGGCCCGACAGAGCCCGACAGAGCCCAGTAGAGCCCGACAGAGCCTGTCAGGGCCCGACAGGCCCCGACAGGGCCCAGTAGAGCCCGACAGAGCCCGACAGAGCCCAGTAGAGCCCAGTAGAGCCCGACAGAGCCCGACAGAGCCCGACAGAGCCCGACAGAGCCTGACAGGGCCCGACAGAGCCCGACAGAGCCCGACAGGGCCCGACAGGGCCCGACAGAGCCCGACAGGGCCCGACAGGGCCCAGTAGAGCCCGACAGAGCCCGACAGAGCCCGACAGAGCCCGACACGGCCCGACAGGGCCCGACAGAGCCCGACAGGGCCCGACAGGGCCCGACAGAGCCCAGTAGAGCCCGACAGAGCCCGACAGAGCCCGACAGAACCCGACAGAGCCCGACAGAGCCCAGCAGAGCCCGACAGAGCCCATCAGGTCCCGACAGGGCCCAGTAGAGCCCGACAGAGCCCGACAGGGCCCGACAGAGCCCGACAGGGCCCGACAGAGCCCGACAGAGCCCGACAGAGCCCGACAGAGCCCGACAGTGCCCGACAGGGCCCAGTAGAGCCCGACATAGCCCGACAGAGTCCGACAGGGCCCGACAGGGCCCGACAGAGCCCGACAGGGCCCGACAGGGCCCGACAGATCCCAGTAGAGCCCGACAGAGCCCGACAGAGCCCGACAGAACCCGACAGAGCCCGACAGAGCCCAGTAGAGCCCGACAGAGCCCGACAGAGCCCGACAGAGCCCGACAGGGCCCGACAGGTCCCGACAGGGGCCAGTAGAGCCCGACAGAGCCCGACAGAGCCCGACAGAGCCCGACAGGGCCCGACAGGGCCCAGAAGAGCCCGACAGAGCCCGACAGGGCCCGACAGAGCCCGACAGAACCCGACAGAGCCCGACAGAGCCCGACAGAGCCCGACAGGGCCCGACAGGGCCCGACAGAGCCTGACAGGGCCCGATAGAGCCCGACAGAGCCCGACAGAGCCCGACAGGGCCCGACAGAGCCCGACAGAGCCCGACAGAGCCCGACAGAGCCCGACAGGGACCGACAGAGCCCGACAGAGCCCGACAGAGCCCGACAGGGCCCGACAGAGCCCGACAGAGCCCGACAGAGCCCGACAGGGCCCAGTAGAGCCCAGTAGAACCCGACAGAGCCCAGTAGAGCCCGACAGAGCCCGACAGAGCCCGACAGAGCCCGACAGGGCCCGACAGAGCCCGACAGGGCCCAGTAGAGCCCGACAGAGCCCGACAAAGCCCGACAGAGCCCGACAGAGCCCAGTAGAGCCCGACAGAGCCCGACAGAGCCCGACAGGGCCCGACAGAGCCCGACAGAGCCCAGTAGAGCCCGACAGAGCCCGTCAGGGCCCGACAGGCCCCGACAGCGCCCAGTAGAGCCCGACAGAGCCCGACAGAGCCCAGTAGAGGCCGACAGAGCCCGACAGAACCCGACAGAGCCCGACAGAGACCAGTTGAGCCCGACAGAGCCCGACAGAGCCCGACAGAGCCCGACAGAGCCCGACAGGGCACGACAGAGCCCGACAGAGCCCGACAGGGCCCGACAGAGCCCGACAGAGCCCGACAGAGCCCGACAGGGCCCGACAGAGCCCGACAGAGCCCAGTAGAGCCCGACAGAGCCCGACAGAGCCCGACAGGGCCCGACAGGGCCCGACAGAGCCCGACAGAGCCCGACAGGGCCCGACAGGGCCCGACAGGGCCCAGTAGAGCCCGACAGAGCCCGACAGGGCCCGACAGGGCCCGATAGGGCCCAGTAGAGCCCGACAGAGCCCGACAGAGCCCGACAGGGCCCGACAGAGACCGAGAGGGCCCGACAGGGCCCGACAGGGCCCGACAGAGCCCAGTAGAGCCCGACAGAGCCCGACAGAGCCCGACAGAGCCCGACAGGGCCCGACAGGGCCCGACAGGGCCCAGTAGAGCCCGACAGAGCCCGACAGAGCCCGACAGAGCCCGACAGGGCCCGACAGGGCCCGACAGAGCCCGACAGGGCCCGACAGGGTACGACAGAGCCCGACAGGGCCCGACAGGGCCCAGTAGAGCCCGACAGAGCCCGACAGAGCCCGACAGAGCCAGACAGGGCCCGACAGGGCCCAGTAGAGCCCGACAGAGCCCGACAGAGCCCGACAGAGCCCGACACAGCCCGACAGAGCCCGACAGAGCCCGACAGGGCCCGACAGAGCCCGACAGGGCCCGACAGAGCCCGACAGAGCCCGACAGGGCCCGACAGAGCCCGACAGAGCCCGACAGGGCCCAGTAGAGCCCGACAGAGCCCGACAGAGCCCGACAGAACCCGACAGGGCCCAGTAGAGCCCGACAGAGCCCGACAGGGCCCGACAGAGCCCGACAGAGCCCGACAGAGCCCGACAGCGCCCGACAGGGCCCAGTAGAGCCCGACAGAGCCCGACAGAGCCCGACAGAGCCCGACAGAGCCCGACAGGGCCCGACAGAGCCCGACAGGGCCCAGTAGAGCCCGACAGAGCCCGACAGAGCCCGACAGAGCCCGACAGAGCCCAGTAGAGCCCGACAGAGCCCGACAGAGCCCGACAGAGCCCGACAGGGCCCGACAGGGCCCGACAGAGCCCGACAAGGCCCGACAGGGCCCGACAGAGCCCAGTAGAGCCCGACAGAGCCCGACAGGGCCCGACAGAGCCCGACAGGGCCCGACAGGGCCCGACAGGACCCGACAGAGCCCGACAAGGCCCGACAGGGCCCGACAGAGCCCAGTAGAGCCCGACAGAGCCCGACAGAGCCCGACAGAGCCCGACAGGGCCCGACAGGGCCCAGTAGAGCCCGACAGAGCCCGACAGAGCCCGACAGGGCCCGACAGAGCCCGACAGAGCCCGACAGAGCCCGACAGGGCCCGACAGAGCCCGACAGGGCCCAACAGGGCACGACAGAGCCCGACAGGGCCCGACAGGGCCCAGTAGAGCCCGACAGAGCCCGACAGAGCCCGACAGAGCCCGACAGGGCCCGATAGGGCCCAGTAGAGCCCGACAGAGCCCGACAGAGCCCGACAGAGCCCAGTAGAGCCCAGTAGAGCCCGACAGAGCCCGACACAGCCCGACAGAGCCCGACAGAGCCCGACAGGGCCCGACAGAGCCCGACAGGGCCCGACAGAGCCCGACAGAGCCCGACAGAGCCCGACAGAGCCCGACAGGGCCCAGTAGAGCCCGACAGAGCCCGACAGAGACCGACAGAGCCCGACAGGGCCCGACAGGGCCCGACAGAGCCCGACAGAGCCCGACAGGGCCCGACAGGGCCCAGTAGAGCCCGATAGAGCCCGACAGAGCCCGACAGAGCCCGACAGGGCCCGACAGGGCCCGACAGAGCCCGACAGGGCCCGATAGAGCCCGACAGGGCCCGACAGAGCCCGACAGAGCCCGACAGGGCACGACAGAGCCCGACAGAGCCCGACAGGGCCCGACAGAGCCCGACAGAGCCCGACAGGGCCCAGTAGAGCCCGACAGAGCCCAGTAGAGCCCAGTAGAGCCCGACAGAGCCCGACAGAGCCCGACAGAGCCCGACAGGGCCCGACAGGGCCCGACAGGGCCCAGTAGAGCCCGACAGAGCCCGACAGGGCCCGACAGAGCCCGACAGAGCCCGACAGGGCCCGACAGGGCCCGACAGGGCCCAGTAGAGCCCGACAGAGCCCGACAGGGCCCGACAGAGCCCGACAGGGCCCAGTAGAGCCCGACAGAGCCCGACAGAGCCCGACAGAGCCCGACAGGGCCCGACAGAGCCCGACAGGGCCCGACAGGGCCCGACAGAGCCCGACAGGGCCCGACAGGGCCCAGTAGAGCCCGACAGAGCCCGACAGAGCCCGACAGGGCCCGACAGGGCCCAGTAGAGCCCGACAGAGCCCGACAGAGCCCGACAGAGCCCAGTAGAGCCCAGTAGAGCCCGACAGAGCCCGACACAGCCCGACAGAGCCCGACAGAGCCCGACAGGGCCCGACAGGGCCCGACAGGGCCCCACAGAGCCCGACAGAGCCCGACAGAGCCCGACAGGGCCCAGTAGAGCCCGACAGAGCCCGACAGAGCCCGACAGAGCCCGACAGGGACCGACAGAGCCCGACAGAGCCCGACAGGTCCCGACAGGGCCCGACAGAGCCCGACAGAGCCCGACAGGGCCCGACAGAGCCCGACAGAGCCCAGTAGAGCCCGACAGGGCCCAGTAGAGCCCGACAGAGCCCAGTAGAGCCCGACAGAGCCCGACAGAGCCCGACAGAGCCCGACAGGGCCCGACAGAGCCCGACAGAGCCCGACAGGGCCCGACAGAGCCCGACAGGGCCCAGTAGAGCCCGACAGAGCCCGACAAAGCCCGACAGAGCCCGACAGAGCCCAGTAGAGCCCGACAGAGCCCGACAGAGCCCGACAGGGCCCGACAGAGCCCGACAGAGCCCAGTAGAGCCCGACAGAGCCTGTCAGGGCCCGACAGGCCCCGACAGGGCCCAGTAGAGCCCGACAGAGCCCGACAGAGCCCAGTAGAGCCCAGTAGAGCCCGACAGAGCCCGACAGAGCCCGACAGAGCCCGACAGAGCCTGACAGGGCCCGACAGAGCCCGACAGAGCCCGACAGGGCCCGACAGGGCCCGACAGAGCCCGACAGGGCCCGACAGGGCCCAGTAGAGCCCGACAGAGCCCGACAGAGCCCGACAGAGCCCGACACGGCCCGACAGGGCCCGACAGAGCCCGACAGGGCCCGACAGGGCCCGACAGAGCCCAGTAGAGCCCGACAGAGCCCGACAGAGCCCGACAGAACCCGACAGAGCCCGACAGAGCCCAGCAGAGCCCGACAGAGCCCATCAGGTCCCGACAGGGCCCAGTAGAGCCCGACAGAGCCCGACAAAGCCCGACAGAGCCCGACAGGGCCCGACAGAGCCCGACAGAGCCCGACAGAGCCCGACAGAGCCCGACAGTGCCCGACAGGGCCCAGTAGAGCCCGACATAGCCCGACAGAGTCCGACAGGGCCCGACAGGGCCCGACAGAGCCCGACAGGGCCCGACAGGGCCCGACAGATCCCAGTAGAGCCCGACAGAGCCCGACAGAGCCCGACAGAACCCGACAGAGCCCGACAGAGCCCAGTAGAGCCCGACAGAGCCCAACAGAGCCCGACAGAGCCCGACAGGGCCCGACAGGTCCCGACAGGGGCCAGTAGAGCCCGACAGAGCCCGACAGAGCCCGACAGAGCCCGACAGGGCCCGACAGGGCCCAGAAGAGCCCGACAGAGCCCGACAGGGCCCGACAGAGCCCGACAGAACCCGACAGAGCCCGACAGAGCCCGACAGAGCCCGACAGGGCCCGACAGGGCCCGACAGAGCCTGACAGGGCCCGATAGAGCCCGACAGAGCCCGACAGAGCCCGACAGGGCCCGACAGAGCCCGACAGAGCCCGACAGAGCCCGACAGAGCCCGACAGAGCCCGACAGAGCCCGACAGTGCCCGACAGGGCCCAGTAGAGCCCGACATAGCCCGACAGAGTCCGACAGGGCCCGACAGGGCCCGACAGAGCCCGACAGGGCCCGACAGGGCCCGACAGATCCCAGTAGAGCCCGACAGAGCCCGACAGAGCCCGACAGAACCCGACAGAGCCCGACAGAGCCCAGTAGAGCCCGACAGAGCCCGACAGAGCCCGACAGAGCCCGACAGGGCCCGACAGGTCCCGACAGGGGCCAGTAGAGCCCGACAGAGCCCGACAGAGCCCGACAGAGCCCGACAGGGCCCGACAGGGCCCAGAAGAGCCCGACAGAGCCCGACAGGGCCCGACAGAGCCCGACAGAACCCGACAGAGCCCGACAGAGCCCGACAGAGCCCGACAGGGCCCGACAGGGCCCGACAGAGCCTGACAGGGCCCGATAGAGCCCGACAGAGCCCGACAGAGCCCGACAGGGCCCGACAGAGCCCGACAGAGCCCGACAGAGCCCGACAGAGCCCGACAGGGACCGACAGAGCCCGACAGAGCCCGACAGAGCCCGACAGGGCCCGACAGAGCCCGACAGAGCCCGACAGAGCCCGACAGGGCCCAGTAGAGCCCAGTAGAACCCGACAGAGCCCAGTAGAGCCCGACAGAGCCCGACAGAGCCCGACAGGGCCCGACAGAGCCCGACAGAGCCCGACAGGGCCCGACAGAGCCCGACAGAGCCCAGTAGAGCCCGACAGAGCCCGACAGAGCCCAGTAGAGCCCAGTAGAGCCCGACAGAGCCTGACAGAGCCCGACAGAGCCCGACAGGGCCCGACAGGGCCCGACAGGGCCCAGTAGAGCCCGACAGAGCCCGACAGAGCCCGACAGAGCCCGACAGAGCCCCACAGGGCCCGACAGGGCCCGACAGAGCCCGACAGGGCCCGACAGGGCCCGACAGAGCCCAGTAGAGCCCGACAGAGCCCGACAGAGCCCGACAGAGCCCGACAGAACCCGACAGAGCCCGACAGAGCCCAGTAGAGCCCGACAGAGCCCGACAGAGCCCGACAGAGCCCGACAGGGCCCGACAGGGCCCGACAGGGCCCAGTAGAGCCCGACAGAGCCCGACAGAGCCCGACAGGGCCCGACAGGGCCCAGAAGAGCCCGACAGAGCCCGACAGAGCCCGACAGGGCCCGACAGGGCCCGACAGGGCCCGACAGAGCCCGACAGAGCCCGACAGGGCCCAGTAGAGCCCGACAGAGCCCAGTAGAGCCCAGTAGAGCCCGACAGAGCCCAACAGAGCCCGACAGAGCCCGACAGAACCCGACAGAGCCCGACAGAGACCAGTTGAGCCCGACAGAGCCCGACAGAGCCCGACAGGGCCCGACAGGGCCCGACAGGACCCAGTAGAGCCCGACAGAGCCCGACAGAGCCCGACAGAGCCCGACAGAGCCCAGTAGAGCCCGACAGAGCCCGACAGAGCCCGACAGAGCCCGACAGGGCCCCACAGAGCCCGAAAGAGCCCGACAAAGCCCAGTAGAGCCCGACAGAGCCCGACAGAGCCCGACAGAGCCCAGTAGAGCCCGACAGAGCCCGACAGAGCCCGACAGGGCCCGACAGGGCCCGACAGAGCCCGACAGAGCCCGACAGAGCCCGACAGGGCCCAGTAGAGCCCGACAGAGCCCGACAGAGCCCGACAGAGCCCAGTAGAGCCCGACAGAGCCCGACAGAGCCCGACAGGGCCCGACAGGGCCCGACAGAGCCCGACAGAGCCCGACAGGGCCCGACAGAGCCCAGTAGAGCCCGACAGAGCCCGACAGAGCCCGACAGAGCCCGACAGGGCCCGACAGGGCCCGACAGGGCCCAGTAGAGCCCGACAGAGCCCGACAGGGCCCGACAGAGCCCGACAGAGCCCGACAGGGCCCGACAGGGCCCGACAGGGCCCAGTAGAGCCCGACAGAGCCCGACAGGGCCCGACAGAGCCCGACAGGGCCCAGTAGAGCCCGACAGAGCCCGACAGAGCCCGACAGAGCCCGACAGGGCCCGACAGAGCCCGACAGGGCCCGACAGGGCCCGACAGAGCCCGACAGGGCCCGACAGGGCCCAGTAGAGCCCGACAGAGCCCGACAGAGCCCGACAGGGCCCGACAGGGCCCAGTAGAGCCCGACAGAGCCCGACAGAGCCCGACAGAGCCCAGTAGAGCCCAGTAGAGCCCGACAGAGCCCGACACAGCCCGACAGAGCCCGACAGAGCCCGACAGGGCCCGACAGGGCCCGACAGGGCCCCACAGAGCCCGACAGAGCCCGACAGAGCCCGACAGGGCCCAGTAGAGCCCGACAGAGCCCGACAGAGCCCGACAGAGCCCGACAGGGACCGACAGAGCCCGACAGAGCCCGACAGGTCCCGACAGGGCCCGACAGAGCCCGACAGAGCCCGACAGGGCCCGACAGAGCCCGACAGAGCCCGACAGAGCCCGACAGGGCCCAGTAGAGCCCGACAGAGCCCAGTAGAGCCCGACAGAGCCCGACAGAGCCCGACAGAGCCCGACAGGGCCCGACAGAGCCCGACAGAGCCCGACAGGGCCCGACAGAGCCCGACAGGGCCCAGTAGAGCCCGACAGAGCCCGACAAAGCCCGACAGAGCCCGACAGAGCCCAGTAGAGCCCGACAGAGCCCGACAGAGCCCGACAGGGCCCGACAGAGCCCGACAGAGCCCAGTAGAGCCCGACAGAGCCTGTCAGGGCCCGACAGGCCCCGACAGGGCCCAGTAGAGCCCGACAGAGCCCGACAGAGCCCAGTAGAGCCCAGTAGAGCCCGACAGAGCCCGACAGAGCCCGACAGAGCCCGACAGAGCCTGACAGGGCCCGACAGAGCCCGACAGAGCCCGACAGGGCCCGACAGGGCCCGACAGAGCCCGACAGGGCCCGACAGGGCCCAGTAGAGCCCGACAGAGCCCGACAGAGCCCGACAGAGCCCGACACGGCCCGACAGGGCCCGACAGAGCCCGACAGGGCCCGACAGGGCCCGACAGAGCCCAGTAGAGCCCGACAGAGCCCGACAGAGCCCGACAGAACCCGACAGAGCCCGACAGAGCCCAGCAGAGCCCGACAGAGCCCATCAGGTCCCGACAGGGCCCAGTAGAGCCCGACAGAGCCCGACAGGGCCCGACAGAGCCCGACAGGGCCCGACAGAGCCCGACAGAGCCCGACAGAGCCCGACAGAGCCCGACAGTGCCCGACAGGGCCCAGTAGAGCCCGACATAGCCCGACAGAGTCCGACAGGGCCCGACAGGGCCCGACAGAGCCCGACAGGGCCCGACAGGGCCCGACAGATCCCAGTAGAGCCCGACAGAGCCCGACAGAGCCCGACAGAACCCGACAGAGCCCGACAGAGCCCAGTAGAGCCCGACAGAGCCCGACAGAGCCCGACAGAGCCCGACAGGGCCCGACAGGTCCCGACAGGGGCCAGTAGAGCCCGACAGAGCCCGACAGAGCCCGACAGAGCCCGACAGGGCCCGACAGGGCCCAGAAGAGCCCGACAGAGCCCGACAGGGCCCGACAGAGCCCGACAGAACCCGACAGAGCCCGACAGAGCCCGACAGAGCCCGACAGGGCCCGACAGGGCCCGACAGAGCCTGACAGGGCCCGATAGAGCCCGACAGAGCCCGACAGAGCCCGACAGGGCCCGACAGAGCCCGACAGAGCCCGACAGAGCCCGACAGGGACCGACAGAGCCCGACAGAGCCCGACAGAGCCCGACAGGGCCCGACAGAGCCCGACAGAGCCCGACAGAGCCCGACAGGGCCCAGTAGAGCCCAGTAGAACCCGACAGAGCCCAGTAGAGCCCGACAGAGCCCGACAGAGCCCGACAGAGCCCGACAGGGCCCGACAGAGCCCGACAGGGCCCAGTAGAGCCCGACAGAGCCCGACAAAGCCCGACAGAGCCCGACAGAGCCCAGTAGAGCCCGACAGAGCCCGACAGAGCCCGACAGGGCCCGACAGAGCCCGACAGAGCCCAGTAGAGCCCGACAGAGCCCGTCAGGGCCCGACAGGCCCCGACAGCGCCCAGTAGAGCCCGACAGAGCCCGACAGAGCCCAGTAGAGGCCGACAGAGCCCGACAGAACCCGACAGAGCCCGACAGAGACCAGTTGAGCCCGACAGAGCCCGACAGAGCCCGACAGAGCCCGACAGAGCCCGACAGGGCACGACAGAGCCCGACAGAGCCCGACAGGGCCCGACAGAGCCCGACAGAGCCCGACAGAGCCCGACAGGGCCCGACAGAGCCCGACAGAGCCCAGTAGAGCCCGACAGAGCCCGACAGAGCCCGACAGGGCCCGACAGGGCCCGACAGAGCCCGACAGAGCCCGACAGGGCCCGACAGGGCCCGACAGGGCCCAGTAGAGCCCGACAGAGCCCGACAGGGCCCGACAGGGCCCGATAGGGCCCAGTAGAGCCCGACAGAGCCCGACAGAGCCCGACAGGGCCCGACAGAGCCCGACAGGGCCCAGTAGAGCCCGACAGAGCCCGACAGAGCCCGACAGAGCCCAGTAGAGCCCGACAGAGCCCGACATAGCCCGACAGAGCCCGACAGGGCCCGACAGAGCGCGACAGAGCCCGACAGGGCCCGACAGGGCCCGACAGGGCCCAGTAGAGCCCGACAGAGCCCGACAGAGCCCGACAGAGCCCGACAGGGCCCGACAGAGCCCGACAGAGCCCGACAGAGCCCGACAGGGCCCGACAGGGCCCGACAGAGGCCGACAGAGCCCGACAGGGCCCGACAGGGCCCGACAGAGCCCGACAGAGCCCGACAGGGCCCAGTAGAGCCCAGTAGAACCCGACAGAGCCCAGTAGAGCCCGACAGAGCCCGACAGAGCCCGACAGGGCCCGACAGAGCCCGACAGGGCCCAGTACAGCCCGACAGGGCCCGACAGAGCCCAGTAGAGCCCGACAGAGCCCGACAGAGCCCGACAGGGCCCGACAGAGCCCGACAGAGCCCGACAGGGCCCGACAGAGCCCGACAGAGCCCAGTAGAGCCCGACAGAGCCCGACAGAGCCCAGTAGAGCCCAGTAGAGCCCGACAGAGCCTGACAGAGCCCGACAGAGCCCGACAGGGCCCGACAGGGCCCGACAGGGCCCAGTAGAGCCCGACAGAGCCCGACAGAGCCCGACAGAGCCCGACAGAGCCCCACAGGGCCCGACAGGGCCCGACAGAGCCCGACAGGGCCCGACAGGGCCCGACAGAGCCCAGTAGAGCCCGACAGAGCCCGACAGAGCCCGACAGAGCCCGACAGAACCCGACAGAGCCCGACAGAGCCCAGTAGAGCCCGACAGAGCCCGACAGAGCCCGACAGAGCCCGACAGGGCCCGACAGGGCCCGACAGGGCCCAGTAGAGCCCGACAGAGCCCGACAGAGCCCGACAGGGCCCGACAGGGCCCAGAAGAGCCCGACAGAGCCCGACAGAGCCCGACAGGGCCCGACAGGGCCCGACAGGGCCCGACAGAGCCCGACAGAGCCCGACAGGGCCCAGTAGAGCCCGACAGAGCCCAGTAGAGCCCAGTAGAGCCCGACAGAGCCCAACAGAGCCTGACAGAGCCCGACAGAACCCGACAGAGCCCGACAGAGACCAGTTGAGCCCGACAGAGCCCGACAGAGCCCGACAGGGCCCGACAGGGCCCGACAGGACCCAGTAGAGCCCGACAGAGCCCGACAGAGCCCGACAGAGCCCGACAGAGCCCAGTAGAGCCCGACAGAGCCCGACAGAGCCCGACAGAGCCCGACAGGGCCCCACAGAGCCCGAAAGAGCCCGACAAAGCCCAGTAGAGCCCGACAGAGCCCGACAGAGCCCGACAGAGCCCAGTAGAGCCCGACAGAGCCCGACAGAGCCCGACAGAGCCCGACACGGCCCGACAGGGCCCGACAGAGCCCGACAGGGCCCGACAGGGCCCGACAGAGCCCAGTAGAGCCCGACAGAGCCCGACAGAGCCCGACAGAACCCGACAGAGCCCGACAGAGCCCAGCAGAGCCCGACAGAGCCCATCAGGTCCCGACAGGGCCCAGTAGAGCCCGACAGAGCCCGACAAAGCCCGACAGAGCCCGACAGGGCCCGACAGAGCCCGACAGAGCCCGACAGAGCCCGACAGAGCCCGACAGTGCCCGACAGGGCCCAGTAGAGCCCGACATAGCCCGACAGAGTCCGACAGGGCCCGACAGGGCCCGACAGAGCCCGACAGGGCCCGACAGGGCCCGACAGATCCCAGTAGAGCCCGACAGAGCCCGACAGAGCCCGACAGAACCCGACAGAGCCCGACAGAGCCCAGTAGAGCCCGACAGAGCCCAACAGAGCCCGACAGAGCCCGACAGGGCCCGACAGGTCCCGACAGGGGCCAGTAGAGCCCGACAGAGCCCGACAGAGCCCGACAGAGCCCGACAGGGCCCGACAGGGCCCAGAAGAGCCCGACAGAGCCCGACAGGGCCCGACAGAGCCCGACAGAACCCGACAGAGCCCGACAGAGCCCGACAGAGCCCGACAGGGCCCGACAGGGCCCGACAGAGCCTGACAGGGCCCGATAGAGCCCGACAGAGCCCGACAGAGCCCGACAGGGCCCGACAGAGCCCGACAGAGCCCGACAGAGCCCGACAGAGCCCGACAGAGCCCGACAGTGCCCGACAGGGCCCAGTAGAGCCCGACATAGCCCGACAGAGTCCGACAGGGCCCGACAGGGCCCGACAGAGCCCGACAGGGCCCGACAGGGCCCGACAGATCCCAGTAGAGCCCGACAGAGCCCGACAGAGCCCGACAGAACCCGACAGAGCCCGACAGAGCCCAGTAGAGCCCGACAGAGCCCGACAGAGCCCGACAGAGCCCGACAGGGCCCGACAGGTCCCGACAGGGGCCAGTAGAGCCCGACAGAGCCCGACAGAGCCCGACAGAGCCCGACAGGGCCCGACAGGGCCCAGAAGAGCCCGACAGAGCCCGACAGGGCCCGACAGAGCCCGACAGAACCCGACAGAGCCCGACAGAGCCCGACAGAGCCCGACAGGGCCCGACAGGGCCCGACAGAGCCTGACAGGGCCCGATAGAGCCCGACAGAGCCCGACAGAGCCCGACAGGGCCCGACAGAGCCCGACAGAGCCCGACAGAGCCCGACAGAGCCCGACAGGGACCGACAGAGCCCGACAGAGCCCGACAGAGCCCGACAGGGCCCGACAGAGCCCGACAGAGCCCGACAGAGCCCGACAGGGCCCAGTAGAGCCCAGTAGAACCCGACAGAGCCCAGTAGAGCCCGACAGAGCCCGACAGAGCCCGACAGGGCCCGACAGAGCCCGACAGAGCCCGACAGGGCCCGACAGAGCCCGACAGAGCCCAGTAGAGCCCGACAGAGCCCGACAGAGCCCAGTAGAGCCCAGTAGAGCCCGACAGAGCCTGACAGAGCCCGACAGAGCCCGACAGGGCCCGACAGGGCCCGACAGGGCCCAGTAGAGCCCGACAGAGCCCGACAGAGCCCGACAGAGCCCGACAGAGCCCCACAGGGCCCGACAGGGCCCGACAGAGCCCGACAGGGCCCGACAGGGCCCGACAGAGCCCAGTAGAGCCCGACAGAGCCCGACAGAGCCCGACAGAGCCCGACAGAACCCGACAGAGCCCGACAGAGCCCAGTAGAGCCCGACAGAGCCCGACAGAGCCCGACAGAGCCCGACAGGGCCCGACAGGGCCCGACAGGGCCCAGTAGAGCCCGACAGAGCCCGACAGAGCCCGACAGGGCCCGACAGGGCCCAGAAGAGCCCGACAGAGCCCGACAGAGCCCGACAGGGCCCGACAGGGCCCGACAGGGCCCGACAGAGCCCGACAGAGCCCGACAGGGCCCAGTAGAGCCCGACAGAGCCCAGTAGAGCCCAGTAGAGCCCGACAGAGCCCAACAGAGCCCGACAGAGCCCGACAGAACCCGACAGAGCCCGACAGAGACCAGTTGAGCCCGACAGAGCCCGACAGAGCCCGACAGGGCCCGACAGGGCCCGACAGGACCCAGTAGAGCCCGACAGAGCCCGACAGAGCCCGACAGAGCCCGACAGAGCCCAGTAGAGCCCGACAGAGCCCGACAGAGCCCGACAGAGCCCGACAGGGCCCCACAGAGCCCGAAAGAGCCCGACAAAGCCCAGTAGAGCCCGACAGAGCCCGACAGAGCCCGACAGAGCCCAGTAGAGCCCGACAGAGCCCGACAGAGCCCGACAGGGCCCGACAGGGCCCGACAGAGCCCGACAGAGCCCGACAGAGCCCGACAGGGCCCAGTAGAGCCCGACAGAGCCCGACAGAGCCCGACAGAGCCCAGTAGAGCCCGACAGAGCCCGACAGAGCCCGACAGGGCCCGACAGGGCCCGACAGAGCCCGACAGAGCCCGACAGGGCCCGACAGAGCCCAGTAGAGCCCGACAGAGCCCGACAGAGCCCGACAGAGCCCGACAGGGCCCGACAGGGCCCGACAGGGCCCAGTAGAGCCCGACAGAGCCCGACAGGGCCCGACAGAGCCCGACAGAGCCCGACAGGGCCCGACAGGGCCCGACAGGGCCCAGTAGAGCCCGACAGAGCCCGACAGGGCCCGACAGAGCCCGACAGGGCCCAGTAGAGCCCGACAGAGCCCGACAGAGCCCGACAGAGCCCGACAGGGCCCGACAGAGCCCGACAGGGCCCGACAGGGCCCGACAGAGCCCGACAGGGCCCGACAGGGCCCAGTAGAGCCCGACAGAGCCCGACAGAGCCCGACAGGGCCCGACAGGGCCCAGTAGAGCCCGACAGAGCCCGACAGAGCCCGACAGAGCCCAGTAGAGCCCAGTAGAGCCCGACAGAGCCCGACACAGCCCGACAGAGCCCGACAGAGCCCGACAGGGCCCGACAGGGCCCGACAGGGCCCCACAGAGCCCGACAGAGCCCGACAGAGCCCGACAGGGCCCAGTAGAGCCCGACAGAGCCCGACAGAGCCCGACAGAGCCCGACAGGGACCGACAGAGCCCGACAGAGCCCGACAGGTCCCGACAGGGCCCGACAGAGCCCGACAGAGCCCGACAGGGCCCGACAGAGCCCGACAGAGCCCGACAGAGCCCGACAGGGCCCAGTAGAGCCCGACAGAGCCCAGTAGAGCCCGACAGAGCCCGACAGAGCCCGACAGAGCCCGACAGGGCCCGACAGAGCCCGACAGAGCCCGACAGGGCCCGACAGAGCCCGACAGGGCCCAGTAGAGCCCGACAGAGCCCGACAAAGCCCGACAGAGCCCGACAGAGCCCAGTAGAGCCCGACAGAGCCCGACAGAGCCCGACAGGGCCCGACAGAGCCCGACAGAGCCCAGTAGAGCCCGACAGAGCCTGTCAGGGCCCGACAGGCCCCGACAGGGCCCAGTAGAGCCCGACAGAGCCCGACAGAGCCCAGTAGAGCCCAGTAGAGCCCGACAGAGCCCGACAGAGCCCGACAGAGCCCGACAGAGCCTGACAGGGCCCGACAGAGCCCGACAGAGCCCGACAGGGCCCGACAGGGCCCGACAGAGCCCGACAGGGCCCGACAGGGCCCAGTAGAGCCCGACAGAGCCCGACAGAGCCCGACAGAGCCCGACACGGCCCGACAGGGCCCGACAGAGCCCGACAGGGCCCGACAGGGCCCGACAGAGCCCAGTAGAGCCCGACAGAGCCCGACAGAGCCCGACAGAACCCGACAGAGCCCGACAGAGCCCAGCAGAGCCCGACAGAGCCCATCAGGTCCCGACAGGGCCCAGTAGAGCCCGACAGAGCCCGACAGGGCCCGACAGAGCCCGACAGGGCCCGACAGAGCCCGACAGAGCCCGACAGAGCCCGACAGAGCCCGACAGTGCCCGACAGGGCCCAGTAGAGCCCGACATAGCCCGACAGAGTCCGACAGGGCCCGACAGGGCCCGACAGAGCCCGACAGGGCCCGACAGGGCCCGACAGATCCCAGTAGAGCCCGACAGAGCCCGACAGAGCCCGACAGAACCCGACAGAGCCCGACAGAGCCCAGTAGAGCCCGACAGAGCCCGACAGAGCCCGACAGAGCCCGACAGGGCCCGACAGGTCCCGACAGGGGCCAGTAGAGCCCGACAGAGCCCGACAGAGCCCGACAGAGCCCGACAGGGCCCGACAGGGCCCAGAAGAGCCCGACAGAGCCCGACAGGGCCCGACAGAGCCCGACAGAACCCGACAGAGCCCGACAGAGCCCGACAGAGCCCGACAGGGCCCGACAGGGCCCGACAGAGCCTGACAGGGCCCGATAGAGCCCGACAGAGCCCGACAGAGCCCGACAGGGCCCGACAGAGCCCGACAGAGCCCGACAGAGCCCGACAGAGCCCGACAGGGACCGACAGAGCCCGACAGAGCCCGACAGAGCCCGACAGGGCCCGACAGAGCCCGACAGAGCCCGACAGAGCCCGACAGGGCCCAGTAGAGCCCAGTAGAACCCGACAGAGCCCAGTAGAGCCCGACAGAGCCCGACAGAGCCCGACAGAGCCCGACAGGGCCCGACAGAGCCCGACAGGGCCCAGTAGAGCCCGACAGAGCCCGACAAAGCCCGACAGAGCCCGACAGAGCCCAGTAGAGCCCGACAGAGCCCGACAGAGCCCGACAGGGCCCGACAGAGCCCGACAGAGCCCAGTAGAGCCCGACAGAGCCCGTCAGGGCCCGACAGGCCCCGACAGCGCCCAGTAGAGCCCGACAGAGCCCGACAGAGCCCAGTAGAGGCCGACAGAGCCCGACAGAACCCGACAGAGCCCGACAGAGACCAGTTGAGCCCGACAGAGCCCGACAGAGCCCGACAGAGCCCGACAGAGCCCGACAGGGCACGACAGAGCCCGACAGAGCCCGACAGGGCCCGACAGAGCCCGACAGAGCCCGACAGAGCCCGACAGGGCCCGACAGAGCCCGACAGAGCCCAGTAGAGCCCGACAGAGCCCGACAGAGCCCGACAGGGCCCGACAGGGCCCGACAGAGCCCGACAGAGCCCGACAGGGCCCGACAGGGCCCGACAGGGCCCAGTAGAGCCCGACAGAGCCCGACAGGGCCCGACAGGGCCCGATAGGGCCCAGTAGAGCCCGACAGAGCCCGACAGAGCCCGACAGGGCCCGACAGAGCCCGACAGGGCCCAGTAGAGCCCGACAGAGCCCGACAGAGCCCGACAGAGCCCAGTAGAGCCCGACAGAGCCCGACATAGCCCGACAGAGCCCGACAGGGCCCGACAGAGCGCGACAGAGCCCGACAGGGCCCGACAGGGCCCGACAGGGCCCAGTAGAGCCCGACAGAGCCCGACAGGGCCCGACAGAGCCCGACAGAGCCCGACAGAGCCCGACAGGGCCCGACAGGGCCCGACAGAGGCCGACAGAGCCCGACAGGGCCCGACAGGGCCCGACAGAGCCCGACAGAGCCCGACAGGGCCCAGTAGAGCCCAGTAGAACCCGACAGAGCCCAGTAGAGCCCGACAGAGCCCGACAGAGCCCGACAGGGCCCGACAGAGCCCGACAGGGCCCAGTACAGCCCGACAGGGCCCGACAGAGCCCAGTAGAGCCCGACAGAGCCCGACAGAGCCCGACAGGGCCCGACAGAGCCCGACAGAGCCCGACAGGGCCCGACAGAGCCCGACAGAGCCCAGTAGAGCCCGACAGAGCCCGACAGAGCCCAGTAGAGCCCAGTAGAGCCCGACAGAGCCTGACAGAGCCCGACAGAGCCCGACAGGGCCCGACAGGGCCCGACAGGGCCCAGTAGAGCCCGACAGAGCCCGACAGAGCCCGACAGAGCCCGACAGAGCCCCACAGGGCCCGACAGGGCCCGACAGAGCCCGACAGGGCCCGACAGGGCCCGACAGAGCCCAGTAGAGCCCGACAGAGCCCGACAGAGCCCGACAGAGCCCGACAGAACCCGACAGAGCCCGACAGAGCCCAGTAGAGCCCGACAGAGCCCGACAGAGCCCGACAGAGCCCGACAGGGCCCGACAGGGCCCGACAGGGCCCAGTAGAGCCCGACAGAGCCCGACAGAGCCCGACAGGGCCCGACAGGGCCCAGAAGAGCCCGACAGAGCCCGACAGAGCCCGACAGGGCCCGACAGGGCCCGACAGGGCCCGACAGAGCCCGACAGAGCCCGACAGGGCCCAGTAGAGCCCGACAGAGCCCAGTAGAGCCCAGTAGAGCCCGACAGAGCCCAACAGAGCCTGACAGAGCCCGACAGAACCCGACAGAGCCCGACAGAGACCAGTTGAGCCCGACAGAGCCCGACAGAGCCCGACAGGGCCCGACAGGGCCCGACAGGACCCAGTAGAGCCCGACAGAGCCCGACAGAGCCCGACAGAGCCCAGTAGAGCCCGACAGAGCCCGACAGAGCCCGACAGAGCCCGACAGGGCCCCACAGAGCCCGAAAGAGCCCGACAAAGCCCAGTAGAGCCCGACAGAGCCCGACAGAGCCCGACAGAGCCCAGTAGAGCCCGACAGAGCCCGACAGAGCCCGACAGGGCCCGACAGGGCCCGACAGAGCCCGACAGAGCCCGACAGAGCCCGACAGGGCCCAGTAGAGCCCGACAGAGCCCGACAGAGCCCGACAGAGCCCAGTAGAGCCCGACAGAGCCCGACAGAGCCCGACAGGGCCCGACAGGGCCCGACGGAGCCCGACAGAGCCCGACAGGGCCCGACAGAGCCCAGTAGAGCCCGACAGAGCCCGACAGAGCCCGACAGAGCCCGACAGGGCCCGACAGGGCCCGACAGGGCCCAGTAGAGCCCGACAGAGCCCGACAGAGCCCGACAGAGCCCGACAGGGCCCGACAGAGCCCGACAGAGCCCGACAGAGCCCGACAGGGCCCGACAGGGCCCGACAGAGCCCAGTAGAGCCCGACAGAGCCCGACAGAGCCCGACAGAGCCCGACAGAGCCCGACAGGGCCCAGTAGAGCCCGACAGAGCCCGACAGAGCCCGACAGGGCCCGACAGGGCCCGACAGAGCCCGACAGGGCCCGACAGGGTACGACAGAGCCCGACAGGGCCCGACAGGGCCCAGTAGAGCCCGACAGAGCCCGACAGAGCCCGACAGAGCCCGACAGGGCCCGACAGGGCCCAGTAGAGCCCGACAGAGCCCGACAGAGCCCGACAGAGCCCAGTAGAGCCCAGTAGAGCCCGACAGAGCCCGACACAGCCCGACAGAGCCCGACAGAGCCCGACAGGGCCCGACAGAGCCCGACAGGGCCCGACAGAGCCCGACAGAGCCCGACAGAGCCCGACAGGGCCCAGTAGAGCCCGACAGAGCCCGACAGAGCCCGACAGAACCCGACAGGGCCCAGTAGAGCCCGACAGAGCCCGACAGGGCCCGACAGAGCCCGACAGAGCCCGACAGAGCCCGACAGCGCCCGACAGGGCCCAGTAGAGCCCGACAGAGCCCGACAGAGCCCGACAGGGCCCGACAGAGCCCGACAGAGCCCGACAGGGCCCGACAGGGCCCAGTAGAGCCCGACAGAGCCCAACAGGGCCCGACAGGGCCCGACAGAGCCCGACAGAGCCCGACAGGGCCCAGTAGAGCCCGACAGAGCCCGACAGAGCCCGACAGGGCCCGACAGAGCCCGACAGAACCCGACAGGGCCCGACGGAGCCCGACAGAGCCCGACAGGGCCCAGTAGAGCCCGACAGAGCCCGACAGAGCCCGACAGAGCCCGACAGAGCCCAGTAGAGCCCGACAGAGCCCGACAGAGCCCGACAGAGGCCGACAGGGCCCGACAGAGCCCGACAGGGCCCGACAGGGCCCGACAGAGCCCGACAGGGCCCGACAGAGCCCAGTAGAGCCCGACAGAGCCCGACAGGGCCCGACAGGGCCCGACAGGGCGCAGTAGAGCCCGACAGAGCCCGACAGAGCCCGACAGAGCCCAGTAGAGCCCAGTAGAGCACGACAGAGCCCGACAGAGCCCGACAGAGCCCGACAGAGCCCGACAGGGCCCGACAGGGCCCGACAGAGCCCGACAGGGCCCGACAGGGCCCGACAGGGCCCAGTAGAGCCCGACAGAGCCCGACAGAGCCCAGTAGAGCCCAGTAGAGCCCAACAGGGCCCGACAGGGCCCGACAGGGCCCATTAGAGCCCGACAGAGCCCGACAGAGCCTGACAGAGCCCGACAGGGCCCGACAGGGCCCGACAGAGCCCGACAGAGCCCGACAGGGCCCGACAGAGCCCGACAGGGCCCGACAGAGCCCGACAGAGCCCGACAGGGCCCGACAGAGCCCGACAGAGCCCGACAGGGCCCAGTAGAGCCCGACAGAGCCCGACAGAGCCCGACAGAGCCCAGTAGAGCCCGACAGAGCCCGACAGAGCCCGACAGAGCCCGACAGGGCCCGACAGAGCCCGACAGGGCCCGACAGGGCCCGACAGAGCCCGACAGAGCCCGACAGGGCCCGACAGAGCCCGACAGGGCCCAGTAGAGCCCGACAGAGCCCGATAGAGCCCGACAGGGCCCGACAGGGCCCAGTAGAGCCCGACAGAGCCCGACAGAGCCCAGTAGAGCCCAGTAGAGCCCGACAGGGCCCGACAGAGCCCGACAGAGCCCGACAGGGCCCGACAGGGCCCGACAGGGCCCAGTAGAGCCCGAAAGAGCCCGACAGAGCCCAGTAGAGCCCAGTAGAGCCCGACAGGGCCCGACAGGGCCCGACAGGGCCCATTAGAGCCCGACAGAGCCCGACAGAGCCTGACAGAGCCCGACAGGGCCCGACAGGGCCCGACAGAGTCCGACAGAGCCCGACAGGGCCCAGTAGAGCCCGACAGAGCCCGACAGAGCCCGACAGGCCCGACAGGGCCCAACAGGGCCCGACAGAGCCCGACAGGGCCCGACAGGGCCCGACAGAGCCCGACAGAGCCCGACAGGGCACGACAGAGCCCGACAGAGCCCGACAGGGCCCGACAGAGCCCGACAGAGCCCGACAGAGCCCGATAGGGCCCAGTAGAGCCCGACAGAGCCCGACAGAGCCCGACAGAGCCCGACAGGGCCCGACAGGGCCCGACAGGGCCCAGTAGAGCCCGACAGAGCCCGACAGGGCCCGACAGAGCCCGACAGAGCCCGACAGGGCCCGACAGAGCCCGACAGAGCCCGACAGGGCCCAGTAGAGCCCGACAGAGCCCGACAGAGCCCGACAGAGCCCGACAGGGCCCGACAGAGCCCGACAGAACCCGACAGGGCCCAACAGGGCCCGACAGAGCCCGACAGGGCCCGACAGAGCCCGACAGAGCCCGACAGAGCCCGACAGGGACCCACAGAGCCCGAAAGAGCCCGACAGGGCCCAGTAGAGCCCGACAGAGCCCGACAGAGCCCGACAGAGCCCGACAGAGCGCAGTAGAGCCCGACAGAGCCCGACAGAGCCCGACAGAGCCCGACAGGGCCCGACAGGGCCCGACAGGGCCCGACAGAGCCCGACAGGGCCCAGTAGAGCCCGACAGAGCCCGACAGAGCCCGACAGAGCCCGACAGAGCCCAGTAGAGCCCGACAGAGCCCGACAGAGCCCGACAGGGCCCGACAGGGCCCGACAGAGCCCGACAGAGCCCGACAGGGCCCGACAGGGCCCGACAGAGCCCAGTAGAGCCCGACAGAGCCCGACAGAGCCCGACAGAGCCCGACAGGGCACGACAGAGCCCGACAGAGCCCGACAGGGCCCGACAGAGCCCGACAGAGCCCGACAGGGCCCAGTAGAGCCCGACAGAGCCCAGTAGAGCCCAGTAGAGCCCGACAGAGCCCGACAGAGCCCGACAGAGCCCGACAGGGCCCGACAGGGCCCGACAGGGCCCAGTAGAGCCCGACAGAGCCCGACAGGGCCCGACAGAGCCCGACAGAGCCCGACAGGGCCCGACAGAGCCCGACAGAGCCCGACAGGGCCCAGTAGAGCCCGACAGAGCCCGACAGAGCCCGACAGAGCCCGACAGAGCCCGACAGGGCCCGACAGGCCCGACAGGCCCGACAGAGGCCCGACAGGGCCCGACAGAGCCCGACAGAGCCCGACAGGGCCCGACAGGGCCCGACAGAGCCCGACAGGGCCCGACAGGGCCCAGTAGAGCCCGACAGAGCCCGACAGAGCCCGACAGAGCCCGACAGGGCCCGACAGGGCCCAGTAGAGCCCGACAGAGCCCGACAGAGCCCGACAGAGCCCAGTAGAGCCCAGTAGAGCCCGACAGAGCCCGACAGAGCCCGACAGAGCCCGACAGAGCCCGACAGGGCCCGACAGAGCCCGACAGGGCCCCACAGAGCCGACAGAGCCCGACAGAGCCCGACAGGGCCCAGTAGAGCCCGACAGAGCCCGACAGAGCCCGACAGGGACCGACAGAGCCCGACAGAGCCCGACAGGTCCCGACAGGGCCCGACAGAGCCCGACAGGGCCCGACAGAGCCCGACAGAGCCCGACAGAGCCCGACAGGGCCCAGTAGAGCCCGACAGAGCCCAGTAGAGCCCGACAGAGCCCGACAGAGCCCGACAGAGCCCGACAGGGCCCGACAGAGCCCGACAGAGCCCGACAGGGCCCGACAGAGCCCGACAGGGCCCAGTAGAGCCCGACAGAGCCCGACAAAGCCCGACAGAGCCCGACAGAGCCCAGGAGAGCCCGACAGAGCCCGACAGGGCCCGACAGAGCCCGACAGAGCCCAGTAGAGCCCGACAGAGCCCGTCAGGGCCCGACAGGGCCCGACAGGGCCCAGTAGAGCCCGACAGAGCCCGACAGAGCCCAGTAGAGCCCAGTAGAGCCCGACAGAGCCCGACAGAGCCCGACAGAGCCCGACAGGGCCCGACAGAGCCCGACAGAGCCCGACAGGGCCCGACAGGGCCCGACAGAGCCCGACAGGGCCCGACAGGGCCCAGTAGAGCCCGACAGAGCCCGACAGAGCCCGACAGAGCCCGACAGGGCCCGACAGGGCCCGACAGAGCCCGACAGGGCCCGACAGGGCCCGACAGAGCCCGACAGAGCCCGACAGAACCCGACAGAGCCCGACAGAGCCCAGCAGAGCCCGACAGAGCCCATCAGGGCCCGACAGGGCCCAGTAGAGCCCGACAGAGCCCGACAAAGCCCGACAGAGCCCGACAGAGCCCAGTAGAGCCCGACAGAGCCCGACAGGGCCCGACAGAGCCCGACAGAGCCCGACAGAGCCCGACAGGGCCCGACAGGGCCCGACAGAGCCCGACAGAGCCCGACAGAGCCCAGTAGAGCCCAGTAGAGCCCGACAGAGCCCGACAGAGCCCGACAGAGCCCGACAGGGCCCGACAGAGCCCGACAGAGCCCGACAGGGCCCGACAGGGCCCGATAGAGCCCGACAGGGCCCGACAGGGCCCAGTAGAGCCCGACAGAGCCCGACAGAGCCCGACAGGGCCCGACAGGGCCCGACAGAGCCCGACAGGGCCCGATAGAGCCCGACAGGGCCCGACAGAGCCCGACAGAGCCCGACAGGGCACGACAGAGCCCGACAGAGCCCGACAGTGCCCGACAGAGCCCGACAGAGCCCGACAGGGCCCAGTAGAGCCCGACAGAGCCCAGTAGAGCCCAGTAGAGCCCGACAGAGCCCGACAGAGCCCGACAGAGCCCGACAGGGCCCGACAGGGCCCGACAGGGCCCAGTAGAGCCCGACAGAGCCCGACAGGGCCCGACAGAGCCCGACAGAGCCCAACAGGGCCCAGTAGAGCCCGACAGAGCCCGACAGAGCCCGACAGGGCCCGACAGAGCCCGACAGGGCCCGACAGGCCCGACAGGGCCCGACAGGGCCCGACAGGGCCCAGTAGAGCCCGACAGAGCCCGACAGAGCCCGACAGAGCCCGACAGGGCCCGACAGGGCCCAGTAGAGCCCGACAGAGCCCGACAGAGCCCGACAGAGCCCAGTAGAGCCCAGTAGAGCCCGACAGAGCCCGACACAGCCCGACAGAGCCCGACAGAGCCCGACAGGGCCCGACAGAGCCCGACAGGGCCCCACAGAGCCCGACAGAGCCCGACAGAGCCCGACAGGGCCCAGTAGAGCCCGACAGAGCCCGACAGAGCCCGACAGAGCCCGACAGGGACCGACAGAGCCCGACAGAGCCCGACAGGTCCCGACAGGGCCCGACAGAGCCCGACAGAGCCCGACTGGGCCCGACAGAGCCCGACAGAGCCCGACAGAGCCCGACAGGGCCCAGTAGAGCCCGACAGAGCCCAGTAGAGCCCGACAGAGCCCGACAGAGCCCGACAGAGCCCGACAGGGCCCGACAGAGCCCGACAAAGCCCGACAGGGCCCGACAGAGCCCGACAGGGCCCAGTAGAGCCCGACAGAGCCCGACAAAGCCCGACAGAGCCCGACAGAGCCCAGTAGAGCCCGACAGAGCCCGACAGAGCCCGACAGGGCCCGACAGAGCCCGACAGAGCCCAGTAGAGCCCGACAGAGCCCGTCAGGGCCGACAAAGCCCGACAGGGCCCAGTAGAGCCCGACAGAGCCCGACAGAGCCCAGTAGAGCCCAGTAGAGCCCGACAGAGCCCGACAGAGCCCGACAGAGCCCGACAGAGCCCGACAGGGCCCGACAGAGCCCGACAGAGCCCGACAGGGCCCGACAGGGCCCAGTAGAGCCCGACAGAGCCCGACAGAGCCCGACAGGGCCCGACAGGGCCCGACAGAGCCCGACAGGGCCCGACAGGGCCCGACAGAGCCCAGTAGAGCCCGACAGAGCCCGACAGAGCCCGACAGAACCCGACAGAGCCCGACAGAGCCCAGCAGAGCCCGACAGAGCCCATCAGGGCCCGACAGGGCCCAGTAGAGCCCGACAGAGCCCGACAAAGCCCGACAGAGCCCGACAGAGCCCAGTAGAGCCCGACAGAGCCCGACAGGGCCCGACAGAGCCCGACAGAGCCCGACAGAGCCCGAGAGAGCCCGACAGGGCCCGACAGAGCCCGACAGAGCCCGACAGAGCCCAGTAGAGCCCAGTAGAGCCCGACAGAGCCCGACAGAGCCCGACAGAGCCCGACAGGGCCCGACAGAGCCCGACAGAGCCCGACAGGGCCCGACAGAGCCCGACAGGGCCCGACAGGGCCCAGTAGAGCCCGACAGAGCCCGACAGAGCCCGACAGGGCCCGACAGGGCCCGACAGAGCCCGACAGGGCCCGGCAGGGCCCGACAGATCCCAGTAGAGCCCGACAGAGCCCGACAGAGCCCGACAGAACCCGACAGAGCCCGACAGAGCCCAGTAGAGCCCGACAGAGCCCGACAGAGCCCGACAGAGCCCGACAGGGCCCGACAGGTCCCGACAGGGCCCAGTAGAGCCCGACAGAGCCCGACAGAGCCCGACAGGGCCCGACAGGGCCCAGAAGAGCCCGACAGAGCCCGACAGAGCCCGACAGAACCCGACAGAGCCCGACAGAGCCCGACAGAGCCCGACAGGGCCCGACAGGGCCCGACAGGTCCCGATAGAGCCCGACAGAGCCCGACAGAGCCCGACAGGGCCCCACAGAGCCCGACAGAGCCCGACAGAGCCCGACAGAGCCCGACAGGGACCGACAGAGCCCGACAGAGCCCGACAGAGCCCGACAGGGCCCGACAGAGGCCGACAGAGCCCGACAGAGCCCGACAGGGCCCGACAGAGCCCGACAGAGCCCGACAGAGCCCGACAGGGCCCGACAGGGCCCAGTAGAGCCCGAAAGAGCCCGACAGAGCCCCGTAGAGCCCAGTAGAGCCCGACAGGGCCCGACAGGGCCCGACAGGGCCCATTAGAGCCCGACAGAGCCCGACAGAGCCTGACAGAGCCCGACAGGGCCCGACAGGGCCCGACAGAGTCCGACAGAGCCCGACAGGGCCCAGTAGAGCCCGACAGAGCCCGACAGAGCCCGACAGGGCCCGACAGGGCCCAGTAGAGCCCGATAGAGCCCGACAGAGCCCAACAGAGCCCGACAGGGCCCGACAGAGCCCGACAGAGCCCGACAGGGCCCGACAGGGCCCGACAGAGCCCGACAGGGCCCGATACAGCCCGACAGGGCCCGACAGAGCCCGACAGACCCCGACAGGGCACGACAGAGCCCGACAGAGCCCAGTAGAGCCCAGTAGAGCCCGACAGAGCCCGACAGAGCCCGACAGAGCTCAACAGGGCCCGACAGGGCCCGACAGGGCCCAGTAGAGCCCGACAGAGCCCGACAGGGCCTGACAGAGCCCGACAGAGCCCGACAGGGCCCGACAGGGCCCGACAGAGCCCGACAGAGCCCGACAGGGCCCGACAGGGCCAGACAGAGCCCAGTAGAGCCCGACAGAGCCCGACAGAGCCCGACAGAGCCCGACAGGGCCCGACAGGGCCCGACAGGGCCCAGTAGAGCCCGACAGAGCCCGACAGAGCCCGACAGAGCCCGACAGGGCCCGACAGGGCCCGACAGAGCCCGACAGGGCCCGACAGAGCCCGACAGGGCCCGACAGGGTACGACAGAGCCCGACAGGGCCCGACAGGGCCCAGTAGAGCCCGACAGAGCCCGACAGAGCCCGACAGAGCCCGACAGGGCCCGACAGGGCCCAGTAGAGCCCGACAGAGCCCGACAGAGCCCGACAGAGCCCAGTAGAGCCCAGTAGAGCCCGACAGAGCCCGACACAGCCCGACAGAGCCCGACAGAGCCCGACAGGGCCCGACAGAGCCCGACAGGGCCCGACAGAGCCCGACAGAGCCCGACAGAGCCCGACAGGGCCCGACAGAGCCCGACAGAACCCGACAGAGCCCGACAGGGCCCAGTAGAGCCCGACAGAGCCCGACAGAGCCCGACAGAACCCGACAGGGCCCAGTAGAGCCCGACAGAGCCCGACAGGGCCCGACAGAGCCCGACAGAGCCCGACAGAGCCCGACAGCGCCCGACAGGGCCCAGTAGAGCCCGACAGAGCCCGACAGAGCCCGACAGGGCCCGACAGAGCCCGACAGAGCCCGACAGGGCCCGACAGGGCCCAGTAGAGCCCGACAGAGCCCAACAGGGCCCGACAGAGCCCGACAGAGCCCGACAGAGCCCGACAGGGCCCAGTAGAGCCCGACAGAGCCCGACAGAGCCCGACAGAGCCCGACAGGGCCCGACAGAGCCCGACAGAGCCCGACAGAGCCCGACAGGGCCCAGTAGAGCCCGACAGAGCCCGACAGAGCCCGACAGAACCCGACAGAGCCCAGTAGAGCCCGACAGAGCCCGACAGAGCCCGACAGAGGCCGACAGGGCCCGACAGAGCCCGACAGGGCCCGACAGAGCCCAGTAGAGCCCGACAGAGCCCGACAGGGCCGACAGAGCCCGACAGGGCGCAGTAGAGCCCGACAGAGCCCGACAGAGCCCGACAGAGCCCAGTAGAGCCCAGTAGAGCCCGACAGAGCCCGACAGAGCCCGACAGAGCCCGACAGGGCCCGACAGGGCCCGACAGAGCCCGACAGGGCCCGACAGGGCCCGACAGGGCCCAGTAGATCCCGACAGAGCCCGACAGAGCCCAGTAGAGCCCAGTAGAGCCCAACAGGGCCCGACAGGGCCCGACAGGGCCCATTAGAGCCCGACAGAGCCCGACAGAGCCTGACAGAGCCCGACAGGGCCCGACAGGGCCCGACAGAGCCCGACAGAGCCCGACAGAGCCCGACAGGGCCCGACAGAGCCCGACAGAGCCCGACAGGGCCCGACAGAGCCCGACAGAGCCCGACAGGGCCCAGTAGAGCCCGACAGAGCCCGACAGAGCCCGACAGAGCCCGACAGAGCCCAGTAGAGCCCGACAGAGCCCGACAGAGCCCGACAGAGCCCGACAGGGCCCGACAGAGCCCGACAGGGCCCGACAGGGCCCGACAGAGCCCGACAGAGCCCGACAGGGCCCGACAGAGCCCGACAGGGCCCAGTAGAGCCCGACAGAGCCCGATAGAGCCCGACAGGGCCCGACAGGGCCCAGTAGAGCCCGACAGAGCCCGACAGAGCCCAGTAGAGCCCAGTAGAGCCCGACAGGGCCCGACAGAGCCCGACAGAGCCCGACAGGGCCCGACAGGGCCCGACAGGGCCCAGTAGAGCCCGAAAGAGCCCGACAGAGCCCAGTAGAGCCCAGTAGAGCCCGACAGGGCCCGACAGGGCCCGACAGGGCCCATTAGAGCCCGACAGAGCCCGACAGAGCCTGACAGAGCCCGACAGGGCCCGACAGGGCCCGACAGAGTCCGACAGAGCCCGACAGGGCCCAGTAGAGCCCGACAGAGCCCGACAGAGCCCGACAGGGCCCGACAGGGCCCAACAGGGCCCGACAGAGCCCGACAGGGCCCAGTAGAGCCCGATAGAGCCCGACAGAGCCCGACAGAGCCCGACAGGGCCCGACAGAGCCCGACAGAGCCCGACAGGGCCCGACAGGGCCCGACAGAGCCCGACAGGGCCGATAGAGCCCGACAGGGCCCGACAGAGCCCGACAGAGCCCGACAGGGCCCGACAGAGCCCGACAGAGCCCGACAGAGCCCGACAGGGCCCAGTAGAGCCCGACAGAGCCCAGTAGAGCCCAGTAGATCCCGACAAAGCCCGACAGAGCCCGACAGAGCCCGACAGGGCCCGACAGGGCCCGACAGGGCCCAGTAGAGCCCGACAGAGCCCGACAGGGCCCGACAGAGCCCGACAGAGCCCGACAGGGCCCGACAGAGCCCGACAGAGCCCGACAGGGCCCAGTAGAGCCCGACAGAGCCCGACAGAGCCCGACAGAGCCCGACAGGGCCCGACAGAGCCCGACAGAGCCCGACAGAGCCCAACAGGGCCCGACAGAGCCCGACAGGGCCCGACAGAGCCCGACAGAGCCCGACAGGGACCCACAGAGCCCGAAAGAGCCCGACAGGGCCCAGTAGAGCCCGACAGAGCCCGACAGAGCCCGACAGAGCCCGACAGAGCCCAGTAGAGCCCGACAGAGCCCGACAGAGCCCGACAGAGCCCGACAGGGCCCGACAGGGCCCGACAGAGCCCGACAGAGCCCGACAGGGCCCAGTAGAGCCCGACAGAGCCCGACAGAGCCCGACAGAGCCCGACAGAGCCCAGTAGAGCCCGACAGAGCCCGACAGAGCCCGACAGGGCCCGACAGGGCCCGACAGAGCCCGACAGAGCCCGACAGGGCCCGACAGGGCCCGACAGAGCCCAGTAGAGCCCGACAGAGCCCGACAGAGCCCGACAGAGCCCGACAGGGCCCTACAGGGCCCGACAGGGCCCAGTAGAGCCCGACAGAGCCCGACAGAGCCCGACAGGGCCCGACAGAGACCGAGAGGGCCCGACAGGGCCCGACAGGGCCCGACAGAGCCCAGTAGAGCCCGACAGAGCCCGACAGAGCCCGACAGAGCCCGACAGGGCCCGACAGGGCCCGACAGGGCCCAGTAGAGCCCGACAGAGCCCGACAGAGCCCGACAGAGCCCGACAGGGCCCGACAGGGCCCGACAGAGCCCGACAGGGCCCGACAGGGTACGACAGAGCCCGACAGGGCCCGACAGGGCCCAGTAGAGCCCGACAGAGCCCGACAGAGCCCGACAGAGCCAGACAGGGCCCGACAGGGCCCAGTAGAGCCCGACAGAGCCCGACAGAGCCCGACAGAGCCCGACACAGCCCGACAGAGCCCGACAGAGCCCGACAGGGCCCGACAGAGCCCGACAGGGCCCGACAGAGCCCGACAGAGCCCGACAGGGCCCGACAGAGCCCGACAGAGCCCAACAGGGCCCAGTAGAGCCCGACAGAGCCCGACAGAGCCCGACAGAACCCGACAGGGCCCAGTAGAGCCCGACAGAGCCCGACAGGGCCCGACAGAGCCCGACAGAGCCCGACAGAGCCCGACAGCGCCCGACAGGGCCCAGTAGAGCCCGACAGAGCCCGACAGAGCCCGACAGAGCCCGACAGAGCCCGACAGGGCCCGACAGAGCCCGACAGGGCCCAGTAGAGCCCGACAGAGCCCGACAGAGCCCGACAGAGCCCGACAGAGCCCAGTAGAGCCCGACAGAGCCCGACAGAGCCCGACAGAGCCCGACAGAGCCCGACAAGGCCCGACAGGGCCCGACAGAGCCCAGTAGAGCCCGACAGAGCCCGACAGGGCCCGACAGAGCCCGACAGGGCCCGACAGGGCCCGACAGGACCCGACAGAGCCCGACAAGGCCCGACAGGGCCCGACAGAGCCCAGTAGAGCCCGACAGAGCCCGACAGAGCCCGACAGAGCCCGACAGGGCCCGACAGGGCCCAGTAGAGCCCGACAGAGCCCGACAGAGCCCGACAGGGCCCGACAGAGCCCGACAGAGCCCGACAGAGCCCGACAGGGCCCGACAGAGCCCGACAGGGCCCAACAGGGCACGACAGAGCCCGACAGGGCCCGACAGGGCCCAGTAGAGCCCGACAGAGCCCGACAGAGCCCGACAGAGCCCGACAGGGCCCGATAGGGCCCAGTAGAGCCCGACAGAGCCCGACAGAGCCCGACAGAGCCCAGTAGAGCCCAGTAGAGCCCGACAGAGCCCGACACAGCCCGACAGAGCCCGACAGAGCCCGACAGGGCCCGACAGAGCCCGACAGGGCCCGACAGAGCCCGACAGAGCCCGACAGAGCCCGACAGAGCCCGACAGGGCCCAGTAGAGCCCGACAGAGCCCGACAGAGCCCGACAGAGCCCGACAGGGCCCGACAGGGCCCGACAGAGCCCGACAGAGCCCGACAGGGCCCGACAGGGCCCAGTAGAGCCCGATAGAGCCCGACAGAGCCCGACAGAGCCCGACAGGGCCCGACAGGGCCCGACAGAGCCCGACAGGGCCCGATAGAGCCCGACAGGGCCCGACAGAGCCCGACAGAGCCCGACAGGGCACGACAGAGCCCGACAGAGCCCGACAGGGCCCGACAGAGCCCGACAGAGCCCGACAGGGCCCAGTAGAGCCCGACAGAGCCCAGTAGAGCCCAGTAGAGCCCGACAGAGCCCGACAGAGCCCGACAGAGCCCGACAGGGCCCGACAGGGCCCGACAGGGCCCAGTAGAGCCCGACAGAGCCCGACAGGGCCCGACAGAGCCCGACAGAGCCCGACAGGGCCCGACAGGGCCCGACAGGGCCCAGTAGAGCCCGACAGAGCCCGACAGGGCCCGACAGAGCCCGACAGGGCCCAGTAGAGCCCGACAGAGCCCGACAGAGCCCGACAGAGCCCGACAGGGCCCGACAGAGCCCGACAGGGCCCGACAGGGCCCGACAGAGCCCGACAGGGCCCGACAGGGCCCAGTAGAGCCCGACAGAGCCCGACAGAGCCCGACAGGGCCCGACAGGGCCCAGTAGAGCCCGACAGAGCCCGACAGAGCCCGACAGAGCCCAGTAGAGCCCAGTAGAGCCCGACAGAGCCCGACACAGCCCGACAGAGCCCGACAGAGCCCGACAGGGCCCGACAGGGCCCGACAGGGCCCCACAGAGCCCGACAGAGCCCGACAGAGCCCGACAGGGCCCAGTAGAGCCCGACAGAGCCCGACAGAGCCCAGTAGAGCCCAGTAGAGCCCGACAGAGCCCGACAGAGCCCGACAGAGCCCGACAGAGCCTGACAGGGCCCGACAGAGCCCGACAGAGCCCGACAGGGCCCGACAGGGCCCGACAGAGCCCGACAGGGCCCGACAGGGCCCAGTAGAGCCCGACAGAGCCCGACAGAGCCCGACAGAGCCCGACACGGCCCGACAGGGCCCGACAGAGCCCGACAGGGCCCGACAGGGCCCGACAGAGCCAGTAGAGCCCGACAGAGCCCGACAGAGCCCGACAGAACCCGACAGAGCCCGACAGAGCCCAGCAGAGCCCGACAGAGCCCATCAGGTCCCGACAGGGCCCAGTAGAGCCCGACAGAGCCCGACAAAGCCCGACAGAGCCCGACAGGGCCCGACAGAGCCCGACAGAGCCCGACAGAGCCCGACAGAGCCCGACAGTGCCCGACAGGGCCCAGTAGAGCCCGACATAGCCCGACAGAGTCCGACAGGGCCCGACAGGGCCCGACAGAGCCCGACAGGGCCCGACAGGGCCCGACAGATCCCAGTAGAGCCCGACAGAGCCCGACAGAGCCCGACAGAACCCGACAGAGCCCGACAGAGCCCAGTAGAGCCCGACAGAGCCCGACAGAGCCCGACAGAGCCCGACAGGGCCCGACAGGTCCCGACAGGGGCCAGTAGAGCCCGACAGAGCCCGACAGAGCCCGACAGAGCCCGACAGGGCCCGACAGGGCCCAGAAGAGCCCGACAGAGCCCGACAGGGCCCGACAGAGCCCGACAGAACCCGACAGAGCCCGACAGAGCCCGACAGAGCCCGACAGGGCCCGACAGGGCCCGACAGAGCCTGACAGGGCCCGATAGAGCCCGACAGAGCCCGACAGAGCCCGACAGGGCCCGACAGAGCCCGACAGAGCCCGACAGAGCCCGACAGGGACCGACAGAGCCCGACAGAGCCCGACAGAGCCCGACAGGGCCCGACAGAGCCCGACAGAGCCCGACAGAGCCCGACAGGGCCCAGTAGAGCCCAGTAGAACCCGACAGAGCCCAGTAGAGCCCGACAGAGCCCGACAGAGCCCGACAGAGCCCGACAGGGCCCGACAGAGCCCGACAGGGCCCAGTAGAGCCCGACAGAGCCCGACAAAGCCCGACAGAGCCCGACAGAGCCCAGTAGAGCCCGACAGAGCCCGACAGAGCCCGACAGGGCCCGACAGAGCCCGACAGAGCCCAGTAGAGCCCGACAGAGCCCGTCAGGGCCCGACAGGCCCCGACAGCGCCCAGTAGAGCCCGACAGAGCCCGACAGAGCCCAGTAGAGGCCGACAGAGCCCGACAGAACCCGACAGAGCCCGACAGAGACCAGTTGAGCCCGACAGAGCCCGACAGAGCCCGACAGAGCCCGACAGAGCCCGACAGGGCACGACAGAGCCCGACAGAGCCCGACAGAGCCCGACAGGGCCCGACAGAGCCCGACAGAGCCCGACAGGGCCCGACAGAGCCCGACAGAGCCCAGTAGAGCCCGACAGAGCCCGACAGAGCCCGACAGGGCCCGACAGGGCCCGACAGAGCCCGACAGAGCCCGACAGGGCCCGACAGGGCCCGACAGGGCCCGACAGGGCCCAGTAGAGCCCGACAGAGCCCGACAGGGCCCGACAGGGCCCGACAGGGCCCAGTAGAGCCCGACAGAGCCCGACAGAGCCCGACAGGGCCCGACAGAGCCCGACAGGGCCCAGTAGAGCCCGACAGAGCCCGACAGAGCCCGACAGAGCCCAGTAGAGCCCGACAGAGCCCGACATAGCCCGACAGAGCCCGACAGGGCCCGACAGAGCGCGACAGAGCCCGACAGGGCCCGACAGGGCCCGACAGGGCCCAGTAGAGCCCGACAGAGCCCGACAGAGCCCGACAGAGCCCGACAGGGCCCGACAGAGCCCGACAGAGCCCGACAGAGCCCGACAGGGCCCGACAGGGCCCGACAGAGGCCGACAGAGCCCGACAGGGCCCGACAGGGCCCGACAGAGCCCGACAGAGCCCGACAGGGCCCAGTAGAGCCCAGTAGAACCCGACAGAGCCCAGTAGAGCCCGACAGAGCCCGACAGAGCCCGACAGGGCCCGACAGAGCCCGACAGGGCCCAGTACAGCCCGACAGGGCCCGACAGAGCCCAGTAGAGCCCGACAGAGCCCGACAGAGCCCGACAGGGCCCGACAGAGCCCGACAGAGCCCGACAGGGCCCGACAGAGCCCGACAGAGCCCAGTAGAGCCCGACAGAGCCCGACAGAGCCCAGTAGAGCCCAGTAGAGCCCGACAGAGCCTGACAGAGCCCGACAGAGCCCGACAGGGCCCGACAGGGCCCGACAGGGCCCAGTAGAGCCCGACAGAGCCCGACAGAGCCCGACAGAGCCCGACAGAGCCCCACAGGGCCCGACAGGGCCCGACAGAGCCCGACAGGGCCCGACAGGGCCCGACAGAGCCCAGTAGAGCCCGACAGAGCCCGACAGAGCCCGACAGAGCCCGACAGAACCCGACAGAGCCCGACAGAGCCCAGTAGAGCCCGACAGAGCCCGACAGAGCCCGACAGAGCCCGACAGGGCCCGACAGGGCCCGACAGGGCCCAGTAGAGCCCGACAGAGCCCGACAGAGCCCGACAGGGCCCGACAGGGCCCAGAAGAGCCCGACAGAGCCCGACAGAGCCCGACAGGGCCCGACAGGGCCCGACAGGGCCCGACAGAGCCCGACAGAGCCCGACAGGGCCCAGTAGAGCCCGACAGAGCCCAGTAGAGCCCAGTAGAGCCCGACAGAGCCCGACAGAGCCCGACAGAGCCCGACAGAACCCGACAGAGCCCGACAGAGACCAGTTGAGCCCGACAGAGCCCGACAGAGCCCGACAGGGCCCGACAGGGCCCGACAGGACCCAGTAGAGCCCGACAGAGCCCGACAGAGCCCGACAGAGCCCGACAGAGCCCAGTAGAGCCCGACAGAGCCCGACAGAGCCCGACAGAGCCCGACAGGGCCCCACAGAGCCCGAAAGAGCCCGACAAAGCCCAGTAGAGCCCGACAGAGCCCGACAGAGCCCGACAGAGCCCAGTAGAGCCCGACAGAGCCCGACAGAGCCCGACAGGGCCCGACAGGGCCCGACAGAGCCCGACAGAGCCCGACAGAGCCCGACAGGGCCCAGTAGAGCCCGACAGAGCCCGACAGAGCCCGACAGAGCCCAGTAGAGCCCGACAGAGCCCGACAGAGCCTGACAGGGCCCGACAGGGCCCGACAGAGCCCGACAGAGCCCGACAGGGCCCGACAGAGCCCAGTAGAGCCCGACAGAGCCCGACAGAGCCCGACAGAGCCCGACAGGGCCCGACAGGGCCCGACAGGGCCCAGTAGAGCCCGACAGAGCCCGACAGAGCCCGACAGAGCCCGACAGGGCCCGACAGAGCCCGACAGAGCCCGACAGAGCCCGACAGGGCCCGACAGGGCCCGACAGAGCCCAGTAGAGCCCGACAGAGCCCGACAGAGCCCGACAGAGCCCGACAGGGCCCGACAGGGCCCAGTAGAGCCCGACAGAGCCCGACAGAGCCCGACAGGGCCCGACAGGGCCCGACAGAGCCCGACAGGGCCCGACAGGGTACGACAGAGCCCGACAGGGCCCGACAGGGCCCAGTAGAGCCCGACAGAGCCCGACAGAGCCCGACAGAGCCCGACAGGGCCCGACAGGGCCCAGTAGAGCCCGACAGAGCCCGACAGAGCCCGACAGAGCCCAGTAGAGCCCAGTAGAGCCCGACAGAGCCCGACACAGCCCGACAGAGCCCGACAGAGCCCGACAGGGCCCGACAGAGCCCGACAGGGCCCGACAGAGCCCGACAGAGCCCGACAGAGCCCGACAGGGCCCAGTAGAGCCCGACAGAGCCCGACAGAGCCCGACAGAACCCGACAGGGCCCAGTAGAGCCCGACAGAGCCCGACAGGGCCCGACAGAGCCCGACAGAGCCCGACAGAGCCCGACAGCGCCCGACAGGGCCCAGTAGAGCCCGACAGAGCCCGACAGAGCCCGACAGGGCCCGACAGAGCCCGACAGAGCCCGACAGGGCCCGACAGGGCCCAGTAGAGCCCGACAGAGCCCAACAGGGCCCGACAGGGCCCGACAGAGCCCGACAGAGCCCGACAGGGCCCAGTAGAGCCCGACAGAGCCCGACAGAGCCCGACAGGGCCCGACAGAGCCCGACAGAACCCGACAGGGCCCGACGGAGCCCGACAGAGCCCGACAGGGCCCAGTAGAGCCCGACAGAGCCCGACAGAGCCCGACAGAGCCCGACAGAGCCCAGTAGAGCCCGACAGAGCCCGACAGAGCCCGACAGAGGCCGACAGGGCCCGACAGAGCCCGACAGGGCCCGACAGGGCCCGACAGAGCCCGACAGGGCCCGACAGAGCCCAGTAGAGCCCGACAGAGCCCGACAGGGCCCGACAGAGCCCGACAGGGCGCAGTAGAGCCCGACAGAGCCCGACAGAGCCCGACAGAGCCCAGTAGAGCCCAGTAGAGCACGACAGAGCCCGACAGAGCCCGACAGAGCCCGACAGAGCCCGACAGGGCCCGACAGGGCCCTACAGAGCCCGACAGGGCCCGACAGGGCCCGACAGGGCCCAGTAGAGCCCGACAGAGCCCGACAGAGCCCAGTAGAGCCCAGTAGAGCCCAACAGGGCCCGACAGGGGCCCGACAGGGCCCATTAGAGCCCGACAGAGCCCGACAGAGCCTGACAGAGCCCGACAGGGCCCGACAGGGCCCGACAGAGCCCGACAGAGCCCGACAGAGCCCGACAGAGCCCGACAGGGCCCGACAGAGCCCGACAGGGCCCGACAGAGCCCGACAGAGCCCGACAGGGCCCGACAGAGCCCGACAGAGCCCGACAGGGCCCAGTAGAGCCCGACAGAGCCCGACAGAGCCCGACAGAGCCCAGTAGAGCCCGACAGAGCCCGACAGAGCCCGACAGAGCCCGACAGGGCCCGACAGAGCCCGACAGGGCCCGACAGGGCCCGACAGAGCCCGACAGAGCCCGACAGGGCCCGACAGAGCCCGACAGGGCCCAGTAGAGCCCGACAGAGCCCGATAGAGCCCGACAGGGCCCGACAGGGCCCAGTAGAGCCCGACAGAGCCGACAGGGCCCGACAGGGCCCGACAGGGCCCAGTAGAGCCCGACAGAGCCCGACAGAGCCCGACAGGGCCCGACAGAGCCCGACAGGGCCCAGTAGAGCCCGACAGAGCCCGACAGAGCCCGACAGAGCCCAGTAGAGCCCGACAGAGCCCGACATAGCCCGACAGAGCCCGACAGGGCCCGACAGAGCGCGACAGAGCCCGACAGGGCCCGACAGGGCCCGACAGGGCCCAGTAGAGCCCGACAGAGCCCGACAGAGCCCGACAGAGCCCGACAGGGCCCGACAGAGCCCGACAGAGCCCGACAGAGCCCGACAGGGCCCGACAGGGCCCGACAGAGGCCGACAGAGCCCGACAGGGCCCGACAGGGCCCGACAGAGCCCGACAGGGCCCAGTAGAGCCCAGTAGAACCCGACAGAGCCCAGTAGAGCCCGACAGAGCCCGACAGAGCCCGACAGGGCCCGACAGAGCCCGACAGGGCCCAGTACAGCCCGACAGGGCCCGACAGAGCCCAGTAGAGCCCGACAGAGCCCGACAGAGCCCGACAGGGCCCGACAGAGCCCGACAGAGCCCGACAGGGCCCGACAGAGCCCGACAGAGCCCAGTAGAGCCCGACAGAGCCCGACAGAGCCCAGTAGAGCCCAGTAGAGCCCGACAGAGCCTGACAGAGCCCGACAGAGCCCGACAGGGCCCGACAGGGCCCGACAGGGCCCAGTAGAGCCCGACAGAGCCCGACAGAGCCCGACAGAGCCCGACAGAGCCCCACAGGGCCCGACAGGGCCCGACAGAGCCCGACAGGGCCCGACAGGGCCCGACAGAGCCCAGTAGAGCCCGACAGAGCCCGACAGAGCCCGACAGAGCCCGACAGAACCCGACAGAGCCCGACAGAGCCCAGTAGAGCCCGACAGAGCCCGACAGAGCCCGACAGAGCCCGACAGGGCCCGACAGGGCCCGACAGGGCCCAGTAGAGCCCGACAGAGCCCGACAGAGCCCGACAGGGCCCGACAGGGCCCAGAAGAGCCCGACAGAGCCCGACAGAGCCCGACAGGGCCCGACAGGGCCCGACAGGGCCCGACAGAGCCCGACAGAGCCCGACAGGGCCCAGTAGAGCCCGACAGAGCCCAGTAGAGCCCAGTAGAGCCCGACAGAGCCCGACAGAGCCCGACAGAGCCCGACAGAACCCGACAGAGCCCGACAGAGACCAGTTGAGCCCGACAGAGCCCGACAGAGCCCGACAGGGCCCGACAGGGCCCGACAGGACCCAGTAGAGCCCGACAGAGCCCGACAGAGCCCGACAGAGCCCGACAGAGCCCAGTAGAGCCCGACAGAGCCCGACAGAGCCCGACAGAGCCCGACAGGGCCCCACAGAGCCCGAAAGAGCCCGACAAAGCCCAGTAGAGCCCGACAGAGCCCGACAGAGCCCGACAGAGCCCAGTAGAGCCCGACAGAGCCCGACAGAGCCCGACAGGGCCCGACAGGGCCCGACAGAGCCCGACAGAGCCCGACAGAGCCCGACAGGGCCCAGTAGAGCCCGACAGAGCCCGACAGAGCCCGACAGAGCCCAGTAGAGCCCGACAGAGCCCGACAGAGCCTGACAGGGCCCGACAGGGCCCGACAGAGCCCGACAGAGCCCGACAGGGCCCGACAGAGCCCAGTAGAGCCCGACAGAGCCCGACAGAGCCCGACAGAGCCCGACAGGGCCCGACAGGGCCCGACAGGGCCCAGTAGAGCCCGACAGAGCCCGACAGAGCCCGACAGAGCCCGACAGGGCCCGACAGAGCCCGACAGAGCCCGACAGAGCCCGACAGGGCCCGACAGGGCCCGACAGAGCCCAGTAGAGCCCGACAGAGCCCGACAGAGCCCGACAGAGCCCGACAGGGCCCGACAGGGCCCAGTAGAGCCCGACAGAGCCCGACAGAGCCCGACAGGGCCCGACAGGGCCCGACAGAGCCCGACAGGGCCCGACAGGGTACGACAGAGCCCGACAGGGCCCGACAGGGCCCAGTAGAGCCCGACAGAGCCCGACAGAGCCCGACAGAGCCCGACAGGGCCCGACAGGGCCCAGTAGAGCCCGACAGAGCCCGACAGAGCCCGACAGAGCCCAGTAGAGCCCAGTAGAGCCCGACAGAGCCCGACACAGCCCGACAGAGCCCGACAGAGCCCGACAGGGCCCGACAGAGCCCGACAGGGCCCGACAGAGCCCGACAGAGCCCGACAGAGCCCGACAGGGCCCAGTAGAGCCCGACAGAGCCCGACAGAGCCCGACAGAACCCGACAGGGCCCAGTAGAGCCCGACAGAGCCCGACAGGGCCCGACAGAGCCCGACAGAGCCCGACAGAGCCCGACAGCGCCCGACAGGGCCCAGTAGAGCCCGACAGAGCCCGACAGAGCCCGACAGGGCCCGACAGAGCCCGACAGAGCCCGACAGGGCCCGACAGGGCCCAGTAGAGCCCGACAGAGCCCAACAGGGCCCGACAGGGCCCGACAGAGCCCGACAGAGCCCGACAGGGCCCAGTAGAGCCCGACAGAGCCCGACAGAGCCCGACAGGGCCCGACAGAGCCCGACAGAACCCGACAGGGCCCGACGGAGCCCGACAGAGCCCGACAGGGCCCAGTAGAGCCCGACAGAGCCCGACAGAGCCCGACAGAGCCCGACAGAGCCCAGTAGAGCCCGACAGAGCCCGACAGAGCCCGACAGAGGCCGACAGGGCCCGACAGAGCCCGACAGGGCCCGACAGGGCCCGACAGAGCCCGACAGGGCCCGACAGAGCCCGACAGGGCCCGACAGAGCCCGACAGAGCCCGACAGAGCCCAGTAGAGCCCGACAGAGCCCGACAGAGCCCGACAGAGACCGACAGGGCCCGACAGAGCCCGACAGGGCGCAGTAGAGCCCGACAGAGCCCGACAGAGCCCGACAGAGCCCAGTAGAGCCCAGTAGAGCACGACAGAGCCCGACAGAGCCCGACAGAGCCCGACAGAGCCCGACAGGGCCCGACAGGGCCCGACAGAGCCCGACAGGGCCCGACAGGGCCCGACAGGGCCCAGTAGAGCCCGACAGAGCCCGACAGAGCCCAGTAGAGCCCAGTAGAGCCCAACAGGGCCCGACAGGGCCCGACAGGGCCCATTAGAGCCCGACAGAGCCCGACAGAGCCTGACAGAGCCCGACAGGGCCCGACAGGGCCCGACAGAGCCCGACAGAGCCCGACAGAGCCCGACAGGGCCCGACAGAGCCCGACAGGGCCCGACAGAGCCCGACAGAGCCCGACAGGGCCCGACAGAGCCCGACAGAGCCCGACAGGGCCCAGTAGAGCCCGACAGAGCCCGACAGAGCCCGACAGAGCCCAGTAGAGCCCGACAGAGCCCGACAGAGCCCGACAGAGCCCGACAGGGCCCGACAGAGCCCGACAGGGCCCGACAGGGCCCGACAGAGCCCGACAGAGCCCGACAGGGCCCGACAGAGCCCGACAGGGCCCAGTAGAGCCCGACAGAGCCCGATAGAGCCCGACAGGGCCCGACAGGGCCCAGTAGAGCCCGACAGAGCCCGACAGAGCCCAGTAGAGCCCAGTAGAGCCCGACAGGGCCCGACAGAGCCCGACAGAGCCCGACAGGCCCGACAGGGCCCGAGGGCCCGACAGGGCCCAGTAGAGCCCGAAAGAGCCCGACAGAGCCCAGTAGAGCCCAGTAGAGCCCGACAGGGCCCGACAGGGCCCGACAGGGCCCATTAGAGCCCGACAGAGCCCAACAGAGCCTGACAGAGCCCGACAGGGCCCGACAGGGCCCGACAGAGTCCGACAGAGCCCGACAGGGCCCAGTAGAGCCCGACAGAGCCCGACAGAGCCCGACAGGGCCCGACAGGCCCAACAGGGCCCGACAGAGCCCGACAGGGCCCAGTAGAGCCCGATAGAGCCCGACAGAGCCCGACAGAGCCCGACAGGGCCCGACAGAGCCCGACAGAGCCCGACAGGGCCCGACAGGGCCCGACAGAGCCCGACAGGGCCCGACAGGGCCCGACAGAGCCCGACAGAGCCCGACAGGGCACGACAGAGCCCGACAGAGCCCGACAGGGCCCGACAGAGCCCGACAGAGCCCGACAGAGCCCGATAGGGCCCAGTAGAGCCCAACAGAGCCCGACAGAGCCCGACAGAGACCGACAGGGCCCGACAGGGCCCGACAGGGCCCAGTAGAGCCCGACAGAGCCCGACAGGGCCCGACAGAGCCCGACAGAGCCCGACAGGGCCCGACAGAGCCCGACAGAGCCCGACAGGGCCCAGTAGAGCCCGACAGAGCCCGACAGAGCCCGACAGAGCCCGACAGGGCCCGACAGAGCCCGACAGAACCCGACAGGGCCCAACAGGGCCCGACAGAGCCCGACAGGGCCCGACAGAGCCCGACAGAGCCCGACAGAGCCCGACAGGGACCCACAGAGCCCGAAAGAGCCCGACAGGGCCCAGTAGAGCCCGACAGAGCCCGACAGAGCCCGACAGAGCCGACAGAGCGCAGTAGAGCCCGACAGAGCCCGACAGAGCCCGACAGAGCCCGACAGGGCCCGACAGGGCCCGACAGAGCCCGACAGAGCCCGACAGGGCCCAGTAGAGCCCGACAGAGCCCGACAGAGCCCGACAGAGCCCGACAGAGCCCAGTAGAGCCCGACAGAGCCCGACAGAGCCCGACAGGGCCCGACAGGGCCCGACAGAGCCCGACAGAGCCCGACAGGGCCCGACAGGGCCCGACAGAGCCCAGTAGAGCCCGACAGAGCCCGACAGAGCCCGACAGAGCCCGACAGGGCCCTACAGGGCCCGACAGGGCCCAGTAGAGCCCGACAGAGCCCGACAGAGCCCGACAGAGCCCGACAGGGCCCGACAGAGCCCGAGAGGGAGGGCCCGACAGGGCCCGACAGAGCCCAGTAGAGCCCGACAGAGCCCGACAGAGCCCGACAGAGCCCGACAGGGCCCGACAGGGCCCAGTAGAGCCCGACAGAGCCCGACAGAGCCCGACAGAGCCCGACAGGGCCCGACAGAGCCCGACAGGGCCCGACAGAGCCGACAGGGCCCGACAGGGTACGACAGAGCCCGACAGGGCCCGACAGGGCCCAGTAGAGCCCGACAGAGCCCGACAGAGCCCGACAGAGCCCGACAGGGCCCGACAGGGCCCAGTAGAGCCCGACAGAGCCCGACAGAGCCCGACAGAGCCCAGTAGAGCCCAGTAGAGCCCGACAGAGCCCGACACAGCCCGACAGAGCCCGACAGAGCCCGACAGGGCCCGACAGAGCCCGACAGGGCCCGACAGAGCCCGACAGAGCCCGACAGGGCCCGACAGAGCCCGACAGGGCCCAGTAGAGCTCGACAGAGCCCGACAAAGCCCGACAGAACCCGACAGGGCCCAGTAGAGCCCGACAGAGCCCGACAGGGCCCGACAGAGCCCGACAGAGCCCGACAGAGCCCGACAGCGCCCGACAGGGCCCAGTAGAGCCCGACAGAGCCCGACAGAGCCCAACAGAGCCCGACAGGGCCCGACAGAGCCCGACAGAGCCCGACAGGGCCCAGTAGAGCCCGACAGAGCCCGACAGAGCCCGACAGAGCCCGACAGAGCCCAGTAGAGCCCGACAGAGCCCGACAGAGCCCGACAGGGCCCGACAGGGCCCGACAGGGCCCGACAGAGCCCGACAAGGCCCGACAGGGCCCGACAGAGCCCAGTAGAGCCCGACAGAGCCCGACAGAGCCCGACAGAGCCCGACAGGGCCCGACAGGGCCCAGTAGAGCCCGACAGAGCCTGACAGAGCCCGACAGGGCCCGACAGAGCCCGACAGAGCCCGACAGAGCCCGACAGGGCCCGACAGAGCCCGACAGGGCCCGACAGGGCACGACAGAGCCCGACAGGGCCCGACAGGGCCCAGTAGAGCCCGACAGAGCCCGACAGAGCCCGACAGAGCCCGACAGGGCCCGACAGGGCCCAGTAGAGCCCGACAGAGCCCGACAGAGCCCGACAGAGCCCAGTAGAGCCCAGTAGAGCCCGACAGAGCCCGACACAGCCCGACAGAGCCCGACAGAGCCCGACAGGGCCCGACAGAGCCCGACAGGGCCCGACAGAGCCCGACAGAGCCCGACAGGGCCCAGTAGAGCCCGACAGAGCCCGACAGAGCCCGACAGGGCCCGACAGGGCCCGACAGGGCCCAGTAGAGCCCGATAGAGCCCGACAGAGCCCGACAGAGCCCGACAGGGCCCGACAGAGCCCGACAGAGCCCGACAGGGCCCGACAGGGCCCGACAGAGCCCGACAGGGCCCGATAGAGCCCGACAGGGCCCGACAGAGCCCGACAGAGCCCGACAGGGCACGACAGAGCCCGACAGAGCCCGACAGGGCCCGACAGAGCCCGACAGAGCCCGACAGGGCCCAGTAGAGCCCGACAGAGCCCAGTAGAGACCAGTAGAGCCCGACAGAGCCCGACAGAGCCCGACAGAGCCCGACAGGGCCCGACAGGGCCCGACAGGGCCCAGTAGAGCCCGACAGAGCCCGACAGGGCCCGACAGAGCCCGACAGAGCCCGACAGGGCCCGACAGGGCCCGACAGGGCCCAGTAGAGCCCGACAGAGCCCGACAGGGCCCGACAGAGCCCTACAGAGCCCGACAGGGCCCGACAGAGCCCGACAGAGCCCGACAGGGCCCAGTAGAGCCCGACAGAGCCCGACAGAGCCCGACAGAGCCCGACAGGGCCCGACAGGGCCCGACAGAGCCCGACAGGGCCCGACAGGGCCCGACAGAGCCCGACAGGGCCCGACAGGGCCCAGTAGAGCCCGACAGAGCCCGACAGAGCCCGACAGAGCCCGACAGGGCCCGACAGGGCCCAGTAGAGCCCGACAGAGCCCGACAGAGCCCGACAGAGCCCAGTAGAGCCCAGTAGAGCCCGACAGAGCCCGACACAGCCCGACAGAGCCCGACAGAGCCCGACAGGGCCCGACAGAGCCCGACAGGGCCCCACAGAGCCCGACAGAGCCCGACAGATCCCGACAGGGCCCAGTAGAGCCCGACAGAGCGCAGTAGAGCCCGACAGAGCCCGACAGAGCCCGACAGAGCCCGACAGGGCCCGACAGAGCCCGACAGAGCCCGACAGGGCCCGACAGAGCCCGACAGTGCCCAGTAGAGCCCGACAGAGCCCGACAAAGCCCGACAGAGCCCGACAGAGCCCAGTAGAGCCCGACAGAGCCCGACAGAACCCGACAGGGCCCGACAGAGCCCGACAGAGCCCAGTAGAGCCCGACAGAGCCCGTCAGGGCCCGACAGGGCCCGACAGGGCCCAGTAGAGCCCGACAGAGCCCGACAGAGCCCAGTAGAGCCCAGTAGAGCCCGACAGAGCCCGACAGAGCCCGACAGAGCCCGACAGAGCCTGACAGGGCCCGACAGAGCCCGACAGAGCCCGACAGGGCCCGACAGGGCCCGACAGAGCCCGACAGGGCCCAGTAGAGCCCGACAGAGCCCGACAGAGCCCGACAGAGCCCGACACGGCGCGACAGGGCCCGACAGAGCCCGACAGAGCCCAGCAGAGCCCGACAGAGCCCATCAGGGCCCGACAGGGCCCAGTAGAGCCCGACAGAGCCCGACAAAGCCCGACAGAGCCCGACAGGGCCCGACAGAGCCCGACAGAGCCCGACAGAGCCCGACAGGGCCCGACAGGGCCCGACAGAGCCCAGTAGAGCCCAGTAGAGCCCGACAGAGCCCGACAGAGCCCGACAGGGCCCGACAGAGCCCGACAGAGCCCGACAGGGCCCGACAGAGCCCGACAGAGCCCGACAGGGCCCGACAGGGCCCGACAGAGCCCGACAGTGCCCGACAGGGCCCAGTAGAGCCCGACAGAGCCCGACAGAGTCCGACAGGGCCCGACAGGGCCCGACAGAGCCCGACAGGGCCCGACAGGGCCCGACAGATCCCAGTAGAGCCCGACAGAGCCCGACAGAGCCCGACAGAACCCGACAGAGCCCGACAGAGCCCAGTAGAGCCCGACAGAGCCCGACAGAGCCCGACAGAGCCCGACAGGGCCCGACAGGTCCCGACAGGGCCCAGTAGAGCCCGACAGAGGCCGACAGAGCCCGACAGAGCCCGACAGGGCCCGACAGGGCCCAGAAGAGCCCGACAGAGCCCGACAGAGCCCGACAGAGCCCGACAGAACCCGACAGAGCCCGACAGAGCCCGACAGGGCCCGACAGGGCCCGACAGAGCCTGACAGGGCCCGATAGAGCCCGACAGAGCCCGACAGAGCCCGACAGGGCCCCACAGAGCCCGACAGAGCCCGACAGAGCCCGACAGAGCCCGACAGGGACCGACAGAGCCCGACAGAGCCCGACAGAGCCCGACAGGGCCCGACAGAGCCCGACAGAGCCCGACAGAGCCCGACAGGGCCCAGTAGAGCCCAGTAGAACCCGACAGAGCCCAGTAGAGCCCGACAGAGCCCGACAGAGCCCGACAGAGCCCGACAGGGCCCGACAGAGCCCGACAGGGCCCAGTAGAGCCCGACAGAGCCCGACAAAGCCCGACAGAGCCCGACAGAGCCCAGTAGAGCCCGACAGAGCCCGACAGAGCCCGACAGGGCCCGACAGAGCCCGACAGAGCCCAGTAGAGCCCGACAGAGCCCGTCAGGGCCCGACAGGCCCCGACAGGGCCCAGTAGAGCCCGACAGAGCCCGACAGAGCCCGACAGGGCCCGACAGAGCCCGACAGAGCCCGACAGAGCCCGACAGGGCCCGACAGAGCCCGACAGGGCCCGACAGAGCCCGACAGAGCCCGACAGAGCCCGACAGAGCCCGACAGGGCCCGACAGAGCCCGACAGGGCCCGACAGGGCCCGACAGGGCCCAGTAGAGCCCGACAGAGCCCGATAGGGCCCGACAGGGCCCGACAGGGCCCAGTAGAGCCCGACAGAGCCCGACAGAGCCCGACAGGGCCCGACAGAGCCCGACAGGGCCCAGTAGAGACCGACAGAGCCCGACAGAGCCCGACAGAGCCCAGTAGAGCCCGACAGAGCCCGACATAGCCCGACAGAGCCCGACAGGGCCCGACAGAGCGCGACAGAGCCCGACAGGGCCCGACAGGGCCCGACAGGGCCCAGTAGAGCCCGACAGAGCCCGACAGAGCCCGACAGAGCCCGACAGGGCCCGACAGAGCCCGACAGAGCCCGACAGGGCCCGACAGGGCCCGACAGAGGCCCACAGAGCCCGACAGGGCCCGACAGGGCCCAGTACAGCCCGACAGGGCCCGACAGAGCCCAGTAGAGCCCGACAGAGCCCGACAGAGCCCGACAGGGCCCGACAGAGCCCGACAGAGCCCGACAGAGCCCGACAGGGCCCGACAGAGCCCGACAGGGCCCAGTAGAGCCCGACAGAGCCCGACAGAGCCCGACAGGGCCCGACAGAGCCCGACAGGGCCCAGTACAGCCCGACAGGGCCCGACAGAGCCCAGTAGAGCCCGACAGAGCCCGACAGAGCCCGACAGGGCCCGACAGAGCCCGACAGAGCCCGACAGAGCCCAGTAGAGCCCGACAGAGCCCGACAGAGCCCAGTAGAGCCCAGTAGAGCCCGACAGAGCCCGACAGAGCCCGACAGGGCCCGACAGGGCCCGACAGGGCCCAGTAGAGCCCGACAGAGCCCGACAGAGCCCGACAGAGCCCCACAGGGCCCGACAGGGCCCGACAGAGCCCGACAGGGCCCGACAGGGCCCGACAGAGCCCAGTAGAGCCCGACAGAGCCCGACAGAGCCCGACAGAGCCCGACAGAACCCGACAGAGCCCGACAGAGCCCAGTAGAGCCCGACAGAGCCCGACAGAGCCCGACAGAGCCCGACAGGGCCCGACAGGGCCCGACAGGGCCCAGTAGAGCCCGACAGAGCCCGACAGAGCCCGACAGGGCCCGACAGGGCCCAGAAGAGCCCGACAGAGCCCGACAGAGCCCGACAGGGCCCGACAGGGCCCGACAGGGCCCGACAGAGCCCGACAGAGCCCGACAGGGCCCAGTAGAGCCCGACAGAGCCCAGTAGAGCCCAGTAGAGCCCGACAGAGCCCGACAGAGCCCGACAGAGCCCGACAGAACCCGACAGAGCCCGACAGAGACCAGTTGAGCCCGACAGAGCCCGACAGAGACCGACAGAGCCCGACAGGGCCCGACAGGACCCAGTAGAGCCCGACAGAGCCCGACAGAGCCCGACAGAGCCCGACAGAGCCCAGTAGAGCCCGACAGAGCCCGACAGAGCCCGACAGAGCCCGACAGGGCCCGACAGAGCCCGACAGAGCCTGACAGAGCCCGACAAGGCTCGACAGGGCCCGATAGAGCCCAGTAGAGCCCGACAGGGCCCGACAGAGCCCGACAGAGCCCGACAGGGCCCAGTAGAGCCCAGTAGAGCCCGACAGAGCCCGACAGAGCCCGACAGAGCCCGACAGAGCCCGACAGGGCCCGACAGAGCCCGACAGAGACCGACAGAGCCCGACAGGGCCCGACAGAGCCCGACAGAGCCCGACAGGGCCCAGTAGAGCCCGACAGAGCCCGACAGAGCCCGACAGAGCCCGACAGAGCCCAGTAGAGCCCGACAGAGCCCGACAGAGCCCGACAGAGCCCGACAGGGCCCGACAGAGCCCGACAGAGCCCGACAGGGCCCAGTAGAGCCCGACAGAGCCCGACAGGGCCCGACAGGGCCCGACAGGGCCCGACAGAGCCCGACAGAGCCCAGTAGAGCCCGACAGAGCCCGAGAGAGCCCGACAGAGCCCGACAGAGCCCGACAGGGCCCAGTAGAGCCCGACAGGGCACGACAGAGCCCGACAGAGCCCGACAGGGCCCGACAGAGCCCGACAGAGCCCGACAGAGCCCGACAGGGCCCAGTAGAGCCCGACAGAGCCCTACAGAGCCCGACAGGGCCCGTCAGAGCCCGACAGAGCCCGACAGAGCCCGATAGAGCCCGACAGAGTCCGACAGGGCCCAGTAGAGCCCGACAGAGCCCGACAGAGCCCGAGAGGGCCCGACAGAGCCCGACAGAGCCCGACAGAGCCCGACAGGGCCCGACAGAGCCCGACAGATCCCGACAGAGCCCGACAGGGCCCGACAGGGCCCGACAGGGCCAAGTAGAGCCCGACAGAGCCCGACAGAGCCCGACAGAACCCGACAGGGCCCAGTAGAGTCCGACAGAGCCCGACAGAGCCCGACAGGGCCCGACAGAGCCCGACAGAGCCCGACAGAGCCCGATAGCGCCCGACAGGGCCCAGTAGAGACCGACAGAGCCCGACAGAGCCCGACAGAGCCCGACAGGGCCCGACAGAGCCCGACAGAGCCCGACAGGGCCCAGTAGAGCCCGACAGAGCCCGACAGAGCCCGACAGGGCCCGACAGAGCCCGACAGAGCCCGACAGAGCCCGACAGGGCCCAGAAGAGCCCGACAGAGCCCGATAGAGCCCGACAGGGCCCAACAGAGCCCGACAGAGCCTGACAGAGCCCGACAGGGCCCGACAGAGCCCGACAGAGCCCGACAGGGCCCAGTAGAGCCCGACAGAGCCCGACAGAGCCCGACAGAGTCCAGTAGAGCCCGACAGAGCCCGACAGAGCCCGACAGAGCCCGACAGGGCCCGACAGGGCCAGACAGAGCCCGACAGGGCCCGACAGAGCCCGACAGAGCCCGACAGGGCCCGACAGTGCCCGACAGGGCCCAGTAGAGCCCGACAGAGCCCGACAGAGCCCGACAGAGCCCGACAGAGCCCGACAGAGCCCAGTAGAGTCCGACAGAGCCCGACAGGGCCCGACAGGTCCCGACAGGGCCCAGTAGAGCCCGACAGAGCCCGACAGGGCCCAGTAGAGCCCAGTAGAGCCCGACAGAGCCCGACAGAGCCCGACAGAGCCCGACAGGGCCCGACAGAGCCCGACAGAGCCCGACAGGGCCCGACAGGGCCCGACAGGGCCCGACAGAGCCCGACAGGGCCCGACAGGGCCCGACAGGGCCCAGTAGAGCCCGACAGAGCCCGACAGAGCCTAGTAGAGCCCAGTAGAGCCCGACAGGGCCCGACAGAGCCCGACAGGGCCCAGTAAAGCCCGACAGAGCCCGACAGAGCCCGACAGGGCCTGACAAAGCCCGACAGAGCCCGACAGGGCCCGACAGGGCCCGACAGAGCCCGACAGAGCCCAGTAGAGCCCGACAGAGCCCGACAGAGCCCGACAGAGCCCGACAGGGCCCAGTAGAGCCCAGTAGAGCCCGACAGAGCCCAGTAGAGCCTGACAGAGCCCGACAGAGCCCGACAGAGCCCGACAGGGCCCGACAGGGCCCGACAGAGCCCGACAGGGCCCAGTAGAGCCGGACAGAGCCCGACAGAGCCCGACAGAGCCCGACAGAGCCCAGTAGAGCCCGACAGAGCCCGACAGAGCCCGACAGGGCCCGACAGAGCCCGACAGAGCCCGACAGGGCCCGACAGGGCCCGACAGAGCCCGACAGAGCCCGACAGAGTCCGACAGGGCCCAGTAGAGCCCGACAGAGCCCGACAGAGCCCGACAGGGCCCGACAGAGCCCGACAGAGCCCGACAGGGCCCGACAGGGCCCGACAGAGCCCGACAGAAACCGACAGAGCCCGATAGAGCCCGACAGGGCCCGACAGAGCCCGACAGAGCCCGACAGGGCCCAGTAGAGCCCAGTAGAACCCGACAGAGCCCAGTAGAGCCCGACAGAGCCCGACAGAGCCCGACAGAGCCCGACAGGGCCCAGTAGAGCCCGACAGAGCCCGACAGAGCCCGACAGGGCCCGACAGAGCCCGACAGAGCCCGACAGGGCCCGACAGAGCCCGACAGAGCCCGACAGAGCCCGACAGGGCCCAGTAGAGCCCGACAGAGCCCAGTAGAGCCCGACAGAGCCCGACAGAGCCCGACAGGGCCCGACAGGGCCCGACAGAGCCCGACAGGGCCCGACAGAGCCCGACAGAGCCCAGTAGAGCCCGACAGAGCCCGACAGAGCCCGACAGGGCCCGACAGAGCCCGACAGGGCCCGACAGGGCCCGACAGAGCCCGACAGGGCCCGACAGAGCCCGACAGAGCCCAGTAGAGCCCGACAGAGCCCGACAGAGCCTGACAGAGCCCGACAGGGCCCGACAGGGCCCGACAGAGCCCAGTAGAGCCCGACAGAGCCCGACAGAGCCCGACAGAGCCCGACAGAGCCCGACAGGGCCCAGTAGAGCCCGACAGAGCCCGACAGAGCCCGACAGAGCCCGACAGGGCCCGACAGGGCCCGACAGGGCCCAGTAGAGCCCGACAGAGCCCGACAGAGCCCGACAGAGCCCGTCAGGGCCCGACAGGGCCCAGTAGAGCCCGACAGTGCCCGACAGAGCCCGACAGAGCCCGACAGAGCCCAGTAGAGCCCAGTAGAGCCCGACAGAGCCCGACACAGCCCGACAGAGCCCGACAGAGCCCGACAGGGCCCGACAGAGCCCGACAGGGCCCGAGAGGGCCCAGTAGAGCCCGACAGAGCCCGACAGGGCCCGACAGAGCCCGACAGAGCCTGACAGGGCCCGACAGAGCCCGACAGGGCCCGACAGGGCCCGACAGGGCCCAGTAGAGCCCGACAGAGCCCGACAGAGCCCGACAGAGCCCGACAGGGCCCGACAGGGCCCGACAGAGCCCGACAGGGCCCGACAGGGCCCGACAGAGGCCGACAGAGCCCGACAGGGCCCGACAGGGCCCGACAGAGCCCGACAGGGCCCAGTAGAGCCCGACAGGGCCCGACACAGCCCAGTAGAGCCCGACAGAGCCCGACAGAGCCCGACAGGGCCCGACAGAGCCCGACAGAGCCCGACAGGGCCCGACAGAGGCCGACAGAGCCCGACAGAGCCCAGTAGAGCCCGACAGAGCCCGACAGAGCCCAGTAGATCCCAGTAGAGCCCGACAGATCCCGACAGGGCCCGACAGGGCCCGACAGGGCCCGACAGAGCCCGACAGGGCCCGACAGGGCCCAGTACAGCCCGACAGAGCCCGACAGAGCCCGACAGAGCCCGACAGGGCCCGACAGGGCCCGACAGAGCCCGACAGGGCCCGACAGGGCCCGACAGAGCCCAGTAGAGCCCGACAGAGCCCGACAGAGCCCGACAGAACCCGACAGAACCCGACAGAGCCCGACAGAGCCCAGTAGAGCCCGACAGAGCCCGACAGAGCCCGACAGAGCCCGACAGGGCCCGACAGGGCCCAACAGGGCCCAGTAGAGCCCGACAGAGCCCGACAGAGCCCGACAGAGCCCGACAGGTCCCGACAGGGCCCAGAAGAGCCCGACAGAGCCCGACAGAGCCCGACAGAACCCGACAGAGCCCGACAGAGCCCGACAGAGCCCGACAGGGCCCGACAGGGCCCGACAGGGCCCGACAGAGCCCGACAGGGCCCAGTAGAGCCCGACAGATCCCGACAGAGCCCGACAGGGCCCGACAGGGCCCGACAGAGCCCGACAGAGCCCGACAGGGCCCGACAGGGCCCGACAGAGCCCAGTAGAGCCCGACAGAGCCCGACAGAGCCCGACAGAGCCCGACAGAACCCGACAGAGCCCGACAGAGACCAGTTGAGCCCGACAGAGCCCGACAGGGCCCAGTAGAGCCCGACAGAGCCCGACAGATCCCGACAGAGCCCAGTAGAGCCCGACAGAGCCCGACATAGCCCGACAGAGCACGACAGGGCCCGACAGAGCGCGACAGAGCCCGACAGGGCCCGACAGGGCCCGACAGGGCCCAGTAGAGCCCGACAGAGCCCGACAGAGCCCGACAGAGCCCGACAGGGCCCGACAGAGCCCGACAGAGCCCGACAGGGCCCGACAGGGCCCGACAGAGGCCCACAGAGCCCGACAGGGCCCGACAGGGCCCGACAGAGCCCGACAGAGCCCGACAGGGCCCAGTAGAGCCCAGTAGAACCCGACAGAGCCCAGTAGAGCCCGACAGAGCCCGACAGAGCCCGACAGGGCCCGACAGAGCCCGACAGGGCCCAGTACAGCCCGACAGGGCCCGACAGAGCCCAGTAGAGCCCGACAGAGCCCGACAGAGCCCGACAGGGCCCGACAGAGCCCGACAGAGCCCGACAGGGCCCGACAGAGCCCGACAGAGCCCGACAGAGCCCAGTAGAGCCCGACAGAGCCCGACAGAGCCCAGTAGAGCCCAGTAGAGCCCGACAGAGCCCGACAGAGCCCGACAGAGCCCGACAGGGCCCGACAGAACCCGACAGAGCCCGACAGAGCCCGACAGAGCCCGACAGAGCCCGACAGGGCCCGACAGGGCCCGACAGGGCCCAGTAGAGCCCGACAGAGCCCGACAGAGCCCGACAGGGCCCGACAGGGCCCAGAAGAGCCCGACAGAGCCCGACAGAGCCCGACAGGGCCCGACAGGGCCCGACAGGGCCCGACAGAGCCCGACAGAGCCCGACAGGGCCCAGTAGAGCCCGACAGAGCCCAGTAGAGCCCAGTAGAGCCCGACAGAGCCCGACAGAGCCCGACAGAACCCGACAGAGCCCGACAGAGACCAGTTGAGCCCGACAGAGCCCGACAGAGACCGACAGAGCCCGACAGGGCCCGACAGGACCCAGTAGAGCCCGACAGAGCCCGACAGAGCCCGACAGAGCCCGACAGAGCCCAGTAGAGCCCGACAGAGCCCGACAGGGCCCGACAGAGCCCGACAGGGCCCGACAGAGCCCGACAGAGCCTGACAGAGCCCGACAAGGCTCGACAGGGCCCGATAGAGCCCAGTAGAGCCCGACAGGGCCCGACAGAGCCCGACAGAGCCCGACAGGGCCCAGTAGAGCCCAGTAGAGCCCGACAGAGCCCGACAGAGCCCGACAGAGCCCGACAGGGCCCGACAGGGCCCGACAGAGCCCGACAGAGACCGACAGAGCCCGACAGGGCCCGACAGAGCCCGACAGAGCCCGACAGGGCCCAGTAGAGCCCGACAGAGCCCGACAGAGCCCGACAGAGCCCAGTAGAGCCCGACAGAGCCCGACAGAGCCCGACAGAGCCCGACAGGGCCCGACAGAGCCCGACAGAGCCCGACAGGGCCCAGTAGAGCCCGACAGAGCCCGACAGGGCCCGACAGGGCCCGACAGGGCCCGACAGGGCCCGACAGAGCCCAGTAGAGCCCGACAGAGCCCGACAGAGCCCGACAGAGCCCGACAGAGCCCGACAGGGCCCAGTAGAGCCCGACAGAGCCCGACAGAGCCCGACAGAGCCCGACAGGGCCCGACAGAGCCCGACAGAGCCCGACAGAGCCCGACAGGGCCCAGTAGAGCCTGACAGAGCCCGACAGAGCCCGACAGAGCCCGACAGGGCCCGACAGGGCCCGACAGAGCCCGACAGGGCCCAGTAGAGCCCGACAGAGCCCGACAGAGCCCGACAGAGCCCGACAGAGCCCGACAGAGCCCAGTAGAGCCCGACAGAGCCCGACAGAGCCCGACAGAGCCCGACAGGGCCCAGTAGAGCCCAGTAGAACCCGACAGAGCCCAGTAGAGCCCGACAGAGCCCGACAGAGCCCGACAGAGCCCGACAGGGCCCAGTAGAGCCCGACAGAGCCCGACAGAGCCCGACAGAGCCCGACAGAGCCCGACAGGGCCCAGTAGAGCCCGACAGAGCCCAGTAGAGCCCGACAGAGCCCGACAGAGCCCGACAGAGCCCGACAGAGCCCGACAGGGCCCGACAGGGCCCGACAGAGCCCGACAGGGCCCGACAGAGCCCGACAGAGCCCAGTAGAGCCCGACAGAGCCCGACAGAGCCCGACAGGGCCCGACAGAGCCCGACAGGGCCCGACAGGGCCCGACAGAGCCCGACAGGGCCCGACAGAGCCCGACAGAGCCCAGTAGAGCCCGACAGAGCCCGACAGAGCCTGACAGAGCCCGACAGGGCCCGACAGGGCCCGACAGAGCCCAGTAGAGCCCGACAGAGCCCGACAGAGCCCGACAGAGCCCGACAGAGCCCGACAGGGCCCAGTAGAGCCCGACAGAGCCCGACAGAGCCCGACAGAGCCTGACAGGGCCCGACAGGGCCCGACAGGGCCCAGTAGAGCCCGACAGAGCCCGACAGAGCCCGACAGAGCCCGTCAGGGCCCGACAGGGCCCAGTAGAGCCCGACAGTGCCCGACAGAGCCCGACAGAGCCCGACAGAGCCCAGTAGAGCCCAGTAGAGCCCGACAGAGCCCGACACAGCCCGACAGAGCCCGACAGAGCCCGACAGGGCCCGACAGAGCCCGACAGGGCCCGAGAGGGCCCAGTAGAGCCCGACAGAGCCCGACAGGGCCCGACAGAGCCCGACAGAGCCTGACAGGGCCCGACAGAGCCCGACAGGGCCCGACAGAGCCCGACAGGGCCCAGTAGAGCCCGACAGAGCCCGACAGAGCCCGACAGAGCCCGACAGGGCCCGACAGGGCCCGACAGAGCCCGACAGGGCCCGACAGGGCCCGACAGAGGCCGACAGAGCCCGACAGGGCCCGACAGGGCCCGACAGGGCCCGACAGAGCCCGACAGGGCCCAGTAGAGCCCAGTAGAACCCGACAGAGCCCAGTAGAGCCCGACAGAGCCCGACAGAGCCCAACAGAGCCCGACAGGTCCCGACAGAGCCCGACAGAGCCCGACAGGGCCCAGTAGAGCCCGACAGAGCCCGACAGAGCCCGACAGAGCCCAGTAGAGCCCGACAGAGCCCGACAGAGCCCGACAGAGCCCGACAGGGCCCGACAGGGCCAGACAGAGCCCGACAGGGCCCGACAGAGCCCGACAGAGCCCGACAGGGCCCGACAGTGCCCGACAGGGCCCAGTAGAGCCCGACAGAGCCCGACAGAGCCCGACAGAGCCCGACAGAGCCCAGTAGAGTCCGACAGAGCCCGACAGGGCCCGACAGGTCCCGACAGGGCCCAGTAGAGCCCGACAGAGCCCGACAGGGCCCAGTAGAGCCCAGTAGAGCCCGACAGAGCCCGACAGAGCCCGACAGAGCCCGACAGGGCCCGACAGAGCCCGACAGAGCCCGACAGGGCCCGACAGGGCCCGACAGGGCCCGACAGAGCCCGACAGGGCCCAGTAGAGCCCGACAGAGCCCGACAGAGCCTAGTAGAGCCCAGTAGAGCCCGACAGGGCCCGACAGAGCCCGACAGGGCCCAGTAAAGCCCGACAGAGCCCGACAGAGCCCGACAGGGCCTGACAAAGCCCGACAGAGCCCGACAGGGCCCGACAGGGCCCGACAGAGCCCGACAGAGCCCAGTAGAGCCCGACAGAGCCAGACAGAGCCCGACAGAGCACGACAGGGCCCAGTAGAGCCCAGTAGAGCCCGACAGAGCCCAGTAGAGCCTGACAGAGCCCGACAGAGCCCGACAGAGCCCGACAGGGCCCGACAGGGCCCGACAGAGCCCGACAGGGCCCAGTAGAGCCCGACAGAGCCCGACAGAGCCCGACAGAGCCCGACAGAGCCCGACAGAGCCCAGTAGAGCCCGACAGAGCCCGACAGAGCCCGACAGAGCCCGACAGGGCCCAGTAGAGCCCAGTAGAACCCGACAGAGCCCAGTAGAGCCCGACAGAGCCCGACAGAGCCCGACAGAGCCCGACAGGGCCCAGTAGAGCCCGACAGAGCCCGACAGAGCCCGACAGAGCCCGACAGAGCCCGACAGAGCCCGACAGGGCCCGACAGAGCCCGACAGAGCCCGACAGGGCCCGACAGAGCCCGACAGAGCCCGACAGGGCCCGACAGAGCCCGACAGAGCCCGACAGAGCCCGACAGGGCCCAGTAGAGCCCGACAGAGCCCAGTAGAGCCCGACAGAGCCCGACAGAGCCCGACAGAGCCCGACAGAGCCCGACAGGGCCCGACAGGGCCCGACAGAGCCCGACAGGGCCCGACAGAGCCCGACAGAGCCCAGTAGAGCCCGACAGAGCCCGACAGAGCCCGACAGGGCCCGACAGAGCCCGACAGGGCCCGACAGGGCCCGACAGAGCCCGACAGGGCCCGACAGAGCCCGACAGAGCCCAGTAGAGCCCGACAGAGCCCGACAGAGCCTGACAGAGCCCGACAGGGCCCGACAGGGCCCGACAGAGCCCAGTAGAGCCCGACAGAGCCCGACAGAGCCCGACAGAGCCCGACAGAGCCCGACAGGGCCCAGTAGAGCCCGACAGAGCCCGACAGAGCCCGACAGAGCCCGACAGGGCCCGACAGGGCCCGACAGGGCCCAGTAGAGCCCGACAGAGCCCGACAGAGCCCGACAGAGCCCGTCAGGGCCCGACAGGGCCCAGTAGAGCCCGACAGTGCCCGACAGAGCCCGACAGAGCCCGACAGAGCCCAGTAGAGCCCAGTAGAGCCCGACAGAGCCCGACACAGCCCGACAGAGCCCGACAGAGCCCGACAGGGCCCGACAGAGCCCGACAGGGCCCGAGAGGGCCCAGTAGAGCCCGACAGAGCCCGACAGGGCCCGACAGAGCCCGACAGAGCCTGACAGGGCCCGACAGAGCCCGACAGGGCCCGACAGAGCCCGACAGGGCCCAGTAGAGCCCGACAGAGCCCGACAGGGCCCGACAGAGCCCGACAGGGCCCGACAGGGCCCGACAGAGGCCGACAGAGCCCGACAGGGCCCGACAGGGCCCGACAGGGCCCGACAGAGCCCGACAGGGCCCAGTAGAGCCCAGTAGAACCCGACAGAGCCCAGTAGAGCCCGACAGAGCCCGACAGAGCCCAACAGAGCCCGACAGGTCCCGACAGAGCCCGACAGAGCCCGACAGGGCCCAGTAGAGCCCGACAGAGCCCGACAGAGCCCGACAGAGCCCAGTAGAGCCCGACAGAGCCCGACAGAGCCCGACAGAGCCCGACAGGGCCCGACAGGGCCAGACAGAGCCCGACAGGGCCCGACAGAGCCCGACAGAGCCCGACAGGGCCCGACAGTGCCCGACAGGGCCCAGTAGAGCCCGACAGAGCCCGACAGAGCCCGACAGAGCCCGACAGAGCCCAGTAGAGTCCGACAGAGCCCGACAGGGCCCGACAGGTCCCGACAGGGCCCAGTAGAGCCCGACAGAGCCCGACAGGGCCCAGTAGAGCCCAGTAGAGCCCGACAGAGCCCGACAGAGCCCGACAGAGCCCGACAGGGCCCGACAGAGCCCGACAGAGCCCGACAGGGCCCGACAGGGCCCGACAGGGCCCGACAGAGCCCGACAGGGCCCAGTAGAGCCCGACAGAGCCCGACAGAGCCTAGTAGAGCCCAGTAGAGCCCGACAGGGCCCGACAGAGCCCGACAGGGCCCAGTAAAGCCCGACAGAGCCCGACAGAGCCCGACAGGGCCTGACAAAGCCCGACAGAGCCCGACAGGGCCCGACAGGGCCCGACAGAGCCCGACAGAGCCCAGTAGAGCCCGACAGAGCCCGACAGAGCCCGACAGAGCCCGACAGGGCCCAGTAGAGCCCAGTAGAGCCCGACAGAGCCCAGTAGAGCCTGACAGAGCCTGACAGAGCCCGACAGAGCCCGACAGGGCCCGACAGGGCCCGACAGAGCCCGACAGGGCCCAGTAGAGCCCGACAGAGCCCGACAGAGCCCGACAGAGCCCGACAGAGCCCAGTAGAGCCCGACAGAGCCCGACAGAGCCCGACAGGGCCCGACAGAGCCCGACAGAGCCCGACAGGGCCCGACAGGGCCCGACAGAGCCCGACAGAGCCCGACAGAGTCCGACAGGGCCCAGTAGAGCCCGACAGAGCCCGACAGAGCCCGACAGAGCCCGACAGGGCCCGACAGAGCCCGACAGAGCCCGACAGGGCCCGACAGGGCCCGACAGAGCCCGACAGAAACCGACAGACCCCGATAGAGCCCGACAGGGCCCGACAGAGCCCGACAGAGCCCGACAGGGCCCAGTAGAGCCCAGTAGAACCCGACAGAGCCCAGTAGAGCCCGACAGAGCCCGACAGAGCCCGACAGAGCCCGACAGGGCCCAGTAGAGCCCGACAGAGCCCGACAGAGCCCGACAGAGCCCGACAGAGCCCGACAGAGCCCGACAGGGCCCGACAGAGCCCGACAGAGCCCGACAGGGCCCGACAGAGCCCGACAGAGCCCGACAGGGCCCGACAGAGCCCGACAGAGCCCGACAGAGCCCGACAGGGCCCAGTAGAGCCCGACAGAGCCCAGTAGAGCCCGACAGAGCCCGACAGAGCCCGACAGAGCCCGACAGAGCCCGACAGGGCCCGACAGGGCCCGACAGAGCCCGACAGGGCCCGACAGAGCCCGACAGAGCCCAGTAGAGCCCGACAGAGCCCGACAGAGCCCGACAGGGCCCGACAGAGCCCGACAGGGCCCGACAGGGCCCGACAGAGCCCGACAGGGCCCGACAGAGCCCGACAGAGCCCAGTAGAGCCCGACAGAGCCCGACAGAGCCTGACAGAGCCCGACAGGGCCCGACAGGGCCCGACAGAGCCCAGTAGAGCCCGACAGAGCCCGACAGAGCCCGACAGAGCCCGACAGAGCCCGACAGGGCCCAGTAGAGCCCGACAGAGCCCGACAGAGCCCGACAGAGCCCGACAGGGCCCGACAGGGCCCGACAGGGCCCAGTAGAGCCCGACAGAGCCCGACAGAGCCCGACAGAGCCCGTCAGGGCCCGACAGGGCCCAGTAGAGCCCGACAGTGCCCGACAGAGCCCGACAGAGCACGACAGAGCCCAGTAGAGCCCAGTAGAGCCCGACAGAGCCCGACACAGCCCGACAGAGCCCGACAGAGCCCGACAGGGCCCGACAGAGCCCGACAGGGCCCGAGAGGGCCCAGTAGAGCCCGACAGAGCCCGACAGGGCCCGACAGAGCCCGACAGAGCCTGACAGGGCCCGACAGAGCCCGACAGGGCCCGACAGAGCCCGACAGGGCCCAGTAGAGCCCGACAGAGCCCGACAGAGCCCGACAGAGCCCGACAGGGCCCGACAGGGCCCGACAGAGCCCGACAGGGCCCGACAGGGCCCGACAGAGGCCGACAGAGCCCGACAGGGCCCGACAGGGCCCGACAGGGCCCGACAGAGCCCGACAGGGCCCAGTAGAGCCCAGTAGAACCCGACAGAGCCCAGTAGAGCCCGACAGAGCCCGACAGAGCCCAACAGAGCCCGACAGGTCCCGACAGAGCCCGACAGGGCCCAGTAGAGCCCGACAGGGCCCGACACAGCCCAGTAGAGCCCGACAGAGCCCGACAGAGCCCGACAGGGCCCGACAGAGCCCGACAGGGCCCGACAGGGCCCGACAGAGGCCGACAGAGCCCGACAGGGCCCGACAGAGCCCGACAGAGCCCAACAGGGCCCGACAGGGCCCGACAGGGCCCAGTAGAGCCCGACAGAGCCCGACAGAGCCCGACAGAGCCCGACAGGGCCCGACAGAGCCCGACAGAGCCCGACAGGGCCCGACAGGGCCCGACAGAGGCCGACAGAGCCCGACAGGGCCCGACAGGGCCCGACAGAGCCCGACAGAGCCCGACAGAGCCCGACAGGGCCCAGTAGAGCCCAGTAGAACCCGACAGAGCCCAGTAGAGCCCGACAGAGCCCGACAGAGCCCGACAGGGCCCGACAGAGCCCGACAGGGCCCAGTACAGCCTGACAGGGCCCGACAGAGCCCAGTAGAGCCCGACAGAGCCCGACAGAGCCCGACAGGGCCCGACAGAGCCCGACAGAGCCCGACAGGGCCCGACAGAGCCCGACAGAGCACGACAGAGCCCAGTAGAGCCCGACAGAGCCCGACAGAGCCCAGTAGAGCCCAGTAGAGCCCGACAGAGCCCGACAGAGCCCGACAGAGCCTGACAGGGCCCGACAGGGCCCGACAGGGCCCGACAGGGCCCAGTAGAGCCCGACAGAGCCCGACAGAGCCCGACAGAGCCCCACAGGGCCCGACAGGGCCCGACAAAGCCCGACAGGGCCCGACAGGGCCCGACAGATCCCACTAGAGCCCGACAGAGCCCGACAGAGCCCGACAGAGCCCGACAGAACCCGACAGAGCCCGACAGAGCCCAGTAGAGCCCGACAGAGCCCGACAGAGCCCGACAGAGCCCGACAGGGCCCGACAGGGCCCGACAGGGCCCAGTAGAGCCCGACAGAGCCCGACAGAGCCCGACAGGGCCCGACAGAGCCCGACAGAGCCCGACAGGGCCCAGTAGAGCCCGACAGAGCCCGACAGAGCCCAGTAGAGCCCAGTAGAGCCCGACAGAGCCCGACAGGGCCCGACAGGGCCCGACAGAGCCCGACAGAGCCCGACAGGGCCCGACAGGGCCCGACAGAGCCCAGTAGAGCCCGACACAGCCCGACAGAGCCCGACAGAGCCCGACAGAGCCCGACAGAACCCGACAGAGCCCGACAGAGACCAGTTGAGCCCGACAGAGCCCGACAGAGCCCGACAGAGCCCGACAGAGCCCGACAGGGCACGACAGAGCCCGACAGAGCCCGACAGGGCCCGACAGAGCCCGACAGAGCCCGACAGAGCCCGACAGGGCCCGACAGAGCCCGACAGAGCCCAGTAGAGCCCGACAGAGCCCGACAGAGCCCGACAGGGCCCGACAGGGCCCGACAGAGCCCGACAGAGCCCGACAGAGCCCGACAGGGCCCGACAGAGCCCAGTAGAGCCCGACAGAGCCCGACAGAGCCCGACAGAGCCCGACAGGGCCCGACAGGGCCCGACAGGGCCCAGTAGAGCCCGACAGAGCCCGACAGAGCCCGACAGAGCCCGACAGGGCCCGACAGAGCCCGACAGAGCCCGACAGGGCCCGACAGGGCCCGACAGGGCCCGACAGGGCACGACAAAGCCCGACAGAGCCCGACAGAGCCCAGTAGAGCCCAGTAGAGCCCGACAGAGCCCGACAGAGCCCGACAGGGCCCGACAGAGCCCAGAAGAGCCCAGTAGAGCCCGACAGAGCCCGACAGAGCCCGACAGAGCCCGACAGGGCCCGACAGGGCCCAGTAGAGCCCGACAGAGCCCGACAGGGCCCGACAGGGCCCGACAGGGCCCAGTAGAGCCCGACAGAGCCCGACAGAGCCCGACAGGGCCCGACAGAGCCCGACAGGGCCCAGTAGAGCCCGACAGAGCCCGACAGAGCCCGACAGAGCCCAGTAGAGACCGACAGAGCCCGACATTGCCCGACAGAGCCCGACAGGGCCCGACAGAGCCCGACAGAGCCCAACAGGGCCCGACAGGGCCCGACAGGGCCCAGTAGAGCCCGACAGAGCCCGACAGAGCCCGACAGAGCCCGACAGGGCCCGACAGAGCCCGACAGAGCCCGACAGGGCCCGACAGGGCCCGACAGAGGCCGACAGAGCCCGACAGGGCCCGACAGGGCCCGACAGAGCCCGACAGAGCCCGACAGAGCCCGACAGGGCCCAGTAGAGCCCAGTAGAACCCGACAGAGCCCAGTAGAGCCCGACAGAGCCCGACAGAGCCCGACAGGGCCCGACAGAGCCCGACAGGGCCCAGTACAGCCTGACAGGGCCCGACAGAGCCCAGTAGAGCCCGACAGAGCCCGACAGAGCCCGACAGGGCCCGACAGAGCCCGACAGAGCCCGACAGGGCCCGACAGAGCCCGACAGAGCACGACAGAGCCCAGTAGAGCCCGACAGAGCCCGACAGAGCCCAGTAGAGCCCAGTAGAGCCCGACAGAGCCCGACAGAGCCCGACAGAGCCTGACAGGGCCCGACAGGGCCCGACAGGGCCCGACAGGGCCCAGTAGAGCCCGACAGAGCCCGACAGAGCCCGACAGAGCCCCACAGGGCCCGACAGGGCCCGACAAAGCCCGACAGGGCCCGACAGGGCCCGACAGATCCCAGTAGAGCCCGACAGAGCCCGACAGAGCTGACAGAGCCCGACAGAACCCGACAGAGCCCGACAGAGCCCAGTAGAGCCCGACAGAGCCCGACAGAGCCCGACAGAGCCCGACAGGGCCCGACAGGGCCCGACAGGGCCCAGTAGAGCCCGACAGAGCCCGACAGAGCCCGACAGGGCCCGACAGGGCCCAGAAGAGCCCGACAGAGCCCGACAGAGCCCGACAGGGCCCGACAGGGCCCGACAGGGCCCGACAGAGCCCGACAGGGCCCAGTAGAGCCCGACAGAGCCCGACAGAGCCCAGTAGAGCCCAGTAGAGCCCGACAGAGCCCGACAGAGCCCGACAGAGCCCGACAGAGCCCGACAGAGACCAGTTGAGCCCGATAGAGCCCGACAGAGCCCGACAGGGCCCGACAGGACCCAGTAGAGCCCGACAGAGCCCGACAGAGCCCGACAGAGCCCGACAGAGCCCAGTAGAGCCCGACAGAGCCCGACAGAGCCCGACAGGGCCCAGTAGAGCCCAACAGAGCCCGACAGAGCCCGACAGAGCCCAGTAGAGCCCGACAGAGCCCGACAGAGCCCGACAGAGCCCGACAGGGCCCGACAGAGCCGGACAGAGCCCGACAGGGCCCGACAGAGCCCGACAGAACCCGACAGGGCCCGACAGTGCCCGACAGGGCCCAGTAGAGCCCGACAGAGCCCGACAGAGCCCGACAGAGCCCGACAGAGCCCAGTAGAGTCCGACAGAGCCCGACAGGGCCCGACAGGTCCCGACAGGGCCCAGTAGAGCCCGACAGAGCCCGACAGGGCCCAGTAGAGCCCAGTAGAGCCCGACAGAGCCCGACAGAGCCCGACAGAGCCCGAATGGGCCCGACAGAGCCCGACAGAGCCCGACAGGGCCCGACAGGGCCCGACAGGGCCCGACAGAGCCCGACAGGGCCCGACAGGGCCCGACAGGGCCCAGTAGAGCCCGACAGAGCCCGACAGAGCCCAGTAGAGCCCAGTAGAGCCCGACAGGGCCCGACAGGGCCCGACAGGGCCCAGTAGAGCCCGACAGAGCCCGACAGGGCCCGACAGAGCCCGACAGAGCCCGACAGAGCCCGACAGGGCCCAGTAAAGCCCGACAGAGCCCGACAGAGCCCGACAGGGCCTGACAGAGCCCGACAGAGCCCGACAGGGCCCGACAGGGCCCGACAGAGCCCGACAGAGACCAGTAGAGCCCGACAGAGCCCGACAGAGCCCGACAGAGCCCGACAGGGCCCAGTAGAGCCCAGTAGAGCCCGACAGAGCCCAGTAGAGCCCGACAGAGCCCGACAGAGCCCGACAGAGCACGGCAGGGCCCGACAGGGCCCGACAGAGCCCGACAGGGCCCAGTAGAGCCCGACAGAGCCCGACAGAGCCCGACAGAGCCCGACAGAGCCCGACAGGGCCCAGTAGAGCCCGACAGAGCCCATTACAGCCCGACAGAGCCCGACAGAGCCCGACAGGGCCCGACAGGGCCCGACAGAGCCCGACAGAGCCCGACAGAGCCCGACAGGGCCCGACAGAGTCCGACAAGGGCCCGACAGGGCCCGACAGAGCCTAGTAGAGCCCGACAGAGCCCGACAGAGCCCGACAGAGCCCGACAGGGCCCGACAGGGCCCAGTAGAGCCCGACAGAGCCCGACAGAGACCGACAGGGCCCGACAGGGCCCGACAGAGCCCGACAGAGCCCGACAGAGCCCGACAGGGCCCGACAGGGCCCAGTAGAGCCCGACAGAGCCCGACAGACCCCGACAGAACCCGTCAGAGCCCGACAGAGCCCGACAGAGCCCGACAGAGCCCGACAGAGTCCGACAGGGCCCAGTAGAGCCCGACAGAGCCCGACAGAGCCCGACAGGGCCCTACAGGGCCCGACAGAGCCCGACAGAGCCCGACAGAGCCCGACAGGGCCCGACAGGGCCCAGTAGAGCCCGACAGAGCCCGAGAGGGCCCGACAGAGCCCGACAGAGCCCGACAGAGCCCGACAGGGCCCGACAGAGCCCGACAGAGCCCGACAGGGCCCGACAGAGCCCGACAGGGCCCAGTAGAGCCCGACAGAGCCTGACAGAGCCCGACAGAACCCGACAGGGCCCAGTAGAGCCCGACAGAGGCCGACAGAGGCCGACAGAGCCCGACAGGGCCCGACAGAGCCCGACAGAGCCCGACAGAGCCCGACAGGGCCCAGTAGAGTCCGACAGAGCCCGACAGAGCCCGACAGGGCCCGACAGGGCCCAGTGGAGCCCGACAGAGCCCGACAGAGCCCGACAGAGCCCGACAGGGCCCAGTAGAGCCCGACAGAGCCCGACAGAGCCCGACAGAGCCCGACAGGGCCCAACAGGGCCCGACAGAGCCCGACAGGGCCCGACAGAGCCCGACAGAGCCTGACAGAGCCCGACAGGGCCCGACAGGGCCCGACAGAGCCCGACAGGGCCCAGTAGAGCCCGACAGAGCCCGACAGAGCCCGACAGGGCCCGACAGAGCCCGACAGAGCCCGACAGGGCCCGACAGGGCCCGACAGGGCCCGACAGAGCCCGACAGAGCCCAGTAGAGCCCGACAGAGCCCGACAGAGCCCGACAGAGCCCAGTAGAGCCCGACAGAGCCCGACAGAGCCCGACAGGGCCCGACAGGTCCCGACAGGGCCCAGTAGAGCCCGACAGAGCCCGACAGAGCCCGACAGAGCCCGACAGGGCCCAGTTTAGCCCAGTAGAGCCCGACAGAGCCCGACAGAGCCCGACAGAACCCAACAGAGCCCGACAGAGCCCGACAGAGCCCGACAGGGCCCGACAGAGCCCAGTAGAGCTCGACAGAGCCCGACAGAGCCCGACAGGGCCCGAAAGGGCCCGACAGAGCCCGACAGGGCCCGACAGGGCCCGACAGGGCCCAGTAGAGCCCAACAGAGCCCCACAGGGCCCGATAGAGCCCGACAGAGCCCGACAGAGCCCGACAGGGCCCGACAGGGCCCGATAGAGCCCGACAGAGCCCGACAGGGCCCAGTAGAGCCCGACAGAGCCCGACAGAGCCCGACAGGGCCCGACAGGGCCTGACAGAGCCCGACAGGGCCCGACAGAGCCCGACAGAGCCCGATAGAGCCCGACAGGGCCCGACAGGGCCCAGTAGAGCCCGACAGAGCCCGACAGAGCCCGACAGAGCCCGACAGGGCCCGACAGTGCCCGACAGGGCCCGACAGGGCCCGACAGAGCCCGACAGAGCCCAGTAGAGCCGACAGAGCCCGACAGAGCTCGACAGAGCACGACAGAGCCCGACAGGGCCCGACAGAACCCGACAGAGCCCGACAGGGCCCGACAGAGCCCGACAGAGCCCGACAGAACCCGACAGAGCCCGACAGAGCCCGACAGAGCCCGACAGAACCCGACAGAGCCCGACAGAGCCCGACAGGGCCCGACAGGGCCCGACAGAGCCCGACAGAGCCCAGTAGAGCCCTACAGAGCCCGACAGAGCCCGACAGAGCCCGACAGGGCCCGACAGGGCCCGACAGAGCCCGACAGGGCCCGACAGGGAACAGTAGAGCCCAGTAGAGCCCGACAGAGCCCGACAGAGCCCGACAGAGCCCGACAGGGCCCGACAGAGCCCGACAGGGCCCAGTAGAGCCCGACAGAGCCCGACAGAGCCCGACAGAGCCCGACAGGGCCCGACAGAGCCCGACAGAGCCCGACAGAACCCGACAGAGCCCGACAGGGCCCGACAGGGCCCGACAGAGCCCGACAGAGCCCGACAGAGCCCGACAGGGCTCAGTAGAGCCCGACAGAGCCCGACAGAGCCCGACAGAGCCCGACAGGGCCCGACAGGGAACAGTAGAGCCCAGTAGAGCCCGACAGAGCCCGACAGAGCCCGACAGAGCCCGACAGGGCCCGACAGAGCCCGACAGAACCCGACAGAGCCCGACAGAGCCCGACAGGGCCCGACACGGCCCGACACGGCCCGACAGAGCCCGACAGAGCCCGACAGAACCCGACAGAGCCCGACAGAGCCCAGTAGAGCCCGACAGAGCCCGACAGAGCCCGACAGGGCCCGACAGGGCCCGACAGGGCCCAGTAGAGCCCGACAGAGCCCGACAGAGCCCGACAGAGCCCGACAGGGCCCGACAGAGCCCGACAGGGCCCAGTAGAGCCCGACAAAGCCCGACAGATCCCGACAGGGCCCGACAGAGCCCGACAGGGCCCGACAGGGCCCGACAGTGCCCGACAGAGCCGGACAGGGCCCGACAGAGACCAACAGAGCCCGACAGAGCCCGACAGGGCCCAGTAGAGCCCGACAGAGCCCGACAGAGCCCGACAGAGCCCGACAGGGCCCGACAGAGCCCGACAGGGCCCGATAGAGCCCGACAGAGCCCAGTAGAGCTCGACAGAGCCCGACAGAGCCCGACAGGGCCCGACAGGGCCCAGTAGAGCCCGACAGGTCCCGACAGAGCCCGACAGAGCCCGACAGAGCCCGACAGGGCCCGACAGGGCCTGACAGAGCCCGTCAGAGACCAGTAGAGCCCGACAGAGCCCGACAGAGCCCGACAGAGCCCGACAGGGCCCGACCGAGCCCGACAGAGCACAGTAGAGCCCGACAGAGCCCGACAGAGCCCGACAGAGCCCGACAGAGCCCGACAGGGCCCAGTAGAGCCCAGTAGAACCCGACAGAGCCCAGTAGAGCCCGACAGAGCCCGACAGAGCCCGACAGAGCCCGACAGGGCCCGACAGAGCCCGACAGGGCCCGACAGGGCCCGACAGAGCCCGACAGAGCCCGACAGAGCCCAGTATAGACTGACAGAGACCGACAGAGCCCGACAGAGCTCGACAGGGCCCGACAGGGCCCGACAGAGCCCGACAGAGCCCGACAGGGCCCGACAGGGCCCGACAGAGCCCAGTAGAGCCCGACAGAGCCCGACAGAGCCCGACAGAGCCCGACAGGGCCCAGTAGAGCCCGACAGAGCCCGACAGAGACCGACAGAGCCCGACAGGGCCCGACAGAGCCCGACATAGCCCGACAGGGCCCAGTAGAGCCTCACAGAGCCCGACAGAGCTCGACAGAGCCCGACAAAGCCCGACAGGGCCCGACATGGCCCGACAGAGCCCGACAGGGCCCGAAAGAGCCCGACAGTGCCCGATAGAGCCCGACAGGGCCCAGTAGAGCCTGACAGAGCCCGACAGAGCCCGACAGAGTCCGACAGGGCCCGACAGAGCCCGACAGGGCCCGACAGAGCCCGACAGAGCGCAGTAGTGCCCGACAGAGCCCGACAGATCCCGACAGGGCCCGACAGGACCCGACAGAGCCCGACAGGGCCCGACAGAGCCCGACAGAGCCCGACAGAACCCGACAGGGCCCGACAGGGCCCGACAGGGCCCGAGAGAGCCCAGTAGAGCCCGACAGATCCCGACAGAGCCCGACAGAGCCCGACAGGGCCCGACAGAGCCCGACAGAGCCCGACAGAGCCCAGTAGAGCCCGACAGAGCCCGACAGGACCCGACAGAGCCCGACAGAGCCCGACAGGGCCCGACAGGGCCCAGTAGATCCCGACAGAGCCCGACAGGACCCGACAGAGCCCGACAGAGCCCGACAGAGCCCAGTAGAGCCCAGTAGAGCCCGACAGAGCCCGACACAGCCCGACAGAGCCTGACAGAGCCCGACAGGGCCCGACAGAGCCCGACAGGGCCCGAGAGGGCCCAGTAGAGCCCGACAGAGCCCGACAGGGCCCGACAGAGCCCGACAGAGCCTGACAGGGCCCGACAGAGCCCGACAGGGCCCAGTAGAGCCCGACAGAGCCCGACAGAGCCCGACAGGGCCCGACAGGGCCCGACAGGGCCCGACAGAGGCCGACAGAGCCCGACAGGGCCCGACAGGGCCCGACAGGGCCCGACAGAGCCCGACAGAGCCCGACAGAGCCCGACAGGGCCCAGTAGAGCCCAGTAGAACCCGACAGAGCCCAGTAGAGCCCGACAGAGCCCGACAGAGCCCAACAGAGCCCGACAGGTCCCGACAGAGCCCGACAGGGCCCAGTAGAGCCCGACAGGGCCCGACACAGCCCAGTAGAGCCCGACAGAGCCCGACAGAGCCCGACAGGGCCCGACAGAGCCCGACAGAGCCCGACAGGGCCCGACAGAGCCCGACAGAGCCCGACAGAGCCCAGTAGAGCCCGACAGAGCCCGACAGAGCCCAGTAGATCCCAGTAGAGCCCGACAGAGCCCGACAGGGCCCGACAGAGCCCGACAGGGCCCGACAGGGCCCAGTAGAGCCCGACAGAGCCCGACAGAGCCCGACAGAGCCCGACAGGGCCCGACAGGGCCCGACAGAGCCCGACAGGGCCCGACAGGGCCCGACAGAGCCCAGTAGAGCCCGACAGAGCCCGACAGAGCCCGACAGAGGCCGACAGAACCCGACAGAACCCGACCGAGCCCGACAGAGCCCAGTAGAGCCCGACAGAGCCCGACAGAGCCCGACAAAGCCCGACAGGGCCCGACAGGGCCCGACAGGGCCCAGTAGAGCCCGACAGAGCCCGACAGAGCCCGACAGAGCCCGACAGGGCCCGACAGGGCCCAGAAGAGCCCGACAGAGCCCGACAGAGCCCGACAGAACCCGACAGAGCCCGACAGAGCCCGACAGAGCCCGACAGGGCCCGAAAGAGCCCGACAGTGCCCGATAGAGCCCGACAGGGCCCAGTAGAGCCTGACAGAGCCCGACAGAGCCCGACAGAGTCCGACAGGGCCCGACAGAGCCCGACAGGGCCCGACAGAGCCCGACAGAGCGCAGTAGTGCCCGACAGAGCCCGACAGATCCCGACAGGGCCCGACAGGACCCGACAGAGCCCGACAGGGCCCGACAGAGCCCGACAGAGCCCGACAGAACCCGACAGGGCCCGACAGGGCCCAACAGGGCCCGAGAGAGCCCAGTAGAGCCCGACAGATCCCGACAGAGCCCGACAGAGCCCGACAGGGCCCGACAGAGCCCGACAGAGCCCGACAGAGCCCAGTAGAGCCCGACAGAGCCCGACAGGACCCGACAGAGCCCGACAGAGCCCGACAGGGCCCGACAGGGCCCAGTAGATCCCGACAGAGCCCGACAGGACCCGACAGAGCCCGACAGAGCCCGACAGAGCCCAGTAGAGCCCAGTAGAGCCCGACAGAGCCCGACACAGCCCGACAGAGCCTGACAGAGCCCGACAGGGCCCGACAGAGCCCGACAGGGCCCGAGAGGGCCCAGTAGAGCCCGACAGAGCCCGACAGGGCCCGACAGAGCCCGACAGAGCCTGACAGGGCCCGACAGAGCCCGACAGGGCCCAGTAGAGCCCGACAGAGCCCGACAGAGCCCGACAGAGCCCGACAGGGCCCGACAGGGCCCGACAGGGCCCGACAGAGGCCGACAGAGCCCGACAGGGCCCGACAGGGCCCGACAGGGCCCGACAGAGCCCGACAGAGCCCGACAGAGCCCGACAGGGCCCAGTAGAGCCCAGTAGAACCCGACAGAGCCCAGTAGAGCCCGACAGAGCCCGACAGAGCCCAACAGAGCCCGACAGGTCCCGACAGAGCCCGACAGGGCCCAGTAGAGCCCGACAGGGCCCGACACAGCCCAGTAGAGCCCGACAGAGCCCGACAGAGCCCGACAGGGCCCGACAGAGCCCGACAGAGCCCGACAGAGCCCAGTAGAGCCCGACAGAGCCCGACAGAGCCCAGTAGATCCCAGTAGAGCCCGACAGAGCCCGACAGGGCCCGACAGAGCCCGACAGGGCCCGACAGGGCCCAGTAGAGCCCGACAGAGCCCGACAGAGCCCGACAGAGCCCGACAGGGCCCGACAGGGCCCGACAGAGCCCGACAGGGCCCGACAGGGCCCGACAGAGCCCAGTAGAGCCCGACAGAGCCCGACAGAGCCCGACAGAGCCCGACAGAACCCGACAGAACCCGACCGAGCCCGACAGAGCCCAGTAGAGCCCGACAGAGCCCGACAGAGCCCGACAAAGCCCGACAGGGCCCGACAGGGCCCGACAGGGCCCAGTAGAGCCCGACAGAGCCCGACAGAGCCCGACAGAGCCCGACAGGGCCCGACAGGGCCCAGAAGAGCCCGACAGAGCCCGACAGAGCCCGACAGAACCCGACAGAGCCCGACAGAGCCCGACAGAGCCCGACAGGGCCCGACAGGGCCCGACAGGGCCCGACAGAGCCCGACAGAGCCCGACAGGGCCCAGTAGAGCCCGACAGAGCCCGACAGAGATCGACAGGGCCCGACAGGGCCCGACAGAGCCCGACAGAGCCCGACAGGGCCCGACAGGGCCCGACAGAGCCCAGTAGAGCCCGACAGAGCCCGACAGAGCCCGACAGAGCCCGACAGAGCCCGACAGAACCCGACAGAGCCCGACAGAGACCAGTTGAGCCCGACAGAGCCCGACAGAGCCCGACAGAGCCCGACAGGGCACGACAGAGCCCAGTAGAGCCCGACAGAGCCCGACAGAGCCCGACAGAGCCCGACAGGGCCCGACAGGGCCCGACAGAGCCCGACAGGGCCCGACAGGGCCCAGTAGAGCCCGATAGAGCCCGACAGAGCCCGACAGAGCCCGACAGGGCCCGACAGAGCCCGACAGAGCCCGACAGGGCCCGACAGGGCCCGACAGGGCCCGACAGGGCCCGATAGAGCCCGACAGGGCCCGACAGAGCCCGACAGAGCCCGACAGAGCCCGACAGGGCACGACAGAGCCCGACAGAGCCCGACAGAGCCCGACAGGGCCCAACAGAGCCCGACAGAGCCCGACAGAGCCCGACAGGGCCCGACAGGGCCCAGTAGAGCCCGACAGAGCCCAGTAGAGCCCAGTAGAGCCCGACAGAGCCCGACAGGGCCCGACAGGGCCCGACAGGGCCCAGTAGAGCCCGACAGAGCCCGACAGGGACCGACAGAGCCCGACAGGGCCCGACAGGGCCCGACAGAGCCCGACAGAGCCCGACAGAGCCCGACAGGGCCCGACAGGGCCCGACAGAGCCCAGTAGAGCCCGACAGAGCCCGACAGAGCCCGACAGGGCCCGACAGGGCCCGACAGAGCCCGACAGAGCCCGACAGGGCCCGACAGGGCCCGACAGAGCCCAGTAGAGCCCGACACAGCCCGACAGAGCCCGACAGAGCCCGACAGAGCCCGACAGAACCCGACAGAGCCCGACAGAGACCAGTTGAGCCCGACAGAGCCCGACAGAGCCCGACAGAGCCCGACAGAGCCCGACAGGGCACGACAGAGCCCGACAGAGCCCGACAGGGCCCGACAGAGCCCGACAGAGCCCGACAGAGCCCGACAGGGCCAAACAGAGCCCGACAGAGCCCAGTAGAGGCCGACAGAGCCCGACAGAGCCCGACAGGGCCCGACAGGGCCCGACAGAGCCCGACAGAGCCCGACAGGGCCCGACAGGGCCCAGTAGAGCCCGACAGAGCCCGACAGAGCCCGACAGAGCCCGACAGGGCCCGACAGGGCCCGACAGGGCCCAGTAGAGCCCGACAGAGCCCGACAGAGCCCGACAGAGCCCGACAGGGCCCGACAGAGCCCGACAGAGCCCGACAGGGCCCGACAGGGCCCGACAGGGCCCGACAGGGCACGACAGAGCCCGACAGAGCCCGACAGAGCCCAGTAGAGCCCAGTAGAGCCCGACAGAGCCCGACAGAGACCGACAGGGCCCGACAGAGCCCAGTAGAGCCCAGTAGAGCCCGACAGAGCCCGACAGAGCCCGACAGGGCCCGACAGAGCCCAGAAGAGCCCAGTAGAGCCCGACAGGGCCCGACAGAGCCCGACAGAGCCCGACAGAGCCCGACAGGGCCCGACAGAGCCCGACAGAGCCCAGTAGAGGCCGACAGAGCCCGACAGAGCCCGACAGGGCCCGACAGGGCCCGACAGAGCCCGACAGAGCCCGACAGGGCCCGACAGGGCCCGACAGAGCCCAGTAGAGCCCGACAGAGCCCGACAGAGCCCGACAGAGCCCGACAGAACCCGACAGAACCCGACCGAGCCCGACAGAGCCCAGTAGAGCCCGACAGAGCCCGACAGAGCCCGACAAAGCCCGACAGGGCCCGACAGGGCCCGACAGGGCCCAGTAGAGCCCGACAGAGCCCGACAGAGCCCGACAGAGCCCGACAGGGCCCGACAGGGCCCAGAAGAGCCCGACAGAGCCCGACAGAGCCCGACAGAACCCGACAGAGCCCGACAGAGCCCGACAGAGCCCGACAGAGCCCGACAGGGCCCGACAGAGCCCGACAGAGCCCGACAGGGCCCAGTAGAGCCCGACAGAGCCCGACAGAGCCCGACAGGGCCCGACAGGGCCCGACAGAGCCCGACAGAGCCCGACAGGGCCCGACAGGGCCCGACAGAGCCCAGTAGAGCCCGACAGAGCCCGACAGAGCCCGACAGAGCCCGACAGAACCCGACAGAGCCCGACAGAGACCAGTTGAGCCCGACAGAGCCCGACAGAGCCCGACAGAGCCCGACAGAGCCCGACAGGGCACGACAGAGCCCAGTAGAGCCCGACAGAGCCCGACAGAGCCCGACAGAGCCCGACAGGGCCCGACAGGTCCCGACAGAGCCCGACAGGGCCCGACAGGGCCCAGTAGAGCCCGATAGAGCCCGACAGAGCCCGACAGAGCCCGACAGGGCCCGACAGAGCCCGACAGAGCCCGACAGGGCCCGACAGGGCCCGACGGGGCCCGACAGGGCCCGATAGAGCCCGACAGGGCCCGACAGAGCCCGACAGAGCCCGACAGAGCCCGACAGGGCACGACAGAGCCCGACAGAGCCCGACAGAGCCCGACAGGGCCCAACAGAGCCCGACAGAGCCCGACAGAGCCCGACAGGGCCCGACAGGGCCCAGTAGAGCCCGACAGAGCCCAGTAGAGCCCAGTAGAGCCCGACAGAGCCCGACAGGGCCCGACAGGGCCCGACAGGGCCCAGTAGAGCCCGACAGATCCCGACAGGGACCGACAGAGCCCGACAGGGCCCGACAGGGCCCGACAGAGCCCAACAGAGCCCGACAGAACCCGACAGGGCCCGACAGGGCCCGACAGAGCCCAGTAGAGCCCGACAGAGCCCGACAGAGCCCGACAGGGCCCGACAGGGCCCGACAGAGCCCGACAGAGCCCGACAGGGCCCGACAGGGCCCGACAGAGCCCAGTAGAGCCCGACACAGCCCGACAGAGCCCGACAGAGCCCGACAGAGCCCGACAGAACCCGACAGAGCCCGACAGAGACCAGTTGAGCCCGACAGAGCCCGACAGAGCCCGACAGAGCCCGACAGAGCCCGACAGGGCACGACAGAGCCCGACAGAGCCCGACAGGGCCCGACAGAGCCCGACAGAGCCCGACAGAGCCCGACAGGGCCCGACAGAGCCCGACAGAGCCCAGTAGAGGCCGACAGAGCCCGACAGAGCCCGACAGGGCCCGACAGGGCCCGACAGAGCCCGACAGAGCCCGACAGGGCCCGACAGGGCCCAGTAGAGCCCGACAGAGCCCGACAGAGCCCGACAGAGCCCGACAGGGCCCGACAGGGCCCGACAGGGCCCAGTAGAGCCCGACAGAGCCCGACAGAGCCCGACAGAGCCCGACAGGGCCCGACAGAGCCCGACAGAGCCCGACAGGGCCCGACAGGGCCCGACAGGGCACGACAGAGCCCGACAGAGCCCGACAGAGCCCAGTAGAGCCCAGTAGAGCCCGACAGAGCCCGACAGAGCCCGACAGGGCCCGACAGAGCCCAGAAGAGCCCAGTAGAGCCCGACAGAGCCCGACAGAGCCCGACAGAGCCCGACAGGGCCCGACAGGGCCCGACAGAGCCCAGTAGAGCCCGACAGAGCCCGACAGGGCCCGACAGGGCCCGACAGGGCCCGACAGAGCCCGACAGAGCCCGACAGAGCCCGACAGGGCCCGACAGAGCCCGACAGGGCCCAGTAGAGCCCGACAGAGCCCGACAGAGCCCGACAGAGCCCAGTAGAGCCCGACAGAGCCCGACATAGCCCGACAGAGCCCGACAGGGCCCGACAGAGCCCGACAGGGCCCGACAGGGCCCGACAGGGCCCGACAGGGCCCAGTAGAGCCCGACAGAGCCCGACAGAGCCCGACAGAGCCCGACAGGGCCCTACAGAGCCCGACAGAGCCCGACAGGGCCCGACAGGGCCCAGTAGAGCCCGACAGAGCCCAGTAGAGCCCAGTAGAGCCCGACAGAGCCCGACAGGGCCCGACAGGGCCCGACAGGGCCCAGTAGAGCCCGACAGAGCCCGACAGGGACCGACAGAGCCCGACAGGGCCCGACAGGGCCCGACAGAGCCCGACAGAGGCCGACAGAGCCCGACAGGGCCCGACAGGGCCCGACAGAGCCCAGTAGAGCCCGACAGAGCCCGACAGAGCCCGACAGGGCCCGACAGGGCCCGACAGAGCCCGACAGAGCCCGACAGGGCCCGACAGGGCCCGACAGAGCCCAGTAGAGCCCGACACAGCCCGACAGAGCCCGACAGAGCCCGACAGAGCCCGACAGAACCCGACAGAGCCCGACAGAGACCAGTTGAGCCCGACAGAGCCCGACAGAGCCCGACAGAGCCCGACAGAGCCCGACAGGGCACGACAGAGCCCGACAGAGCCCGACAGGGCCCGACAGAGCCCGACAGAGCCCGACAGAGCCCGACAGGGCCCGACAGAGCCCGACAGAGCCCAGTAGAGGCCGACAGAGCCCAGTAGAGGCCGACAGGGCCCGACAGGGCCCGACAGAGCCCGACAGAGCCCGACAGGGCCCGACAGGGCCCAGTAGAGCCCGACAGAGCCCGACAGAGCCCGACAGGGCCCGACAGGGCCCGACAGGGCCCGACAGGGCCCAGTAGAGCCCGACAGAGCCCGACAGAGCCCGACAGAGCCCGACAGGGCCCGACAGAGCCCAGTAGAGCCCAGTAGAGCCCGACAGAGCCCGACAGAGCCCGACAGGGCCCGACAGAGCCCAGAAGAGCCCAGTAGAGCCCGACAGAGCCCGACAGAGCCCGACAGAGCCCGACAGGGCCCGACAGGGCCCGACAGGGCCCAGTAGAGCCCGACAGAGCCCGACAGGGCCCGACAGGGCCCGACAGGGCCCAGTAGAGCCCGACAGAGCCCGACAGAGCCCGACAGGGCCCGACAGAGCCCGACAGGGCCCAGTAGAGCCCGACAGAGCCCGACAGAGCCCGACAGAGCCCAGTAGAGCCCGACAGAGCCCGACATAGCCCGACAGAGCCCGACAGGGCCCGACAGAGCCCGACAGAGCCCGACAGGGCCCGACAGGGCCCGACAGGGCCCAGTAGAGCCCGACAGAGCCCGACAGAGCCCGACAGAGCCCGACAGGGCCCGACAGAGCCCGACAGAGCCCGACAGGGCCCGACAGGGCCCGACAGGGCCCGACAGAGGCCGACAGAGCCCGACAGGGCCCGACAGGGCCCGACAGAGCCCGACAGAGCCCGACAGAGCCCGACAGAGCCCGACAGAGCCCGACAGAGCCCAGTAGAGCCCAGTAGAACCCGACAGAGCCCAGTAGAGCCCGACAGAGCCCGACAGGGCCCGACAGAGACCGACAGAGCCCGACAGGGCCCAGTACAGCCCGACAGGGCCCGACAGAGCCCAGTAGAGCCCGACAGAGCCCGACAGAGCCCGACAGGGCCCGACAGAGCCCGACAGAGCCCGACAGAGCCCAGTAGAGCCCGACAGAGCCCGACAGAGCCCAGTAGAGCCCAGTAGAGCCCGACAGAGCCCGACAGAGCCCGACAGAGCCTGACAGGGCCCGACAGGGCCCGACAGGGCCCGACAGGGCCCAGTAGAGCCCGACAGAGCCCGACAGAGCCCCACAGGGCCCGACAGAGCCCGACAGGGCCCAGTAGAGCCCAGTAGAGCCCGACAGAGCCCAGTAGAGCCCGACAGAGCCCGACAGGGCCCGACAGGGCCCGACAGAGCCCGACAGAGACCGACAGAGCCCGACAGGGCCCGACAGAGCCCGACAGAGCCCGACAGAGCCCAGTAGAGCCCGACAGAGCCCGACAGAGCCCGACAGAGCCCGACAGAGCCCAGTAGAGCCCGACAGAGCCCGACAGAGCCCGACAGAGCCCGACAGGGCCCGACAGAGCCCGACAGAGCCCGACAGGGCCCGACAGAGCCCGACAGAGCCCGACAGGGCCCAGTAGAGCCCGACAGAGCCCGACAGGGCCCGACAGGGCCCGACAGAGCCCAGTAGAGCCCGACAGAGCCCGACAGAGCCCGACAGAGCCCGACAGAGCCCGACAGGGCCCAGTAGAGCCCGACAGAGCCCGACAGAGCCCGACAGAGCCCGACAGGGCCCGACAGAGCCCGACAGAGCCCGACAGAGCCCGACAGGGCCCAGTAGAGCCCGACAGAGCCCGACAGAGCCCGACAGGGCCCGTCAGAGCCCGACAGAGCCCGACAGAGCCCGACAGAGCCCGACAGGGCCCAGTAGAGCCCGACAGAGCCCGACAGAGCCCGAGAGGGCCCGACAGAGCCCGACAGAGCCCGACAGAGCCCGACAGGGCCCGACAGAGCCCGACAGATCCCGACAGAGCCCGACAGGGCCCGACAGGGCCCGACAGGGCCAAGTAGAGCCCGACAGAGCCCGACAGAGCCCGACAGAACCCGACAGGGCCCAGTAGAGTCCGACAGAGCCCGACAGAGCCCGACAGGGCCCGACAGAGCCCGACAGAGCCGGACAGAGCCCGACAGCGCCCGACAGGGCCCAGTAGAGCCCGACAGAGCCCGACAGAGCCCGACAGAGCCCGACAGGGCCCGACAGAGCCCGACAGAGCCCGAGAGGGCCCAGTAGAGCCCGACAGAGCCCGACAGAGCCCGACAGGGCCCGACAGAGCCCGACAGAGCCCGACAGAGCCCGACAGGGCCCAGTAGAGCCCAACAGAGCCCGACAGAGCCCAACAGGGCCCGACAGATCCCGACAGAGCCTGACAGAGCCCGACAGGGCCCGACAGAGCCCGACAGAGCCCGACAGGGCCCAGTAGAGCCCAACATAGCCCGACAGAGCCCGACAGAGCCCAGTAGAACCCGACAGAGCCCGACAGAGCCCAACAGAGCCCGACAGGGCCCGACAGAGCCGGACAGAGCCCGACAGGGCCCGACAGAGCCCGACAGAGCCCGACAGGGCCCGACAGTGCCCGACAGGGCCCAGTAGAGCCCGACAGAGCCCGACAGAGCCCGACAGAGCCCGACAGAGCCCGACAGAGCCCAGTAGAGTCCGACAGAGACCGACAGGGCCCGACAGGTCCCGACAGGGCCCAGTAGAGCCCGACAGAGCCCGACAGGGCCCAGTAGAGCCCAGTAGAGCCCGACAGGGCCCGACAGAGCCCAGTAGAGCCCGACAGAGCCCGACAGAGCCCGACAGGGCCCGACAGGGCCCGACAGGGCCCAGTAGAGCCCGACAGAGCCCGACAGAGCCCAGTAGAGCCCAGTAGAGCCTGACAGGGCCCGACAGGGCCCAGTAGAGCCCGACAGAGCCCGACAGGGCCCGACAGAGCCCGACAGAGCCCGACAGAGCCCGACAGGGCCCAGTAAAGCCCGACAGAGCCCGACAGAGCCCGACAGAGCCCGACAGGGCCTGACAGAGCCCGACAGAGCCCGACAGGGCCCGACAGGGCCCGACAGAGCCCAGAAGAGCCCAGTAGAGCCCGACAGAGCCCGACAGAGCCCGACAGAGCCCGACAGGGCCCAGTAGAGCCCAGTAGAGCCCGACAGAGCCCAGTAGAGCCCGACAGAGCCCGACAGAGCCCGACAGAGCCCGACAGGGCCCGACAGGGCCCGACAGAGCCCGATAGGGCCCAGTAGAGCCCGACAGAGCCCGACAGAGCCCGACAGAGCCCGACAGAGCCCGACAGAGCCCAGTAGAGCCCGACAGAGCCCAGTAGAGCCCGACAGAGCCCGACAGAGCCCGACAGAGCCCGACAGGGCCCGACAGGGCCCGACAGAGCCCGACAGAGCCCGACAGAGCCCGACAGGGCCCGACAGAGTCCGACAAGGGCCCGACAGGGCCCGACAGAGCCTAGTAGAGCCCGACAGAGCCCGACAGAGCCCGACAGAGCCCGACAGGGCCCGACAGGGCCCGACAGAGCCCGACAGGGCCCGACAGAGCCCGACAGAGCCCGACAGGGCCCGACAGAGCCCGACAGAGCCCGACAGAGCCCGACAGGGCCCGACAGGGCCCAGTAGAGCCCGACAGAGCCCGACAGAGCCCGACAGAACCCGTCAGAGCCCGACAGAGCCCGACAGAGCCCGACAGAGCCCGACAGAGTCCGACAGGGCCCAGTAGAGCCCGACAGAGCCCGACAGAGCCCGACAGGGCCCTACAGGGCCCGACAGAGCCCGACAGAGCACGACAGAGCCCGACAGGGCCCGACAGGGCCCAGTAGAGCCCGACAGAGCCCGAGAGGGCCCGACAGAGCCCGACAGAGCCCGACAGAGCCCGACAGGGCCCGACAGGGCCCGACAGAGCCCGACAGGGCCCGACAGAGCCCGACAGGGCCCAGTAGAGCCCGACAGAGCCTGACAGAGCCCGACAGAACCCGACAGGGCCCAGTAGAGCCCGACAGAGGCCGACAGAGGCCGACAGAGCCCGACAGGGCCCGACAGAGCCCGACAGAGCCCGACAGAGCCCGACACGGCCCAGTAGAGCCCGACAGAGCCCGACAGAGCCCGACAGGGCCCGACAGGGCCCGACAGAGCCCGACAGGGTCCGACAGAGCCCGACAGAGCCTGACAGAGCCCGACAGGGCCCGACAGGGCCCGACAGAGCCCGACAGGGCCCAGTAGAGCCCGACAGAGCCCGACAGAGCCCGACAGGGCCCGACAGAGCCCGACAGAGCCCAGTAGAGCCCGACAGAGCCCGACAGAGCCCGACAGGGCCCGACAGAGCCCGACAGGGCCCGACAGGGCCCGACAGAGCCCGACAGGGCCCGACAGCGCCCAGTAGAGCCCGACAGAGCCCGACAGAGCCCGACAGAGCCCAGTAGAGCCCGACAGAGCCCGACAGAGCCCCACAGAGCCCGACAGAGCCCAGTAGAGTCCGACAGAGCCCGACAGGGCCCGACAGGGCCCGACAGAGCCCGACAGAGCCCGACAGGGCCCGACAGGGCCCGACAGAGCCCGACAGGGCCCGACAGGGCCCGACAGGGCCCAGTAGAGCCCGACAGAGCCCGACAGAGCCCAGTAGAGCCCAGTAGAGCCCGACAGGGCCCGACAGGGCCCGACAGGGCCCAGTAGAGCACGACAGAGCCCGACAGGGCCCGACAGAGCCCGACAGAGCCCGACAGAGCCCGACAGGGCCCAGTAGAGCCCGACAGAGCCCGACAGAGCCCGACAGAGCCCGACAGGGCCCGACAGAGCCCGACAGAGCCCGACAGGGCCCGACAGGGCCCGACAGAGCCCGACAGAGCCCAGTAGAGCCCGACAGAGCCCGACAGAGCCCGACAGAGCCCGACAGGGCCCAGTATAGCCCAGTAGAGCCCGACAGAGCCCAGTAGAGCCCGACAGAGCCCGACAGAGCCCGACAGAGCCCGACAGGGCCCGACAGAGCCCGACAGGGCCCGACAGACCCCGACAGGGCCCAGTAGAGCCCGACAGAGCCCGACAGAGCCCGACAGAGCCCAGTAGAGCCCGACAGAGCCCAGTAGAGCCCGACAGAGCCCGACAGAGCCCCACAGAGCCCGACAGAGCCCAGTAGAGCCCGACAGAGCCCGACAGGGCCCAGTAGAGCCCAGTAGAGCCCGACAGAGCCCGACAGAGCCCGACAGAGCCCGACAGGGCCCGACAGAGCCCGACAGAGCCCGACAGGGCCCGACAGGGCCCGACAGAGCCCGACAGGGCCCGACAGGGCCCGACAGAGCCCAGTAGAGCCCGACAGAGCCCGACAGAGCCCGACAGAGCCCGACAGAACCCGACAGAGCCCGACAGAGACCAGTTGAGCCCGACAGAGCCCGACAGGGCCCGACAGAGCCCGACAGAGCCCGACAGAGCCCGACAGGGCCCGACAGGGCCCGACAGAGCCCGACAGGGCCCGACAGAGCCCGACAGGGCCCAGTAGAGCCCGACAGAGCCCGACAGAGCCCGATAGAGCCCGACAGAGCCCGACAGAGCCCGACAGGGCCCGACAGGGCCCGACAGAGCCCGATAGAGCCCGACAGAGCCCGACAGAGCCCGATAGAGCCCGACAGAGCCCGACAGGGCCCGACAGTGCCCGACAGGGCCCGACAGGGCCCGACAGAGACCGACAGAGCCCGACAGAGCACAGTAGAGCCCGACAGAGCCCGACAGAGCCCGACAGAGCACGACAGAGCCCGACAGGGCCCGACAGAACCCGCAGAGCCCGACAGGGCCCGACAGAGCCCGACAGAGCCCGACAGAGACCAGTAGAGCCCGACAGAGCCCGACAGGGCCCGACAGGGCCCGACAGAGCCCGACAGGGCCCGACAGAGCCCGACAGAGCCCGACAGAGCCCAGTAGAGCCCGACAGAGCCCGACAGGGCCCGACAGGGCCCGACAGAGCCCGACAGAGCCCGACAGGGCCCGACAGGGAACAGTAGAGCCCAGTAGAGCCCGACAGAGCCCGACAGAGCCCGACAGAGCCCGACAGGGCCCGACAGAGCCCGACAGGGCCCAGTAGAGCCCGACAGAGCCCGACAGAGCCCGACAGAGCCCGACAGAGCCCGACAGGGCCCGACAGAGCCCGACAGAGCCCGACAGGGCCCGACAGGGCCCGACAGAGCCCGACAGAGCCCAGTAGAGCCCGAGAGAGCCCGACAGGGCCCGACAGGGCCCGACAGAGCCCGACAGAGCCCGACAGGGCCCGACAGAGCCCGACAGGGCCCGACAGGGAACAGTAGAGCCCAGTAGAGCCCGACAGAGCCCGACAGAGCCCGACAGAGCCCGACAGGGCCCGAGAGGGCCCGACAGGGCCCAGTAGAGCCCGACAGAGCCCGACAGAGCCCGACAGAGCCCGACAGGGCCCGACAGAGCCCGACAGAGCCCGACAGAACCCGACAGAGCCCGACAGGGCCCGACAGGGCCCGACAGAGCCCGACAGAGCCCGACAGAGCCCGACAGGGCTCAGTAGAGCCCGACAGAGCCCGACAGAGCCCGACAGAGCCCGACAGGGCCCGACAGGGAACAGTAGAGCCCAGTAGAGCCCGACAGAGCCCGACAGAGCCCGACAGGGCCCGACAGAGCCCGACAGGGCCCGACAGGGAACAGTAGAGCCCAGTAGAGCCCGACAGAGCCCGACAGAGCCCGACAGAGCCCGAGAGGGCCCGACAGAGCCCGACAGGGCCCAGTAGAGCCTGAAAGAGCCCGACAGGGCCCGTCAGGGCCCGACAGGGCCCAGTAGAGCCCGACAGAGCCCGACAGAGCCCGACAGGGCCCGACAGGGCCCGACAGAGCCCGACAGGGCCCGACAGAGCCCGACAGAGCCCGACAGGGCCCGACAGAGCCCGACAGAGCCCGACAGGGCCCGACAGAGCCCGACAGAGCCCGACAGACACCAGTAGAGCCCGACAGAGCCCGACAGGGCCCGACAGGGCCCGACAGAGCCCGACAGAGCCCGACAGAGCCCAGTAGAGCCCGACAGAGCCCGACAGGGCCCGACAGGGCCCGACAGAGCCCGACAGAGTCCGACAGGGCCCGACAGATCCCGACAGAGCCCGACAGAGCCCGACAGAGCCCGACAGAGCCCGACAGGGCCCGACAGAGCCCGACAGGGCCCAGTAGAGCCCGACAGAGCCCGACAGAGCCCGACAGAGCCCGACAGGGCCCGACAGAGCCCGACAGAGCCCGACAGGGCCCGACAGAGCCCGACAGAGCCCGACAGAGCCCAGTAGAGCCCGACAGAGCCCGACAGGGCCCAGTAGAGCCCGACAGAGCCCGACAGAGCCCGACAGAGCCCGACAGGGCCCGACAGAGCCCGACAGAGCCCGACAGGGCCCGACAGAGCCCGACAGAGCCCGACAGAACCCGACAGAGCCCGACAGGGCCCGACAGGGCCCGACAGGGAACAGTAGAGCCCAGTAGAGCCCGACAGAGCCCGACAGAGCCCGACAGGGCCCGACAGAGCCCGACAGGGCCCGACAGAGCCCGACAGAGCCCGACAGGGCCCGACAGGGCCCGACAGAGCCCTACAGAGCCCAGTAGAGCCCGACAGAGCCCGACAGAGCCCGACAGAGCCCGACAGGGCCCAGTATAGCCCACTAGAGCCCGACAGAGCCCAGTAGAGCCCGACAGAGCCCGACAGAGCCCGACAGAGCCCGACAGGGCCCGACAGAGCCCGACAGGGCCCGACAGACCCCGACAGGGCCCAGTAGAGCCCGACAGAGCCCGACAGAGCCCGACAGAGCCCAGTAGAGCCCGACAGAGCCCAGTAGAGCCCGACAGAGCCCGACAGAGCCCCACAGAGCCCGACAGAGCCCAGTAGAGCCCGACAGAGCCCGACAGGGCCCAGTAGAGCCCAGTAGAGCCCGACAGAGCCCGACAGAGCCCGACAGGGCCCGACAGAGCCCGACAGAGCCCGACAGGGCCCGACAGGGCCCGACATAGCCCGACAGAGCCCGACAGGTCCCGACAGGGAACAGTAGAGCCCAGTAGAGCCCGACAGAGCCCGACAGAGCCCGACAGAGCTCGACAGGGCCCGACAGAGCCCGACAGGGCCCAGTAGAGCCCGACAGAGCCCGACAGGGCCCGACAGGGAACAGTAGAGCCCAGTAGAGCCCGACAGAGCCCGACAGAGCCCGACAGAGCCCGACAGAGCCCGACAGGGCCCGACAGGGCCCGACAGAGCCCGACAGAACCTGACAGAGCCCGACAGGGCTCAGTAGAGCCCGACAGAGCCCGACAGAGCCCGACAGAGCCCGACAGGGCCCGACAGGGAACAGTAGAGCCCAGTGGAGCCCGACAGAGCCCGACAGAGCCCGACAGAGCCCGACAGGGCCCGACAGAGCCCGACAGAACCCGACAGAACCCGACAGAGCCCGACAGAGCCCGACAGGGCCCGACACGGCCCGACAGAGCCCGACAGAGCCCGACAGAACCCGACAGAACCCGACAGAGCCCGACAGAGACCAGTAGAGTCCGACAGAGCCCGACAGAGCCCGACAGAGCCCGACAGGGCCCGACAGGGCCCGACACAGCCCGATAGAGCCCGACAGGGCCCGACAGGGCCCGACAGAGCCCGACAGGGCCCGACAGGGAACAGTAGAGCCCAGTAGAGCCCGACAGAGCCCGACAGAGCCCGACAGAGCCCGACAGGGCCCGACAGGGCCCGACAGACCCCGACAGGGCCCGACAGGGCCCGACAGGGCCCAGTAGAGCCCGACAGAGCCCAGTAGAGCCCGACAGGGCCCGACAGAGCCCGACAGAGCCCGACAGGGCCCGACAGGGCCCGACAGAGCCCGACAGGGCCCGACAGGGCCCGACAGAGCCCGACAGGGCCCGACAGAGCCCGACAGGGCCCGACAGGGCCCGACAGAGCCCGACAGGGCCCAGTAGAAGCCGACAAAGCCTGACAGGGCCCGACAGGGCCCGACAAAGCCCGACAGGGCCCGACAGAGCCCGACAGAGCCCGACAGAGCCCGACAGAGCCCGACAGGGCCCAGTAGAGCCCGACAGATCCCGACAGGGCCCGACAGGGCCCGACAGGGCCCAGTAGAGCCTGACAGAGCCCGACAGAGCCCGACAGAGTCCGACAGGGCCCGACAGAGCCCGACAGGGCCCGACAGAGCCCGACAGAGCCCAGTAGAGCCCGACAGAGCCCGACAGATCCCGACAGGGCCCGACAGAGCCCGACAGGGCCCGACAGGGCCCGACAGTGCCCAGTAGAGCCCGACAGAGCCCGACTGGGCCCGACAGAGCCCGACAGAGCCCGACAGAACCCGACAGGGCCCGAAAGGGCCCGACAGAGCCCGACAGAGCCCAGTAGAGCCCGACAGAGCCCGACAGAGTCCGACAGATCCCGACAGAGCCCGACAGAGCCCGACAGGGCCCGACAGAGCCCGACAGAGCCCGACAGAGCCCAGTAGAGCCCGACAGAGTCCGACAGGGCCCGACAGAGCCCGACAGGGCCCGACAGAGCCCGACAGAGCCCAGTAGAGCCCGACAGGGCCCGACAGAGCCCGACAGAGCCCAGTAGAGCCCGACAGAGCCCGACAGAGCCCGACAGGGCCCGACAGGGCACAGTAGAGCCCGACAGAGCCCGACAGATCCCGACAGGGCCCTACAGGGCCCGACAGAGCCCAGTAGAGCCCGACAGAGCCCGACAGAGCCCGACAGAGCCCGACAGGGCCCGACAGAGCCCGAAAGAGCCCAGTAGAGCCCAGTAGAGCCCGACAGGGCCCGACAGAGCCCGACAGAGCCCGACAGAGCCCGACAGGGCCCGACAGAGCCCGACAGAGCACAGTAGAGACCGACAGAGCCCGACAGAGCCCGACAGAGCCCGACAGAGCCCGACAGGGCCCGACCGAGCCCGACAGAGCACAGTAGAGCCCGACAGAGCCCGACAGAGCCCGACAGAGCCCGACAGAGCCCGACAGGGCCCAGTAGAGCCCAGTAGAACGCGACAGAGCCCAGTAGACCCCGACAGAGCCCGACAGAGCCCGACAGAGCCCGACAGAGCCCGACAGGGCCCAGTAGAGCCCAGTAGAACCCGACAGAGCCCAGTAGAGCCCGACAGAGCCCGACAGTGCCCGACAGAGCCCGACAGGGCCCGACAGAGCCCGACAGAGCCCGACAGAGCCCAGTAGAACCTGACAGAGCCCGACAGAGCCCGACAGAGCTCGACAGGGCCCGACAGGGCCCGACAGAGCCCGACAGAGCCCGACAGAGCCCGACAGGGCCCGACAGAGCCCGACAGGGCCCAGTAGAGCCCGACAGAGCCCGACAGAGCCCGACAGGGCCCGACAGGGCCCGACAGAGCCCGACAGAGCCCGACAGGGCCCGACAGGGCCCGACAGGGCCCGACAGAGCCCGACAGAGCCCGACAGGGCTCAGTAGAGCCCGACAGAGCCCGACAGAGCCCGACAGAGCCCGACAGGGCCCAGTAGAGCCCAGTAGAACCCGACAGAGCCCAGTAGAGCCCGACAGAGCCCGACAGAGCCCGACAGAGCCCGACAGGGCCCGACAGGGCCCGACAGGGCCCGACAGAGCCCGACAGAACCCGACAGAACCCGACAGAGCCCGACAGAGCCCAGTAGAGCCTGACAGAGCCCGACAGAGCCCGACAGAGCCCGACAGGGCCCGACAGAGCCCGACAGGGCCCGACAGGGCCCGACAGAGCCCGACAGAACCCGACAGAGCCCGACAGGGCCCGACAGGGCCCGACAGGGCCCGACAGAGCCCGACAGAGCCCGACAGAGCCCGACAGGGCTCAGTAGAGCCCGACAGAGCCCGACAGAGCCCGACAGAGCCCGACAGAGCCCGACAGAGCCCAGTAGAGCCCGACAGAGCCCGACAGAGCCCGACAGAGCCCGACAGGGCCCGACAGGGCCCAGTAGAGCCCGACAGAGCCCAGTAGAGCCCGACAGAGCCCGACAGAGCCCGACAGGGCCCGACAGAGCCCGACAGAGCCCGACAGGGCCCGACAGAGCCCGACAGAGCCCGACAGGGCCTGACAGGGCCCGACAGAGCCCGACAGAGCCCGACAGGTCCCGACAGGGAACAGTAGAGCCCAGTAGAGCCCGACAGAGCCCGACAGAGCCCGACAGAGCCCGACAGGGCCCGACAGAGCCCGACAGGGCCCAGTAGAGCCCGACAGAGCCCGACAGAGCCCGACAGAGCCCGACAGGGCCCGACAGGGAACAGTAGAGCCCAGTAGAGCCCGACAGAGCCCGACAGAGCCCGACAGGGCCCGACAGGGCCCGACAGAGCCCGACAGAGCCCGACAGAACCTGACAGAGCCCGACAGGGCTCAGTAGAGCCCGACAGAGCCCGACAGAGCCCGACAGAGCCCGACAGGGCCCGACAGGGAACAGTAGAGCCCAGTAGAGCCCGACAGAGCCCGACAGAGCCCGACAGAGCCCGACAGGGCCCGACAGAGCCCGACAAAACCCGACAGAGCCCGACAGAGCCCGACAGGGCCCGACACGGCCCGACAGAGCCCGACAGAGCCCGACAGAACACGACAGAACCCGACAGAGCCCGACAGAGTCCAGTAGAGCCCGACAGAGCCCGACAGAGCCCGACAGAGCCCGACAGGGCCCGACAGGGCCCGACAGAGCCCGACAGGGCCCGACAGGGAACAGTAGAGCCCAGTAGAGCCCGACAGAGCCCGACAGAGCCCGACAGAGCCCGACAGGGCCCGACAGAGCCCGACAGGGCCCAGTAGAGCCCGACAGAGCCCGACAGGGCCCGACAGGGCCCGACAGGGCCCAGTAGAGCCCGACAGAGCCCAGTAGAGCCCGACAGAGCCCGACAGAGCCCGACAGGGCCCGACAGGACCCGACAGGGCCCGACAGGGCCCGACAGAGCCCGACAGAGCCGGACAGGGCCCGACATAGCCCAACAGAGCCCGACAGAGCCCGACAGGGCCCAGTAGAACCCGACAAAGCCTGACAGGGCCCGACAGGGCCCGACAAAGCCCGACAGGGCCCGACAGAGCCCGACAGAGCCCGACAGAGCCGGACAGGGCCCGACATAGCCCAACAGAGCCCGACAGAGCCCGACAGGGCCCAGTAGAGCCCGACAGAGCCCGACAGAGCCCGACAGAGCCCGACAGGGCCCGACAGAGCCCGACAGGGCCCGACAGGGCCCGACAGAGCCCGACAGAGCCCAGTAGAGCTCGACAGAGCCCGACAGAGCCCGACAGGGCCCGACAGAGCCCGACAGAGCCCAGTAGAGCCTGACAGAGCCCGACAGAGCCCGACAGAGCCCGACAGGGCCCGACCGAGCCCGACAGAGCACAGTAGAGCCCGACAGAGCCCGACAGAGCCCGACAGAGCCCGACAGAGCCCGACAGGGCCCAGTAGAGCCCAGTAGAACCCGAAAGAGCCCAGTAGAGCCCGACAGAGCCCGACAGAGCCCGACAGAGCCCGACAGGGCCCGACAGAGCCCGACAGGGCCCGACAGAGCCCGACAGAGCCCGACAGGGCCCGACAGGGCCCGACAGGGCCCGAAAGGGCCCGACGGAGCCCGACGGAGCCCGACAGAACCCGACAGAGCCCAGTAGAGCCTGACAGAGCCCGACAGAGCCCGACAGAGCCCGACAGAGCTCGACAGGGCCCGACAGGGCCCGACAGAGCCCGACAGAGCCCGACAGAGCCCGACAGGGCCCGACAGAGCCCGACAGGGCCCAGTAGAGCCCGACAGAGCCCGACAGAGCCCGACAGAGCCCGACAGGGCCCGACAGGGCCCGACAGGGCCCGATAGAACCCGACAGAGCCCGACAGGGCCCGACAGGGCCCGACAGAGCCCGACAGAGCCCGACAGGGCTCAGTAGAGCCCGACAGAGCCCGACAGAGCCCGACAGAGCCCGACAGAGCCCGACAGGGAACAGTAGAGCCCAGTAGAGCCCGACAGAGCCCGACAGAGCCCGACAGAGCTCGACAGGGCCCGACAGGGCCCGACAGAGCCCGACAGAGCCCGACAGAACCCGACAGGGCCCGACAGGGAACAGTAGAGCCCAGTAGAGCCCGACAGAGCCCGACAGAGCCCGACAGAGCCCGACAGGGCCCGACAGGGCCCGACAGAGCCCGACAGAGCCCGACAGGGCCCGACAGGGCCCGACAGAGCCCGACAGAGCCCGACAGAGCCTGACAGGGCCCGACACGGCCCGACAGAGCCCGACAGAACCCGACAGAGCCCGACAGAGCCCAGTAGAGCCCGACAGAGCCCGACAGAGCCCGACAGGGCCCGACAGGGCCCGACAGAGCCCGACAGAGCCCGACAGAGCCCAGTAGAGCCCGACAGAGCCCGACAGAGCCCGACAGAGCCCGACAGAGCCCGACAGGGCCCGACAGGGCCCGACAGAGCCCGACAGAGCCCGACAGAGCCCGACAGGGCCCGACAGGGCCCGACAGGGAACAGTAGAGCCCAGTAGAGCCCGACAGAGCCCGACAGAGCCCGACAGAGCCCGACAGGGCCCGACAGAGCCCGACAGGGCCCAGTAGAGCCCGACAGAGCCCGACAGGGCCCGACAGGGCCCGACAGGGCCCAGTAGAGCCCGACAGAGCCCAGTAGAGCCCGACAGAGCCCGACAGAGCCCGACAGGGCCCGACAGAGCCCGACAGAGCCCGACAGGGCCCGACAGAGCCCGACAGAGCCCGACAGAGCCCAGTAGAGCCCGACAGAGCCCGACAGAGCCCGACAGAGCCCGACAAAGCCCGACAGGGCCCGACAGGGCCCGACAGAGCCCGACAGGGCCCGACAGAGCCCGACAGAGCCCGACAGAGCCGGACAGGGCCCGACAGAGGCCAACAGAGCCCGACAGAGCCCGACAGGGCCCAGTAGAGCCCGACAGAGCCCGACAGAGCCCGACAAAGCCCGACAGGGCCCGACAGAGCCCGACAGAGCCCAGTAGAGCTCGACAGAGCCCGACAGAGCCCGACAGGGCCCGACAGGGCCCAGTAGAGCCCGACAGAGCCCGACAGGGCCCGACAGGGCCCAGTAGAGCCCGACAGAGCCCGACAGAGCCCGACAGGGCCCGACAGGGCCTGACAGAGCCCGTCAGAGACCAGTAGAGCCCGACAGGGCCCGACAGAGCCCGACAGAGCCTGACAGGGCCCGACCGAGCCCGACAGAGCACAGTAGAGCCCGACAGAGCCCGACAGAGCCCGACAGGGCCCGACAGAGCCCGACAGGGCCCGACAGGGCCCGACAGAGCCCGACAGAGCCCGACAGAACCCGACAGAGCCCGACAGAGCCCAGTAGAGCCTGACAGAGCCCGACAGAGCCCGACAGAGCTCGACAGGGCCCGACAGGGCCCGACAGAGCCCGACAGAGCCCGACAGGGCCCGACAGGGCCCGACAGGGCCCGACAGAGCCCGACAGAGCCCAGTAGAGCCCGACAGAGCCCGACAGAACCCGACAGAGCCCGACAGGGCCCAGTAGAGCCCGACAGAGCCCGACAGAGCCCGACAGAGCCCGACAGAGCCCGACAGGGCCCGACAGAGCCCGACAGAGCCCGACAGGGCCCAGTAGAGCCTCACAGAGCCCGACAGAGCTCGACAGAGCCCGACAAAGCCCGACAGGGCCCGACGGGGCCTGACAGAGCCCGACAGGGCCCGGCAGAGTCCGACAGGGCCCGAAAGAGCCCGACAGTGCCCGATAGAGCCCGACAGGTCCCAGTAGAGCCTGACAGAGCCCGACAGAGCCCGACAGAGTCCGACAGGGCCGACAGAGCCCGACAGGGCCCGACAGAGCCCGACAGAGCCCGACAGAGCCCGACAGGGCCTGACAGGGCCCGACAGAGCCCGACAGGGCCCGACAGAGCCCGACAGGGCCCGACAGAGCCCAGTAGAGCCCGACAGAGCCCAACAGAGCCCGACAGGGCCCGACAGGGCGCAGTAGAGCCCGACAGAGCCCGACAGAGCCCGACAGGGCCCTACAGGGCCCGACAGAGCCCGACAGAGCCCAGTAGAGCCCGACAGAGCCCGACAGAGCCCGACAGGGCCCGACAGGGCCCGACAGAGCCCGACAGAGCCCAGTAGAGCCCAGTAGAGCCCGACAGGGCCCGACAGAGCCCTACAGAGCCCGACAGAGCCCGACAGAGCCCGACAGAGCCTGACAGGGCCCGACAGGGCCCGACAGGGCCCGACAGAGCACAGTAGAGCCCGACAGAGCCCGACAGAGCCCGACAGAGCCCGACAGAGCCCGACAGGGCCCGACCGAGCCCGACCGAGCCCAGAAGAGCCCGACAGAGCCCGACAGAGCCCGACAGAGCCCGACAGAGCCCGACAGGGCCCAGTAGAGCCCAGTAGAACCCGACAGAGCCCAGTAGAGCCCGACAGAGCCCGACAGAGCCCGACAGGGCCCGACAGGGCCCGACAGAGCCCGACAGAACCCGACAGAGCCCGACAGAGCCCAGTAGAACCTGACAGAGCCCGACAGAGCCCGACAGAGCTCGACAGGGCCCGACAGGGCCCGACAGAGCCCGACAGAGCCCGACAGAGCCCGACAGGGCCCGACAGAGCCCGACAGAGCCCGACAGAACCCGACAGAGCCCGACAGGGCCCGACAGGGCCCGACACAGCCCGACACAGCCCGACAGAGCCCGACAGAGCCCGACAGGGCTCAGTAGAGCCCGACAGAGCCCGACAGAGACCGACAGAGCCCGACAGAGCCCGACAGGGCCCAGTAGAGCCCAGTAGAACCCGACAGAGCCCAGTAGAGCCCGACAGAGCCCGACAGAGCCCGACAGGGCCCGACAGGGCCCGACAGAGCCCGACAGGGCCCGACAGGGTCCGACAGAGCCCGACAGAGCCCGACAGAACCCGACAGAGCCCGACAGAGCCCAGTAGAGCCTGACAGAGCCCGACAGAGCCCGACAGAGCTCGACAGGGCCCGACAGGACCCGACAGAGCCCGACAGAGCCCGACAGAGCCCGACAGGGCCCGACAGAGCCCGACAGGGCCCAGTAGAGCCCGACAGAGCCCGACAGAGCCCGACAGAGCCCGACAGGGCCCGACAGAGCCCGACAGAGCCCGACAGAACCCGACAGAGCCCGACAGAGCCCGACAGAGCCCGACAGGGCCCGACAGGGAACAGTAGAGCCCAGTAGAGCCCGACAGAGCCCGACAGAGCCCGACAGAGCCCGACAGGGCCCGACAGGGCCCGACAGAGCCCGACAGAACCCGACAGAGCCCGACAGAGCCCGACAGGGCCCCACACGGCCCGACAGAGCCCGACAGAGCCCGACAGAACCCGACAGAGCCCGACAGAGCCCAGTAGAGCCCGACAGAGCCCGACAGAGCCCGACAGAGCCCGACAGGGCCCGACAGGGCCCGACAGAGCCCGACAGGGCCCGACAGGGCCCGACAGGGAACAGTAGAGCCCAGTAGAGCCCGACAGAGCCCGACAGAGCCCGACAGAGCCCGACAGGGCCCGACAGAGCCCGACAGGGCCCAGTAGAGCCAGACAGAGCCCGACAGGGCCCGACAGGGCCCGACAGGGCCCAGTAGAGCCCGACAGAGCCCAGTAGACCCCGACAGAGCCCGACAGGGCCCAGTAGAGCCCGACAGAGCCCGACAGAGCCCGACAAAGCCCGACAGGGCCCGACAGAGCCCGACAGAGCCCAGTAGAGCCCGACAGAGCCCGACAGAGCCCGACAGGGCCCGACAGGGCCCAGTAGAGCCCGACAGAGCCCGACAGGGCCCGACAGGGCCCAGTAGAGCCCGACAGAGCCCGACAGAGCCCGACAGGGAACGACAGGGCCTGACAGAGCCCGTCAGAGACCAGTAGAGCCCGACAGAGCCCGACAGAGCCCGACAGAGCCCGACAGAGCCCGACAGGGCCCGACCGAGCCCGACAGAGCACAGTAGAGCCCGACAGAGCCCGACAGAGCCCGACAGAGCCCGACAGAGCCCGACAGGGCCCGACAGGGCCCGACACGGCCCGACAGAGCCCGACAGAGCCCGACAGAACACGACAGAACCCGACAGAGCCCGACAGAGTCCAGTAGAGCCCGACAGAGCCCGACAGAGCCCGACAGAGCCCGACAGGGCCCGACAGGGCCCGACAGAGCCCGACAGGGCCCGACAGGGAACAGTAGAGCCCAGTAGAGCCCGACAGAGCCCGACAGAGCCCGACAGAGCCCGACAGGGCCCGACAGAGCCCGACAGGGCCCAGTAGAGCCCGACAGAGCCCGACAGGGCCCGACAGGGCCCGACAGGGCCCAGTAGAGCCCGACAGAGCCCAGTAGAGCCCGACAGAGCCCGACAGAGCCCGACAGGGCCCGACAGGACCCGACAGGGCCCGACAGGGCCCGACAGAGCCCGACAGAGCCGGACAGGGCCCGACATAGCCCAACAGAGCCCGACAGAGCCCGACAGGGCCCAGTAGAACCCGACAAAGCCTGACAGGGCCCGACAGGGCCCGACAAAGCCCGACAGGGCCCGACAGAGCCCGACAGAGCCCGACAGAGCCGGACAGGGCCCGACATAGCCCAACAGAGCCCGACAGAGCCCGACAGGGCCCAGTAGAGCCCGACAGAGCCCGACAGAGCCCGACAGAGCCCGACAGGGCCCGACAGAGCCCGACAGGGCCCGACAGGGCCCGACAGAGCCCGACAGAGCCCAGTAGAGCTCGACAGAGCCCGACAGAGCCCGACAGGGCCCGACAGAGCCCGACAGAGCCCAGTAGAGCCTGACAGAGCCCGACAGAGCCCGACAGAGCCCGACAGGGCCCGACCGAGCCCGACAGAGCACAGTAGAGCCCGACAGAGCCCGACAGAGCCCGACAGAGCCCGACAGAGCCCGACAGGGCCCAGTAGAGCCCAGTAGAACCCGAAAGAGCCCAGTAGAGCCCGACAGAGCCCGACAGAGCCCGACAGAGCCCGACAGGGCCCGACAGAGCCCGACAGGGCCCGACAGAGCCCGACAGAGCCCGACAGGGCCCGACAGGGCCCGACAGGGCCCGAAAGGGCCCGACGGAGCCCGACGGAGCCCGACAGAACCCGACAGAGCCCAGTAGAGCCTGACAGAGCCCGACAGAGCCCGACAGAGCCCGACAGAGCTCGACAGGGCCCGACAGGGCCCGACAGAGCCCGACAGAGCCCGACAGAGCCCGACAGGGCCCGACAGAGCCCGACAGGGCCCAGTAGAGCCCGACAGAGCCCGACAGAGCCCGACAGAGCCCGACAGGGCCCGACAGGGCCCGACAGGGCCCGATAGAACCCGACAGAGCCCGACAGGGCCCGACAGGGCCCGACAGAGCCCGACAGAGCCCGACAGGGCTCAGTAGAGCCCGACAGAGCCCGACAGAGCCCGACAGAGCCCGACAGAGCCCGACAGAGCCCGACAGGGAACAGTAGAGCCCAGTAGAGCCCGACAGAGCCCGACAGAGCCCGACAGAGCTCGACAGGGCCCGACAGGGCCCGACAGAGCCCGACAGAGCCCGACAGAACCCGACAGGGCCCGACAGGGAACAGTAGAGCCCAGTAGAGCCCGACAGAGCCCGACAGAGCCCGACAGAGCCCGACAGGGCCCGACAGGGCCCGACAGAGCCCGACAGAGCCCGACAGGGCCCGACAGGGCCCGACAGAGCCCGACAGAGCCCGACAGAGCCTGACAGGGCCCGACACGGCCCGACAGAGCCCGACAGAACCCGACAGAGCCCGACAGAGCCCAGTAGAGCCCGACAGAGCCCGACAGAGCCCGACAGGGCCCGACAGGGCCCGACAGAGCCCGACAGAGCCCGACAGAGCCCAGTAGAGCCCGACAGAGCCCGACAGAGCCCGACAGAGCCCGACAGAGCCCGACAGGGCCCGACAGGGCCCGACAGAGCCCGACAGAGCCCGACAGAGCCCGACAGGGCCCGACAGGGCCCGACAGGGAACAGTAGAGCCCAGTAGAGCCCGACAGAGCCCGACAGAGCCCGACAGAGCCCGACAGGGCCCGACAGAGCCCGACAGGGCCCAGTAGAGCCCGACAGAGCCCGACAGGGCCCGACAGGGCCCGACAGGGCCCAGTAGAGCCCGACAGAGCCCAGTAGAGCCCGACAGAGCCCGACAGAGCCCGACAGGGCCCGACAGAGCCCGACAGAGCCCGACAGGGCCCGACAGAGCCCGACAGAGCCCGACAGAGCCCAGTAGAGCCCGACAGAGCCCGACAGAGCCCGACAGAGCCCGACAAAGCCCGACAGGGCCCGACAGGGCCCGACAGAGCCCGACAGGGCCCGACAGAGCCCGACAGAGCCCGACAGAGCCGGACAGGGCCCGACAGAGGCCAACAGAGCCCGACAGAGCCCGACAGGGCCCAGTAGAGCCCGACAGAGCCCGACAGAGCCCGACAAAGCCCGACAGGGCCCGACAGAGCCCGACAGAGCCCAGTAGAGCTCGACAGAGCCCGACAGAGCCCGACAGGGCCCGACAGGGCCCAGTAGAGCCCGACAGAGCCCGACAGGGCCCGACAGGGCCCAGTAGAGCCCGACAGAGCCCGACAGAGCCCGACAGGGCCCGACAGGGCCTGACAGAGCCCGTCAGAGACCAGTAGAGCCCGACAGGGCCCGACAGAGCCCGACAGAGCCTGACAGGGCCCGACCGAGCCCGACAGAGCACAGTAGAGCCCGACAGAGCCCGACAGAGCCCGACAGGGCCCGACAGAGCCCGACAGGGCCCGACAGGGCCCGACAGAGCCCGACAGAGCCCGACAGAACCCGACAGAGCCCGACAGAGCCCAGTAGAGCCTGACAGAGCCCGACAGAGCCCGACAGAGCTCGACAGGGCCCGACAGGGCCCGACAGAGCCCGACAGAGCCCAGTAGAGCCCGACAGAGCCCGACAGAACCCGACAGAGCCCGACAGGGCCCAGTAGAGCCCGACAGAGCCCGACAGAGCCCGACAGAGCCCGACAGGGCCCGACAGAGCCCGACAGAGCCCGACAGGGCCCAGTAGAGCCTCACAGAGCCCGACAGAGCTCGACAGAGCCCGACAAAGCCCGACAGGGCCCGACGGGGCCTGACAGAGCCCGACAGGGCCCGGCAGAGTCCGACAGGGCCCGAAAGAGCCCGACAGTGCCCGATAGAGCCCGACAGGTCCCAGTAGAGCCTGACAGAGCCCGACAGAGCCCGACAGAGTCCGACAGGGCCGACAGAGCCCGACAGGGCCCGACAGAGCCCGACAGAGCCCGACAGAGCCCGACAGGGCCTGACAGGGCCCGACAGAGCCCGACAGGGCCCGACAGAGCCCGACAGGGCCCGACAGAGCCCAGTAGAGCCCGACAGAGCCCAACAGAGCCCGACAGGGCCCGACAGGGCGCAGTAGAGCCCGACAGAGCCCGACAGAGCCCGACAGGGCCCTACAGGGCCCGACAGAGCCCGACAGAGCCCAGTAGAGCCCGACAGAGCCCGACAGAGCCCGACAGGGCCCGACAGGGCCCGACAGAGCCCGACAGAGCCCAGTAGAGCCCAGTAGAGCCCGACAGGGCCCGACAGAGCCCTACAGAGCCCGACAGAGCCCGACAGAGTCCGACAGAGCCTGACAGGGCCCGACAGGGCCCGACAGGGCCCGACAGAGCACAGTAGAGCCCGACAGAGCCCGACAGAGCCCGACAGAGCCCGACAGAGCCCGACAGGGCCCGACCGAGCCCGACCGAGCCCAGAAGAGCCCGACAGAGCCCGACAGAGCCCGACAGAGCCCGACAGAGCCCGACAGGGCCCAGTAGAGCCCAGTAGAACCCGACAGAGCCCAGTAGAGCCCGACAGAGCCCGACAGAGCCCGACAGGGCCCGACAGGGCCCGACAGAGCCCGACAGAACCCGACAGAGCCCGACAGAGCCCAGTAGAACCTGACAGAGCCCGACAGAGCCCGACAGAGCTCGACAGGGCCCGACAGGGCCCGACAGAGCCCGACAGAGCCCGACAGAGCCCGACAGGGCCCGACAGAGCCCGACAGAGCCCGACAGAACCCGACAGAGCCCGACAGGGCCCGACAGGGCCCGACACAGCCCGACACAGCCCGACAGAGCCCGACAGAGCCCGACAGGGCTCAGTAGAGCCCGACAGAGCCCGACAGAGACCGACAGAGCCCGACAGAGCCCGACAGGGCCCAGTAGAGCCCAGTAGAACCCGACAGAGCCCAGTAGAGCCCGACAGAGCCCGACAGAGCCCGACAGGGCCCGACAGGGCCCGACAGAGCCCGACAGGGCCCGACAGGGTCCGACAGAGCCCGACAGAGCCCGACAGAACCCGACAGAGCCCGACAGAGCCCAGTAGAGCCTGACAGAGCCCGACAGAGCCCGACAGAGCTCGACAGGGCCCGACAGGACCCGACAGAGCCCGACAGAGCCCGACAGAGCCCGACAGGGCCCGACAGAGCCCGACAGGGCCCAGTAGAGCCCGACAGAGCCCGACAGAGCCCGACAGAGCCCGACAGGGCCCGACAGAGCCCGACAGAGCCCGACAGAACCCGACAGAGCCCGACAGAGCCCGACAGAGCCCGACAGGGCCCGACAGGGAACAGTAGAGCCCAGTAGAGCCCGACAGAGCCCGACAGAGCCCGACAGAGCCCGACAGTGCCCGACAGGGCCCGACAGAGCCCGACAGAACCCGACAGAGCCCGACAGAGCCCGACAGGGCCCCACACGGCCCGACAGAGCCCGACAGAGCCCGACAGAACCCGACAGAGCCCGACAGAGCCCAGTAGAGCCCGACAGAGCCCGACAGAGCCCGACAGAGCCCGACAGGGCCCGACAGGGCCCGACAGAGCCCGACAGGGCCCGACAGGGCCCGACAGGGAACAGTAGAGCCCAGTAGAGCCCGACAGAGCCCGACAGAGCCCGACAGAGCCCGACAGGGCCCGACAGAGCCCGACAGGGCCCAGTAGAGCCAGACAGAGCCCGACAGGGCCCGACAGGGCCCGACAGGGCCCAGTAGAGCCCGACAGAGCCCAGTAGACCCCGACAGAGCCCGACAGGGCCCAGTAGAGCCCGACAGAGCCCGACAGAGCCCGACAAAGCCCGACAGGGCCCGACAGAGCCCGACAGAGCCCAGTAGAGCCCGACAGAGCCCGACAGAGCCCGACAGGGCCCGACAGGGCCCAGTAGAGCCCGACAGAGCCCGACAGGGCCCGACAGGGCCCAGTAGAGCCCGACAGAGCCCGACAGAGCCCGACAGGGAACGACAGGGCCTGACAGAGCCCGTCAGAGACCAGTAGAGCCCGACAGAGCCCGACAGAGCCCGACAGAGCCCGACAGAGCCCGACAGGGCCCGACCGAGCCCGACAGAGCACAGTAGAGCCCGACAGAGCCCGACAGAGCCCGACAGAGCCCGACAGAGCCCGACAGGGCCCAGTAGAGCCCAGTAGAACCCGACAGAGCCCAGTAGAGCCCGACAGAGCCCGACAGAGCCCGACAGAGCCCGACAGGGCCCGACCGAGCCCGACCGAGCCCAGTAGAGCCCGACAGAGCCCGACAGAGCCCGACAGAGCCCGACAGAGCCCGACAGGGCCCAGTAGAGCCCAGTAGAACCCGACAGAGCCCAGTAGAGCCCGACAGAGCCCAGTAGAGCCCGACAGAGCCCGACAGGGCCCAGTAGAGCCCGACAGAGCCCGACAGAGCCCGACAAAGCCCGACAGGGCCCGACAGAGCCCGACAGAGCCCAGTAGAGCCCGACAGAGCCCGACAGATCCCGACAGGGCCCGACAGGGCCCAGTAGAGCCCGACAGAGCCCGACAGGGCCCGACAGGGCCCAGTAGAGCCCGACAGAGCCCGACAGAGCCCGACAGGGAACGACAGGGCCTGACAGAGCCCGTCAGAGACCAGTAGAGCCCGACAGAGCCCGACAGAGCCCGACAGAGCCCGACAGGGCCCGACCGAGCCCGACAGAGCACAGTAGAGCCCGACAGAGCCCGACAGAGCCCGACAGAGCCCGACAGGGCCCAGTAGAGCCCAGTAGAACCCGACAGAGCCCAGTAGAGCCCGACAGAGCCCGACAGAGCCCGACAGGGCCCGACAGAGCCCGACAGGGCCCGACAGGGCCCGACAGAGCCCGACAGAACCCGACAGAGCCCGACAGAGCCCAGTAGAGCCTGACAGAGCCCGACAGAGCCCGACAGAGCTCGACAGGGCCCGACAGGGCCCGACAGAGCCCGACAGAGCCCGACAGAGCCCGACAGGGCCCGACAGGGCCCGACAGGGCCCGACAGAGCCCAGTAGAGCCCAACAGAGCCCGACAGAACCCGACAGAGCCCGACAGGGCCCAGTAGAGCCCGACAGAGCCCGACAGAGCCCGACAGATCCCGACAGGGCCCGACAGAGCCCGACAGAGCCCGACAGGGCCTGACAGAGCCCGACAGAGCCCGACAGAGTCCGACAGAGCCCGACAGGGCCCGACAGGGCCCGACAGAGCCCGACAGAGCCCGACAGGGCCCGACAGAGCCCGACAGAGCCCGACAGGGCCCGACAGGGCCCGACAGGGCCCGACAGGGCCCGACAGAGCCCGACAGAGCCCAGTAGAGCCCGACAGAGCCCAACAGAGCCCGACAGGGCCCGACAGGGCGCAGTAGAGCCCGACAGAGCCCGACAGAGCCCGACAGGGCCCTACAGGGCCCAACAGAGCCCGACAGAGCCCAGTAGAGCCCGACAGAGCCCGACAGAGCCCGACAGAGCCCAGTAGAGCCCAGTAGAGCCCGACAGGGCCCGACAGAGCCCTACAGAGCCCGACAGAGCCCGACAGAGCCCGACAGAGCCTGACAGGGCCCGACAGGGCCCGACAGGGCCCGACAGAGCACAGTAGAGCCCGACAGAGCCCGACAGAGCCCGACAGAGCCCGACAGAGCCCGACAGGGCCCGACCGAGCCCGACCGAGCCCAGTAGAGCCCGACAGAGCCCGACAGAGCCCGACAGAGCCCGACAGAGCCCGACAGGGCCCAGTAGAGCCCAGTAGAACCCGACAGAGCCCAGTAGAGCCCGACAGAGCCCGACAGAGCCCGACAGGGCCCGACAGAGCCCGACAGGGCCCGACAGGGCCCGACAGAGCCCGACAGAGCCCGACAGAACCCGACAGAGCCCGACAGAGCCCAGTAGAACCTGACAGAGCCCGACAGAGCCCGACAGAGCTCGACAGGGCCCGACAGGGCCCGACAGAGCCCGACAGAGCCCGACAGAGCCCGACAGGGCCCGACAGAGCCCGACAGGGCCCAGTAGAGCCCGACAGAGCCCGACAGAGCCCGACAGAGCCCGACAGAGCCCGACAGAACCCGACAGAGCCCAACAGGGCCCGACAGGGCCCGACACAGCCCGACACAGCCCGACAGAGCCCGACAGAGCCCGACAGGGCTCAGTAGAGCCCGACAGAGCCCGACAGAGCCCGACAGAGCCCGACAGAGCCCGACAGGGCCCGACAGGGCCCGACAGAGCCCGACAGGGCCCGACAGGGCCCGACAGGGCCCGACAGAACCCGACAGAGCCCGACAGAGCCCAGTAGAGCCTGACAGAGCCCGACAGAGCCCGACAGAGCTCTACAGGGCCCGACAGGGCCCGACAGAGCCCGACAGAGCCCGACAGAGCCCGACAGGGCCCGACAGAGCCCGACAGGGCCCAGTAGAGCCCGACAGAGCCCGACAGAGCCCGACAGAGCCCGACAGAGCCCGACAGGGCCCGACAGAGCCCGACAGAGCCCGACAGAACCCGACAGAGCCCGACAGAGCCCGACAGAGCCCGACAGAGCCCGACAGGGCTCAGTAGAGCCCGACAGAGCCCGACAGAGCCCGACAGAGCCCGACAGGGCCCGACAGGGAACAGTAGAGCCCAGTAGAGCCCGACAGAGCCCGACAGAGCCCGACAGGGCCCGACAGGGCCCGACAGAGCCCGACAGAACCCGACAGAGCCCGACAGAGCCCGACAGGGCCCGACACGGCCCGACAGAGCCCGACAGAGCCCGACAGAACCCGACAGAGCCCGACAGAGCCCAGTAGAGCCCGACAGAGCCCGACAGGGCCCGACAGGGCCCGACAGGGCCCGACAGGGCCCGACAGAGCCCGACAGAGCCCGACAGGGCCCGACAGAGCCCGACAGGGCCCGACAGAGCCCGACAGGGCCCGACAGGGAACAGTAGAGCCCAGTAGAGCCCGACAGAGCCCGACAGAGCCCGACAGAGCCCGACAGGGCCCGACAGAGCCCGACAGGGCCCAGTAGAGCCCGACAGAGCCCGACAGGGCCCGACAGGGCCCGACAGGGCCCAGTAGAGCCCGACAGAGCCCAGTAGAGCCCGACAGAGCCCGACAGAGCCCGACAGGGCCCGACAGAGCCCGACAGAGCCCGACAGAGCCCGACAGAGCCCGACAGGGCCCTGTAGAGCCCGACAGACCCCGACAGAGCCCGACAGAGCCCGACAAAGCCCGACAGGGCCCGACAGGGCCCGACAGAGCCCGACAGGGCCCGACAGTGCCCGACAGAGCCCGACAGAGCCGGACAGGGCCCGACAGAGCCCAACAGAGCCCGACAGAGCCCGACAGAGCCCAGTAGAGCTCGACAGAGCCCGACAGAGCCCGACAGGGCCCGACAGGGAACAGTAGAGCCCGACAGAGCCCGACAGAGCCCGACAGGGCCCGACAGAGCCCGACAGAACCCGACAGAGCCCGACAGGGCCCGACAGGGCCCGACAGAGCCCGACAGAACCCGACAGAGCCCGACAGAGCCCAGTAGAGCCCGACAGATCCCGACAGAACCCGACAGGGCCCGTCAGAGCCCGACAGGGCCCAGTAGAGCCCGACAGAGCCCGACAGAGCCCGACAGAGCCCGACAGGGCCCGACAGGGCCCGACAGGGCCCAGTAGATCCCGACAGAGCCCGACAGAGCCCGACAGAGCCCGACAGGGCCCGACAGAGCCCGACAGAGCCCGACAGGGCCCGACAGAGCCCGACAGAGCCCGACAGGCCCCAGTAGAGCCCGACAGAGCCCGACAGAGCCCGACAGAGCCCGACAAAGCCCGACAGGGCCCGACAGGGCCCGACAGAGCCCGACAGAGCCCGACAGGGCCCGACAGAGCCCGACAGAGCCCGACAGAGCCCGACAGGGCCCGACAGAGCCCGACAGGAACCAGTAGAGCCCGACAGAGCCCGACAGGGCCCGACCGAGCCCGACCGAGCCCAGTAGAGCCCGACAGAGCCCGACAGAGCCCGACAGAGCCCGACAGAGCCCGACAGGGCCCAGTAGAGCCCAGTAGAACCCGACAGAGCCCAGTAGAGCCCGACAGAGCCCGACAGAGCCCGACAGGGCCCGACAGGGCCCGACAGAGCCCGACAGAGCCCGACAGAACCCGACAGAGCCCGACAGAGCCCAGTAGAACCTGACAGAGCCCGACAGAGCCCGACAGAGCTCGACAGGGCCCGACAGGGCCCGACAGAGCCCGACAGAGCCCGACAGAGCCCGACAGGGCCCGACAGAGCCCGACAGAGCCCGACAGAACCCGACAGAGCCCGACAGGGCCCGACAGGGCCCGACACAGCCCGACACAGCCCGACAGAGCCCGACAGAGCCCGACAGGGCTCAGTAGAGCCCGACAGAGCCCGACAGAGACCGACAGAGCCCGACAGAGCCCGACAGGGCCCAGTAGAGCCCAGTAGAACCCGACAGAGCCCAGTAGAGCCCGACAGAGCCCGACAGAGCCCGACAGGGCCCGACAGGGCCCGACAGAGCCCGACAGGGCCCGACAGGGTCCGACAGAGCCCGACAGAGCCCGACAGAACCCGACAGAGCCCGACAGAGCCCAGTAGAGCCTGACAGAGCCCGACAGAGCCCGACAGAGCTCGACAGAGCCCGACAGGGCCCGACAGAGCCCGACAGAGCCCGACAGAGCCCGACAGGGCCCGACAGAGCCCGACAGGGCCCAGTAGAGCCCGACAGAGCCCGACAGAGCCCGACAGAGCCCGACAGGGCCCGACAGAGCCCGACAGAGCCCGACAGAACCCGACAGAGCCCGACAGAGCCCGACAGAGCCCGACAGGGCCCGACAGGGAACAGTAGAGCCCAGTAGAGCCCGACAGAGCCCGACAGAGCCCGACAGAGCCCGACAGGGCCCGACAGGGCCCGACAGAGCCCGACAGAACCCGACAGAGCCCGACAGAGCCCGACAGGGCCCGACACGGCCCGACAGAGCCCGACAGAGCCCGACAGAACCCGACAGAGCCCGACAGAGCCCAGTAGAGCCCGACAGAGCCCGACAGAGCCCGACAGAGCCCGACAGGGCCCGACAGGGCCCGACAGAGCCCGACAGGGCCCGACAGGGCCCGACAGGGAACAGTAGAGCCCAGTAGAGCCCGACAGAGCCCGACAGAGCCCGACAGAGCCCGACAGGGCCCGACAGAGCCCGACAGGGCCCAGTAGAGCCCGACAGAGCCCGACAGGGCCCGACAGGGCCCGACAGGGCCCAGTAGAGCCCGACAGAGCCCAGTAGAGCCCGACAGAGCCCGACAGGGCCCAGTAGAGCCCGACAGAGCCCGACAGAGCCCGACAAAGCCCGACAGGGCCCGACAGAGCCCGACAGAGCCCAGTAGAGCCCGACAGAGCCCGACAGAGCCCGACAGGGAACGACAGGGCCTGACAGAGCCCGTCAGAGACCAGTAGAGCCCGACAGAGCCCGACAGAGCCCGACAGAGCCCGACAGAGCCCGACAGGGCCCGACAGAGCCCGACAGAGCACAGTAGAGCCCGACAGAGCCCGACAGAGCCCGACAGAGCCCGACAGAGCCCGACAGGGCCCAGTAGAGCCCAGTAGAACCCGACAGAGCCCAGTAGAGCCCGACAGAGCCCGACAGAGCCCGACAGAGCCCGACAGGGCCCGACAGAGCCCGACAGGGCCCGACAGGGCCCGACAGAGCCCGACAGAGCCCGACAGAACCCGACAGAGCCCGACAGAGCCCAGTAGAGCCTGACAGAGCCCGACAGAGCCCGACAGAGCTCGACAGGGCCCGACAGGGCCCGACAGAGCCCGACAGAGCCCGACAGAGCCCGACAGGGCCCGACAGGGCCCGACAGGGCCCGACAGAGCCCGACAGAGCCCAGTAGAGCCCAACAGAGCCCGACAGAACCCGACAGAGCCCGACAGGGCCCAGTAGAGCCCGACAGAGCCCGACAGAGCCCGACAGATCCCGACAGGGCCTGACAGAGCCCGACAGAGCCCGACAGAGTCCGATAGAGCCCGACAGGGCCCGACAGGGCCCGACAGAGCCCGACAGAGCCCGACAGGGCCCGACAGGGCCCGACAGAGCCCGACAGAGCCCGACAGGGCCCGACAGGGCCCGACAGAGCCCGACAGGGCCCGACAGAGCCCGACAGAGCCCGACAGAGCCCAGTAGAGCCCGACAGAGCCCAACAGAGCCCGACAGGGCCCGACAGGGCGCAGTAGAGCCCGACAGAGCCCGACAGAGCCCGACAGGGCCCTACAGGGCCCGACAGAGCCCGACAGAGCCCAGTAGAGCCCGACAGAGCCCGACAGAGCCCGACAGAGCCCAGTAGAGCCCAGTAGAGCCCGACAGGGCCCGACAGAGCCCTACAGAGCCCGACAGAGCCCGACAGAGCCCGACAGAGCCTGACAGGGCCCGACAGGGCCCGACAGGGCCCGACAGAGCACAGTAGAGCCCGACAGAGCCCGACAGAGCCCGACAGAGCCCGACAGAGCCCGACAGGGCCCGACCGAGCCCGACCGAGCCCAGTAGAGCCCGACAGAGCCCGACAGAGCCCGACAGAGCCCGACAGAGCCCGACAGGGCCCAGTAGAGCCCAGTAGAACCCGACAGAGCCCAGTAGAGCCCGACAGAGCCCGACAGAGCCCGACAGGGCCCGACAGAGCCCGACAGGGCCCGACAGGGCCCGACAGAGCCCGACAGAGCCCGACAGAACCCGACAGAGCCCGACAGAGCCCAGTAGAACCTGACAGAGCCCGACAGAGCCCGACAGAGCTCGACAGGGCCCGACAGGGCCCGACAGAGCCCGACAGAGCCCGACAGAGCCCGACAGGGCCCGACAGAGCCCGACAGGGCCCAGTAGAGCCCGACAGAGCCCGACAGATCCCGACAGAGCCCGACAGAGCCCGACAGGGCCCGACAGAGCCCTACAGAGCCCGACAGAACCCGACAGAGCCCAACAGGGCCCGACAGGGCCCGACACAGCCCGACACAGCCCGACAGAGCCCGACAGAGCCCGACAGGGCTCAGTAGAGCCCGACAGAGCCCGACAGAGCCCGACAGAGACCGACAGAGACCGACAGAGCCCGACAGGGCCCAGTAGAGCCCAGTAGAACCCGACAGAGCCCAGTAGAGCCCGACAGAGCCCGACAGAGCCCGACAGGGCCCGACAGGGCCCGACAGAGCCCGACAGGGCCCGACAGGGCCCGACAGGGCCCGACAGAGCCCGACAGAACCCGACAGAGCCCGACAGAGCCCAGTAGATCCTGACAGAGCCCGACAGAGCCCGATAGAGCTCTACAGGGCCCGACAGGGCCCGACAGAGCCCGACAGAGCCCGACAGAGCCCGACAGGGCCCGACAGAGCCCGACAGGGCCCAGTAGAGCCCGACAGAGCCCGACAGAGCCCGACAGAGCCCGACAGGGCCCGACAGAGCCCGACAGAGCCCGACAGAGCCCGACAGAGCCCGACAGAGCCCGACAGGGCTCAGTAGAGCCCGACAGAGCCCGACAGAGCCCGACAGAGCCCGACAGGGCCCGACAGGGAACAGTAGAGCCCAGTAGAGCCCGACAGAGCCCGACAGAGCCCGACAGGGCCCGACAGGGCCCGACAGAGCCCGACAGAACCCGACAGAGCCCGACAGAGCCCGACAGGGCCCGACACGGCCCGACAGAGCCCGACAGAGCCCGACAGAACCCGACAGAGCCCGACAGAGCCCAGTAGAGCCCGACAGAGCCCGACAGAGCCCGACAGAGCCCGACAGGGCCCGACAGGGCCCGACAGAGCCCGACAGAGCCCGACAGGGCCCGACAGAGCCCGACAGGGCCCGACAGGGAACAGTAGAGCCCAGTAGAGCCCGACAGAGCCCGACAGAGCCCGACAGAGCCCGACAGGGCCCGACAGAGCCCGACAGGGCCCAGTAGAGCCCGACAGAGCCCGACAGGGCCCGACAGGGCCCGACAGAGCCCGACAGAGCCCGACAGAGCCCGACAGGGCCCTGTAGAGCCCGACAGACCCCGACAGAGCCCGACAGAGCCCGACAAAGCCCGACAGGGCCCGACAGGGCCCGACAGAGCCCGACAGGGCCCGACAGTGCCCGACAGAGCCCGACAGAGCCGGACAGGGCCCGACAGAGCCCAACAGAGCCCGACAGAGCCCGACAGAGCCCAGTAGAGCTCGACAGAGCCCGACAGAGCCCGACAGGGCCCGACAGGGAACAGTAGAGCCCGACAGAGCCCGACAGAACCCGACAGGGCCCGACAGAGCCCGACAGAACCCGACAGAGCCCGACAGGGCCCGACAGGGCCCGACAGAGCCCGACAGAACCCGACAGAGCCCGACAGAGCCCAGTAGAGCCCGACAGATCCCGACAGAACCCGACAGGGCCCGTCAGAGCCCGACAGGGCCCAGTAGAGCCCGACAGAGCCCGACAGAGCCCGACAGAGCCCGACAGGGCCCGACAGGGCCCGACAGGGCCCAGTAGATCCCGACAGAGCCCGACAGAGCCCGACAGAGCCCGACAGGGCCCGACAGGGCCCGACAGAGCCCGACAGGGCCCGACAGAGCCCGACAGAGCCCGACAGGCCCCAGTAGAGCCCGACAGAGCCCGACAGGGCCCGACAGAGCCCGACAGAGCCCGACAGAGCCCAGTAGAGCCCGACAGAGCCCAACAGAGCCCGACAGGGCCCGACAGGGCGCAGTAGAGCCCGACAGAGCCCGACAGAGCCCGACAGGGCCCTACAGGGCCCGACAGAGCCCGACAGAGCCCAGTAGAGCCCGACAGAGCCCGACAGAGCCCGACAGAGCCCAGTAGAGCCCAGTAGAGCCCGACAGGGCCCGACAGAGCCCTACAGAGCCCGACAGAGCCCGACAGAGCCCGACAGAGCCTGACAGGGCCCGACAGGGCCCGACAGGGCCCGACAGAGCACAGTAGAGCCCGACAGAGCCCGACAGAGCCCGACAGAGCCCGACAGAGCCCGACAGGGCCCGACCGAGCCCGACCGAGCCCAGTAGAGCCCGACAGAGCCCGACAGAGCCCGACAGAACCCGACAGAGCCCGACAGGGCCCAGTAGAGCCCAGTAGAACCCGACAGAGCCCAGTAGAGCCCGACAGAGCCCGACAGAGCCCGACAGGGCCCGACAGAGCCCGACAGGGCCCGACAGGGCCCGACAGAGCCCGACAGAGCCCGACAGAACCCGACAGAGCCCGACAGAGCCCAGTAGAACCTGACAGAGCCCGACAGAGCCCGACAGAGCTCGACAGGGCCCGACAGGGCCCGACAGAGCCCGACAGAGCCCGACAGAGCCCGACAGGGCCCGACAGAGCCCGACAGGGCCCAGTAGAGCCCGACAGAGCCCGACAGAGCCCGACAGGGCCCGACAGAGCCCGACAGAGCCCGACAGAACCCGACAGAGCCCAACAGGGCCCGACAGGGCCCGACACAGCCCGACACAGCCCGACAGAGCCCGACAGAGCCCGACAGGGCTCAGTAGAGCCCGACAGAGCCCGACAGAGCCCGACAGAGCCCGACAGAGACCGACAGAGCCCGACAGGGCCCAGTAGAGCCCAGTAGAACCCGACAGAGCCCAGTAGAGCCCGACAGAGCCCGACAGAGCCCGACAGGGCCCGACAGGGCCCGACAGAGCCCGACAGGGCCCGACAGGGCCCGACAGGGCCCGACAGAGCCCGACAGAACCCGACAGAGCCCGACAGAGCCCAGTAGATCCTGACAGAGCCCGACAGAGCCCGACAGAGCTCTACAGGGCCCGACAGGGCCCGACAGAGCCCGACAGAGCCCGACAGAGCCCGACAGGGCCCGACAGAGCCCGACAGGGCCCAGTAGAGCCCGACAGAGCCCGACAGAGCCCGACAGAGCCCGACAGAGCCCGACAGGGCCCGACAGAGCCCTACAGAGCCCGACAGAACCCGACAGAGCCCGACAGAGCCCGACAGAGCCCGACAGAGCCCGACAGGGCTCAGTAGAGCCCGACAGAGCCCGACAGAGCCCGACAGAGCCCGACAGGGCCCGACAGGGAACAGTAGAGCCCAGTAGAGCCCGACAGAGCCCGACAGAGCCCGACAGGGCCCGACAGGGCCCGACAGAGCCCGACAGAACCCGACAGAGCCCGACAGAGCCCGACAGGGCCCGACACGGCCCGACAGAGCCCGACAGAGCCCGACAGAACCCGACAGAGCCCGACAGAGCCCAGTAGAGCCCGACAGAGCCCGACAGAGCCCGACAGAGCCCGACAGGGCCCGACAGGGCCCGACAGAGCCCGACAGAGCCCGACAGGGCCCGACAGAGCCCGACAGGGCCCGACAGGGAACAGTAGAGCCCAGTAGAGCCCGACAGAGCCCGACAGAGCCCGACAGAGCCCGACAGGGCCCGACAGAGCCCGACAGGGCCCAGTAGAGCCCGACAGAGCCCGACAGGGCCCGACAGGGCCCGACAGGGCCCAGTAGAGCCCGACAGAGCCCAGTAGAGCCCGACAGAGCCCGACAGAGCCCGACAGGGCCCGACAGAGCCCGACAGAGCCCGACAGAGCCCGACAGGGCCCTGTAGAGCCCGACAGACCCCGACAGAGCCCGACAGAGCCCGACAAAGCCCGACAGGGCCCGACAGGGCCCGACAGAGCCCGACAGGGCCCGACAGTGCCCGACAGAGCCCGACAGAGCCGGACAGGGCCCGACAGAGCCCAACAGAGCCCGACAGAGCCCGACAGAGCCCAGTAGAGCTCGACAGAGGCCGACAGAGCCCGACAGGGCCCGACAGGGAACAGTAGAGCCCGACAGAGCCCGACAGAGCCCGACAGGGCCCGACAGAGCCCGACAGAACCCGACAGAGCCCGACAGGGCCCGACAGGGCCCGACAGAGCCCGACAGAACCCGACAGAGCCCGACAGAGCCCAGTAGAGCCCGACAGATCCCTACAGAACCCGACAGGGCCCGTCAGAGCCCGACAGGGCCCAGTAGAGCGCGACAGAGCCCGACAGAGCCCGACAGAGCCCGACAGGGCCCGACAGGGCCCGACAGGGCCCAGTAGATCCCGACAGAGCCCGACAGGGCCCGACAGAGCCCGACAGGGCCCGACAGGGCCCGACAGAGCCCGACAGGGCCCGACAGAGCCCGACAGAGCCCGACAGGCCCCAGTAGAGCCCGACAGAGCCCGACAGAGCCCGACAGAGCCCGACAAAGCCCGACAGGGCCCGACAGGGCCCGACAGAGCCCGACAGAGCCCGACAGGGCCCGACAGAGCCCGACAGAGCCCGACAGAGCCCGACAGGGCCCGACAGAGCCCGACAGGAACCAGTAGAGCCCGACAGAGCCCGACAGAGTCCGACAGAGCCCGACAGGGCCCGACACAGCCCGACAGGGCCCGACAGAGCCCGACAGAGCCCAGTAGAGCTCGACAGAGCCCGACAGAGCCCGACAGGGCCCGACAGAGCCCAGTAGAGCCCGACAGAGCCCTACAGAGCCCGACAGGGCCCGACAGGGCCCAGTAGAGCCCGACAGAGCCCGACAGAGCCCGACAGGGCCCTACAGGGCCCGACAGAGCCCGACAGGGCCCGACAGAGCCCGACAGAGCCCAGTAGAGCCCGACAGAGCCCGACAGAGCCCGACAGGGCCCGACAGAGCCCGACAGGGCCCGACAGGACCCAGTAGAGCCCGACAGAGCCCGACAGAGCCCGACAGAGCCCGACAGAGCCCGACAGGGCCCGACAGAGCCCGACAGAGCCCGACAGAACCCGACAGAGCCCAACAGGGCCCGACAGGGCCCGACACAGCCCGACACAGCCCGACAGAGCCCGACAGAGCCCGACAGGGCTCAGTAGAGCCCGACAGAGCCCGACAGAGCCCGACAGAGACCGACAGAGACCGACAGAGCCCGACAGGGCCCAGTAGAGCCCAGTAGAACCCGACAGAGCCCAGTAGAGCCCGACAGAGCCCGACAGAGCCCGACAGGGCCCGACAGGGCCCGACAGAGCCCGACAGGGCCCGACAGGGCCCGACAGGGCCCGACAGAGCCCGACAGAACCCGACAGAGCCCGACAGAGCCCAGTAGATCCTGACAGAGCCCGACAGAGCCCGACAGAGCTCTACAGGGCCCGACAGGGCCCGACAGAGCCCGACAGAGCCCGACAGAGCCCGACAGGGCCCGACAGAGCCCGACAGGGCCCAGTAGAGCCCGACAGAGCCCGACAGAGCCCGACAGAGCCCGACAGAGCCCGACAGGGCCCGACAGAGCCCGACAGAGCCCGACAGAACCCGACAGAGCCCGACAGAGCCCGACAGAGCCCGACAGAGCCCGACAGGGCTCAGTAGAGCCCGACAGAGCCCGACAGAGCCCGACAGAGCCCGACAGGGCCCGACAGGGAACAGTAGAGCCCAGTAGAGCCCGACAGAGCCCGACAGAGCCCGACAGGGCCCGACAGGGCCCGACAGAGCCCGACAGAACCCGACAGAGCCCGACAGAGCCCGACAGGGCCCGACACGGCCCGACAGAGCCCGACAGAGCCCGACAGAACCCGACAGAGCCCGACAGAGCCCAGTAGAGCCCGACAGAGCCCGACAGAGCCCGACAGAGCCCGACAGGGCCCGACAGGGCCCGACAGAGCCCGACAGAGCCCGACAGGGCCCGACAGAGCCCGACAGGGCCCGACAGGGAACAGTAGAGCCCAGTAGAGCCCGACAGAGCCCGACAGAGCCCGACAGAGCCCGACAGGGCCCGACAGAGCCCGACAGGGCCCAGTAGAGCCCGACAGAGCCCGACAGGGCCCGACAGGGCCCGACAGGGCCCAGTAGAGCCCGACAGAGCCCAGTAGAGCCCGACAGAGCCCGACAGAGCCCGACAGGGCCCGACAGAGCCCGACAGAGCCCGACAGAGCCCGACAGGGCCCTGTAGAGCCCGACAGACCCCGACAGAGCCCGACAGAGCCCGACAAAGCCCGACAGGGCCCGACAGGGCCCGACAGAGCCCGACAGGGCCCGACAGTGCCCGACAGAGCCCGACAGAGCCGGACAGGGCCCGACAGAGCCCAACAGAGCCCGACAGAGCCCGACAGAGCCCAGTAGAGCTCGACAGAGGCCGACAGAGCCCGACAGGGCCCGACAGGGAACAGTAGAGCCCGACAGAGCCCGACAGAGCCCGACAGGGCCCGACAGAGCCCGACAGAACCCGACAGAGCCCGACAGGGCCCGACAGGGCCCGACAGAGCCCGACAGAACCCGACAGAGCCCGACAGAGCCCAGTAGAGCCCGACAGATCCCTACAGAACCCGACAGGGCCCGTCAGAGCCCGACAGGGCCCAGTAGAGCCCGACAGAGCCCGACAGAGCCCGACAGAGCCCGACAGGGCCCGACAGGGCCCGACAGGGCCCAGTAGATCCCGACAGAGCCCGACAGAGCCCGACAGAGCCCGACAGGGCCCGACAGGGCCCGACAGAGCCCGACAGGGCCCGACAGAGCCCGACAGAGCCCGACAGGCCCCAGTAGAGCCCGACAGAGCCCGACAGAGCCCGACAGAGCCCGACAAAGCCCGACAGGGCCCGACAGGGCCCGACAGAGCCCGACAGAGCCCGACAGGGCCCGACAGAGCCCGACAGAGCCCGACAGAGCCCGACAGGGCCCGACAGAGCCCGACAGGAACCAGTAGAGCCCGACAGAGCCCGACAGAGTCCGACAGAGCCCGACAGGGCCCGACACAGCCCGACAGGGCCCGACAGAGCCCGACAGAGCCCAGTAGAGCTCGACAGAGCCCGACAGAGCCCGACAGGGCCCGACAGAGCCCAGTAGAGCCCGACAGAGCCCTACAGAGCCCGACAGGGCCCAACAGGGCCCAGTAGAGCCCGACAGAGCCCGACAGAGCCCGACAGGGCCCTACAGGGCCCGACAGAGCCCGACAGGGCCCGACAGAGCCCGACAGAGCCCAGTAGAGCCCGACAGAGCCCGACAGAGCCCGACAGGGCCCGACAGAGCCCGACAGGGCCCGACAGGACCCAGTAGAGCCCAGTAGAGCCCGACAGAGCCCAGTAGAGCCCGACAGAGCCCGACAGAGCCCGACAGAGCCCGACAGAGCCCAGTAGAGCCCGACAGAGCCCAACAGAGCCCGACAGAGCCCGACAGAGCCCGACAGAGCCCGACAGAGCCCAGTAGAGCCCGACAGAGCCCAACAGAGCCCGACAGAGCCCGACAGAGCCCGACAGGGCCCGACACGGCCCGACAGAGCCCGACAGAGCCCGACAGAACCCGACAGAGCCCGACAGAGCCCAGTAGAGCCCGACAGAGCCCGACAGAGCCCGACAGAGCCCGACAGGGCCCGACAGGGCCCGACGGAGCCCGACAGGGCCCGACAGGGCCCGACAGGGAACAGTAGAGCCCAGTAGAGCCCGACAGAGCCCGACAGAGCCCGACAGAGCCCGACAGGGCCCGACAGAGCCCGACAGGGCCCAGTAGAGCCCGACAGAGCCCGACAGGGCCCGACAGGGCCCGACAGGGCCCAGTAGAGCCCGACAGAGCCCAGTAGAGCCCGACAGAGCCCGACAGGGCCCAGTAGAGCCCGACAGAGCCCGACAGAGCCCGACAAAGCCCGACAGGGCCCGACAGAGCCCGACAGAGCCCAGTAGAGCCCGACAGAGCCCGACAGAGCCCGACAGGGCCCGACAGGGCCCAGTAGAGCCCGACAGAGCACGACAGGGCCCGACAGGGCCCAGTAGAGCCCGACAGAGCCCGACAGAGCCCGACAGGGAACGACAGGGCCTGACAGAGCCCGTCAGTGACCAGTAGAGCCCGACAGAGCCCGACAGAGCCCGACAGAGCCCGACAGAGCCCGACAGGGCCCGACCGAGCCCGACAGAGCACAGTAGAGCCCGACAGAGCCCGACAGAGCCCGACAGAGCCCGACAGAGCCCGACAGGGCCCAGTAGAGCCCAGTAGAACCCGACAGAGCCCAGTAGAGCCCGACAGAGCCCGACAGAGCCCGACAGAGCCCGACAGGGCCCGACAGAGCCCGACAGGGCCCGACAGGGCCCGACAGAGCCCGACAGAGCCCGACAGAACCCGACAGAGCCCGACAGAGCCCAGTAGAGCCTGACAGAGCCCGACAGAGCCCGACAGAGCTCGACAGGGCCCGACAGGGCCCGACAGAGCCCGACAGAGCCCGACAGAGCCCGACAGGGCCCGACAGGGCCCGACAGGGCCCGACAGAGCCCGACAGAGCCCAGTAGAGCCCAACAGAGCCCGACAGAACCCGACAGAGCCCGACAGGGCCCAGTAGAGCCCGACAGAGCCCGACAGAGCCCGACAGATCCCGACAGGGCCCGACAGGGCCCGACAGAGCCCGACAGTGCCCGACAGGGCCTGACAGAGCCCGACAGAGCCCGACAGATTCCGACAGAACCCGACAGGGCCCGACAGGGCCCGACAGAGCCCGACAGAGCCCGACAGAGCCCGACAGAGCCCGACAGAGCCCGACAGGGCCCGACAGGGCCCGACAGAGCCCGACAGGGCCCGACAGAGCCCGACAGAGCCCGACAGAGCCCAGTAGAGCCCGACAGAGCCCAACAGAGCCCGACAGGGCCCGACAGGGCGCAGTAGAGCCCGACAGAGCCCGACAGAGCCCGACAGGGCCCTACAGGGCCCGACAGAGCCCGACAGAGCCCAGTAGAGCCCGACAGAGCCCGACAGAGCCCGACAGAGCCCAGTAGAGCCCAGTAGAGCCCGACAGGGCCCGACAGAGCCCTACAGAGCCCGACAGAGCCCGACAGAGCCCGACAGAGCCTGACAGGGCCCGACAGGGCCCGACAGGGCCCGACAGAGCACAGTAGAGCCCGACAGAGCCCGACAGAGCCCGACAGAGCCCGACAGAGCCCGACAGGGCCCGACCGAGCCCGACCGAGCCCAGTAGAGCCCGACAGAGCCCGACAGAGCCCGACAGAGCCCGACAGGGCCCAGTAGAGCCCAGTAGAACCCGACAGAGCCCAGTAGAGCCCGACAGAGCCCGACAGAGCACGACAGGGCCCGACAGAGCCCGACAGGGCCCGACAGAGCCCGACAGAACCCGACAGAGCCCGACAGAGCCCAGTAGAACCTGACAGGGCCCGACAGAGCCCGACAGAGCTCGACAGGGCCCGACAGAGCCCGACAGAGCCCGACAGAGCCCGACAGGGCCCGACAGAGCCCGACAGGGCCCAGTAGAGCCCGACAGAGCCCGACAGAGCCCGACAGAGCCCGACAGAGCCCGACAGGGCCCGACAGAGCCCGACAGAGCCCGACAGAACCCGACAGAGCCCAACAGGGCCCGACAGGGCCCGACACAGCCCGACACAGCCCGACAGAGCCCGACAGAGCCCGACAGGGCTCAGTAGAGCCCGACAGAGCCCGACAGAGCCCGACAGAGCCCGACAGAGACCGACAGAGACCGACAGAGCCCGACAGGGCCCAGTAGAGCCCAGTAGAACCCGACAGAGCCCAGTAGAGCCCGACAGAGCCCGACAGAGCCCGACAGGGCCCGACAGAGCCCGACAGAGCCCGACAGAGCCCGACAGAGCCCGACAGGGCCCGACAGAGCCCGACAGGGCCCGACAGGGCCCGACAGGGCCCGACAGAGCCCGACAGAGCCCGACAGAGCCCGACAGAGCCCAGTAGATCCTGACAGAGCCCGACAGAGCCCGACAGAGCTCTACAGGGCCCGACAGGGCCCGACAGAGCCCGACAGAGCCCGACAGAGCCCGACAGAGCCCGACAGAGCCCGACAGGGCCCAGTAGAGCCCGACAGAGCCCGACAGAGCCCGACAGAGCCCGACAGAGCCCGACAGGGCCCGACAGAGCCCGACAGAGCCCGACAGAACCCGACAGAGCCCGACAGAGCCCGACAGAGCCCGACAGAGCCCGACAGGGCTCAGTAGAGCCCGACAGAGCCCGACAGAGCCCGACAGAGCCCGACAGGGCCCGACAGGGAACAGTAGAGCCCAGTAGAGCCCGACAGAGCCCGACAGAGCCCGACAGGGCCCGACAGGGCCCGACAGAGCCCGACAGAACCCGACAGAGCCCGACAGAGCCCGACAGGGCCCGACACGGCCCGACAGAGCCCGACAGAGCCCGACAGAACCCGACAAAGCCCGACAGAGCCCAGTAGAGCCCGACAGAGCCCGACAGAGCCCGACAGAGCCCGACAGGGCCCGACAGGGCCCGACAGAGCCCGACAGAGCCCGACAGGGCCCGACAGAGCCCGACAGGGCCCGACAGGGAACAGTAGAGCCCAGTAGAGCCCGACAGAGCCCGACAGAGCCCGACAGAGCCCGACAGGGCCCGACAGAGCCCGACAGGGCCCAGTAGAGCCCGACAGAGCCCGACAGGGCCCGACAGGGCCCGACAGGGCCCAGTAGAGCCCGACAGAGCCCAGTAGAGCCCGACAGAGCCCGACAGAGCCCGACAGGGCCCGACAGAGCCCGACAGAGCCCGACAGAGCCCGACAGGGCCCTGTAGAGCCCGACAGACCCCGACAGAGCCCGACAGAGCCCGACAAAGCCCGACAGGGCCCGACAGGGCCCGACAGAGCCCGACAGGGCCCGACAGGGCCCGACAGAGCCCGACAGAGCCGGACAGGGCCCGACAGAGCCCAACAGAGCCCGACAGAGCCCGACAGAGCCCAGTAGAGCTCGACAGAGCCCGACAGAGCCCGACAGGGCCCGACAGGGAACAGTAGAGCCCGACAGAGCCCGACAGAGCCCGACAGGGCCCGACAGAGCCCGACAGAACCCGACAGAGCCCGACAGGGCCCGACAGGGCCCGACAGAGCCCGACAGAACCCGACAGAGCCCGACAGAGCCCAGTAGAGCCCGACAGATCCCGACAGAACCCGACAGGGCCCGTCAGAGCCCGACAGGGCCCAGTAGAGCCCGACAGAGCCCGACAGAGCCCGACAGAGCCCGACAGGGCCCGACAGGGCCCGACAGGGCCCAGTAGATCCCGACAGAGCCCGACAGAGCCCGACAGAGCCCGACAGAGCCCGACAGGGCCCGACAGGGCCCGACAGGGCCCGACAGAGCCCGACACGGCCCGACAGAGCCCGACAGAGCTCGACAGGGCCCGACAGGTCCCAACAGAGCCCGACAGAGCCCGACAGGGCCCGACAGGGCCCGACAGAGCCCGACAGAGCCCGACAGAGCCCGACAGAGCCCAGTAGAGCCCGACAGAGCCCGACAGAGCCCGACAGAGCCCGACAGGGCCCAGTAGAGCCCGACAGAGCCCGACAGAGCCCAACAGAGCCCGACAGGGCCCGACAGGGCCCGACAGGGCCCGACAGAGCCCGACAGAGCCCGACAGAGCCCGACAGGGCCCAGTAGAGCCCAGTAGAACCCGACAGAGCCCGACAGAGCCCGACAGAGCCCGACAGAGCCCGACAGGGCCCGACAGGGCCCGACAGGGCCCGACAGAGCCCGACACGGCCCGACAGAGCCCGACAGAGCTCGACAGGGCCCGACAGGTCCCAACAGAGCCCGACAGAGCCCGACAGGGCCCGACAGGGCCCGACAGAGCCCGACAGAACCCGACAGAGCCCGACAGAGCCCAGTAGAGCCCGACAGAGCCCGACAGAGCCCGACAGAGCCCGACAGGGCCCAGTAGAGCCCGACAGAGCCCGACAGAGCCCAACAGAGCCCGACAGGGCCCGACAGGGCCCGACAGGGCCCGACAGAGCCCGACAGAGCCCGACAGAGCCCGACACGGCCCGACAGAGCCCGACAGAGCTCGACAGGGCCCGACAGGTCCCAACAGAGCCCGACAGAGCCCGACAGAGCCCGACAGGGCCCGACAGGGCCCGACAGAGCCCGACAGAACCCGACAGAGCCCGACAGAGCCCAGTAGAGCCCGACAGAGCCCGACAGAGCCCGACAGAGCCCGACAGGGCCCAGTAGAGCCCGACAGAGCCCGACAGAGTCCGACAAAGCCCGACAGGGCCCGACAGAGCCCGACAGAGCCCAGTAGAGCTCGACAGAGCCCGACAGAGCCCGACAGGGCCCAGTAGAGCCCAACAGAGCCCGACAGAGCCCGACAGAGCCCGACAGGACCCGACAGGGCCCGACAGGGCCCAGTAGAGCCCGACAGAGCCCGACAGAGCCCGACAGGGCCCTACAGGGCCCGACAGAGCCCGACAGAGCCCAGTAGAGCCCGACAGAGCCCGACAGGGCCCGACAGAGCCCGACAGAGCACGACAGGCCCCAGTAGAGCCCAGTAGAGCCCAACAGAGCCCAGTAGAGCCCGACAGAGCCCGACAGAGCCCGACAGAGCCCGACAGGGCCCGACAGAGCCCGACAGAGCCCAGTAGAGCCCGACAGAGCCCGACAGAGCCCGACAGAGCCCGACAGGGCCCGACAGGGCCCGACAGAGCCCGACAGGGCCCGACAGAGCCCGACAGAGCCCGACAGAACCCGACAGAGCCCGACAGGGCCCGACAGGGCCCGACAGCGCCCGACAGAGCCCGACAGAGCCCGACAGGGCCTAGTAGAGCCCAGTAGAGCCCGACAGAGCCCAGTAGAGCCCGACAGAGCCCGACAGAGCCCGACAGGGCCCGACAGAGCCCGACAGAGCCCAGTAGATCCCGACAGAGCCCGACAGAGCCCGACAGAGCCCGACAGGGCCCGACAGGGCCCGACAGGGCCCGACAGAGCCCGACAGAACCCGACAGAGCCCGACAGGGCCCGACAGGGCCCGACAGAGCCCGACAGAGCCCGACAGAGCCCAACAGAGCCCGACAGAGCCCGACAGGGCCCAGTAGAGCCCGACAGAGCCCGACAGGGCCCGACAGAGCCTGACAGAGCCCGACAGGGCCCGACAGGGAACAGTAGAGCCCAGTAGAGCCCGACAGAGCCCGACAGAGCCCGACAGAGCCCGACAGGGCCCGACAGGGCCCGACAGAGCCCGACAGAGCCCGACAGGGCCCGACAGAGCCCGACAGAGCCCGACAGAACCCGACAGAGCCCGACAGAGCCCAGTAGAGCCCGACAGAGCCCGACAGAGCCCGACAGGGCCCGACAGGGCACGACAGGGCCCGACAGAGCCCGACAGGGCCCAACAGGGAACAGTAGAGCCCAGTAGAGCCCGACAGAGCCCGACAGGGCCCGACAGGGCCCGACAGAGCCCGACAGGGCCCAACAGGGAACAGTAGAGCCCAGTAGAGCCCGACAGAGCCCGACAGAGCCCGACAGAGCCCGACAGGGCCCGACAAAGCTCGACAGGGCCCAGTAGAGCCCGACAGAGCCCGACAGAGCCCGACAGGGCCCGACAGGGCCCGACAGGGCCCAGTAGAGCCCGACAGAGCCCGACAGAGCCCGACAGAGCCCGACAGGGCCCGACAGAGCCCGACAGAGCCCAGTAGAGCTCGACAGAGCCCGACAGAGCCCGACAGGGCCCGACAGGGCCCGACAGGGCCCGACAGGGCCCAGTAGAGCCCGACAGAGCCCGACAGAGCCCGACAGGGCCCGACAGGGTCCGACAGAGCCCGACAGAGCCCGACAGAGCCCGACAGGGCCCGAGAGAGCCCGACAGAGCCCAGTAGAGCCCGACAGAGCCCGACAGAGCCCGACAGAGCCCGACAGGGCCCAGTAGAGCCCAGTAGAACCCGACAGAGCCCAATAGAGCCCGACAGAGCCCGAGAGAGCCCGACAGAGCCCGACAGGGCCCGACAGAGCCCGACAGAGCCCGACAGAGCCCGACAGAGCCCGACAGAACCCGACAGAGCCCGACAGAGACCAGTAGAGCCCGACAGAGCCCGACAGGGCCCAGTAGAGCCCGACAGAGCCCGACAGAACCCGAGAGAGCCCGACAGAGCCCGACAGAGCCCGACAGAGCCCGACAGGGCCCGACAGATCCAAACAGAGCCCGACAGGGCCCAGTAGAGCCCGACAGAGCCAGACAGAGCCCGACAGGCCCCGACAGGGCCCGACAGGGCCCGACAGGGCCCGGTAGAGCCCGACAGAGCCCGCCAGAGCCCGCCAGAGCCCGACAGAGCCCAGTAGAGCCCGACAGGGCCCGACAGGGCCCGACAGGGCCTGACAGAGCCCGACAGAGCCCGACAGGGCCCGGTAGAGCCCGACAGAGCCCGCCAGAGCCCGACAGGGCCCGACAGAGCCCGACAGAGCCCGACAGGGCCCGACAGAGCCCGACAGAGCCCGACAGAGCCCGACAGGGCCCGACAGGGCCCGACAGGGCCCGACAGAGCCCGACAGGGCCCGACAGAGCCCGACAGAGCCCGACAGGGACCAGTAGAGCCCGACAGAGCCCGACAGAGCCCGACAGAGCCCGACAGGACCCGACAGGGCCCGACAGAGCCCAGTAGAGCTCGACAGAGCCCGACAGAGCCCGACAGAGCCCGACAGAGCCCGACAGGGCCCGACAGGGCCCAGTAGAGCCCGACAGAGCCCGACAGAGCCCGACAGGGCCCGACAGGGCCCGACAGAGCCCGACAGAGCCCGACAGGGCCCGACCGGGCCCGACAGAGACCAGTAGAGCCCGACAGAGCCCGACAGAGCCCGACAGAGCCCGACAGGGCCCAGTAGAGCCCAGTAGAACCCGACAGAGCCCGACAGAGCCCGACAGAGCCCGACAGGGCCCGACAGGGCCCGACAGGGCCCGACAGAGCCCGACAGAGCCCGACAGGGCCCGACAGGGCCCGACAGAGCTCGACAGGGCCCGACAGGTCCCGACAGAGCCCGACAGAGCCCGACAGGGCCCGACAGGGCCCGACAGGGCCCGACAGAACCCGACAGAGCCCGACAGAGCCCAGTAGAGCCGGACAGAGCCCGACAGAGCCCGACAGAGCCCGACAGAGCCCGACAGGGCCCAGTAGAGCCCGACAGAGCCCGACAGAGCCCGACAGGGCCCGACAGAGCCCGACAGAGCCGAACAGGGCCCAGTAGAGCCCGACAGAGCCCGACAGAGCCCGACAGGGCCCGACAGAGCCCGACAGAGCCCAGTAGAGCTCGACAGAGCCCGACAGGGCCCGACAGGGCCCGACAGAGCCCGACAGAGCCCGACAGAGCCCGACAGGGCCCAGTAGAGCCCGACAGAGCCCGACAGGGCCCGACAGAGCCCGACAGAGCCCGACAGAGCCCGACAGAGCCCAGTAGAGCCCAGTAGAACCCGACAGAGCCCAATAGAGCCCGACAGAGCCCGACAGAGCCCGACAGAGCCCGACAGGGCCCGACAGGGCCCGACAGAGCCCGACAGGGCCCGACAGAGCCCGACAGAGCCCGACAGAACCCGACAGAGCCCGACAGAGCCCAGTAGAGCCCGACAGAGCCCGACAGAGCCCGACAGAGCTCGACAGGGCCCGACAGAGCCCGATAGAGCCCGACAGAGCCCGACAGAGCCCGACAGGGCCCGACAGGGCCCGACAGAGCCCGACAGGGCCCGACAGGGCCCGACAGAGCCCGACAGGGCCCGACGGGGCCCAGTAGAGCCCGACAGAGCCCGCCAGAGCCCGCCAGAGCCCGACAGAGCCCGACAGAGCTCGACAGGGCCCGACAGAGCCCGATAGAGCCCGACAGAGCCCGACAGAGCCCGACAGGGCCCGACAGGGCCCGACAGAGCCCGACAGGGCCCGACAGGGCCCGACAGAGCCCGACAGGGCCCGACGGGGCCCAGTAGAGCCCGACAGAGCCCGACAGAGCCCGACAGAGCCCAGTAGAGCTCGACAGAGCCCGACAGAGCCCGACAGGGCCCGACAGGGCCCGACAGAGCCCGACAGGGCCCAGTAGAGCCCGACAGAGCCCGACAGGCCCCGACAGGGCCCGACAGGGCCCGGTAGAGCCCGACAGAGCCCGCCAGAGCCCGCCAGAGCCCGACAGAGCCCAGTAGAGCCCGACAGGGCCCGACAGGGCCCGACAGGGCCCGACAGAGCCCGACAGGGCCCGACAGAGCCCGCCAGAGCCCGACAGGGTCCGACAGAGCCCGACAGAGCCCGACAGGGCCCGACAGAGCCCGACAGAGCCCGACAGAGCCCGACAGGGCCCGACAGGGCCCGACAGAGCCCGACAGAGCCCGACAGGGCCCAGTAGAGCCCGACAGAGCCCGACAGAGCCCGACAGAGCCCGACAGAGCCCAGTAGAGCTCGACAGAGCCCGACAGAGCCCGACAGAGCCCGACAGAGCCCGACAGGGCCCGACAGGGCCCAGTAGAGCCCGACAGAGCCCGACAGAGCCCGACAGGGCCCGACAGGGCCCGACAGAGCCCGACAGAGCCCGACAGGGCCCGACCGGGCCCGACAGAGCCCGACATAGACCAGTAGAGCCCGACAGAGCCCGACAGAGCCCGACAGAGCCCGCCAGAGCCCGACAGGGCCCAGTAGAGCCCAGTAGAACCCGACAGAGCCCGACAGAGCCCGACAGAGCCCGACAGGGCCCGACAGGGCCCGACAGGGCCCGACAGGGCCCGACAGGGCTCGACAGGGCCCGACAGGTCCCGACAGAGCCCGACAGAGCCCGACAGAGCCCAGTTGAGCCGGACAGAGCCCGACAGAGCCCGACAGAGCCCGACAGAGCCCGACAGGGCCCAGTAGAGCCCGACAGAGCCCGACAGAGCCCGACAGGGCCCGACAGAGCCCGACAGAGCAGAACAGGGCCCAGTAGAGCCCGACAGAGCCCGACAGAGCCCGACAGGGCCCGACAGAGCCCGACAGAGCCCAGTAGAGCTCGACAGAGCCCGACAGGGCCCGACAGGGCCTGACAGAGCCCGACAGAGCCCGACAGAGCCCGACAGAGCCCGACAGAGCCCGACAGGGCCCAGTAGAGCCCGACAGAGCCCGACAGGGCCCGACAGAGCCCGACAGAGCCCGACAGAGCCCAGTAGAGCCCAGTAGAACCCGACAGAGCCCAATAGAGCCCGACAGAGCCCGACAGAGCCCGACAGAGCCCGACAGGGCCCGACAGGGCCCGACAGAGCCCGACAGGGCCCGACAGAGCCCGACAGAGCCCGACAGAACCCGACAGAGCCCGACAGAGCCCAGTAGAGCCCGACAGAGCCCGACAGAGCCCGACAGAGCTCGACAGGGCCCGACAGAGCCCGATAGAGCCCGACAGAGCCCGACAGAGCCCGACAGGGCCCGACAGGGCCCGACAGAGCCCGACAGGGCCCGACAGAGCCCGACAGAGCCCGACAGGGCCCGACAGGGCCCGACAGAGCCCGACAGGGCCCGACAGGGCCCAGTAGAGCCCGACAGAGCCCGCCAGAGCCCGCCAGAGCCCGCCAGAGCCCGACAGGGCCCGACAGAGCCCGACAGAGCCCGACAGAGCCCGACAGGGCCCGACAGGGCCCGACAGAGCCCGACAGAGACCGACAGGCCCCGACAGGGCCCGACAGAGCCCGACAGGGCCCAGTAGAGCCCGACAGGGCCCGACAGAGCCCGACAGAGCCCGACAGGGCCCGACAGAGCCCGACAGGGCCCAGTAGAGCTCGACAGAGCCCGACAGAGCCCGACAGGGCCCGACAGGGCCCGACAGGGCCCAGTAGAGCCCGACAGAGCCCGACAGAGCCCGACAGGGCCCGACAGAGCCCAACAGAGCCCGACAGAGCCCGACAGGGCCCGACAGGGCCCGACAGAGCCCAACAGAGCCCGACAGAGCCCGACAGGGCCCGACAGGGCCCGACAGAGCCCGACAGAACCCGACAGAGCCCGACAGAGCCCAGTAGAGCCCGACAGAGCCCGACAGAGCCCGACAGGGCCCAGTAGAGCCCGACAGAGCCCGACAGAGCCCAGCAGAGCCCGACAGGGCCCGACAGAGCCCGACAGGGCCCGACAGAGCCCGACAGAGCCCGACAGGACCCAGTACAGCCCGACAGAGCCCAACAGAGCCCGACAAAGCCCGACAGGGCCCGACAGGGCCCGACAGGGCCCGACAGGGCCCGACAGAGCCCGACAGAGCCCGACAGAGCCCGACAGGGCCCGACAGAGCCCGACAGGGCCCAGTAGAGCCCGACAGAGCCCGACAGAGCCCGACAGAGCCCGACAGGGCCCGACAGAGCCCGACAGGGCCCGACAGAGCCCGACAGAGCCCAGTAGAGCTCGACAGAGCCCGACAGAGCCAGACAGAGCCCGACAGAGCCCGACAGGGCCCGACAGGGCCTGACAGGGCCCAGTAGAGCCCGACAGAGCCCGACAGGGCCCGACAGAGCCCGACAGAGCCCGACAGGGCCCGACAGAGCCCAGTAGAGCTCGACAGAGCCCGACAGAGCCCGACAGGGCCTGACAGGGTCCGACAGAGCCCGACAGGGCCCGACAGGGCCCGACAAAGCCCGACAGAGACCAGTAGAGCCCGACAGAGCCCGACAGGGCCCGACAGAGCCCGACAGAGCCCAGTAGAGCCCGACAGAGCCCGACAGAGCCCGACAGAGCCCGACAGGGCCCAGTAGAGCCCAGTAGAACCCGACAGAGCCCAATAGAGCCTGACAGAGCCCGACAGAGCCCGACAGAGCCCGACAGGGCCCGACAGAGCCCGACAGGGCCCGACAGGGCCCGACAGAGCCCGACAGAACCCGACAGAGCCCGACAGAGCCCAGTAGAGCCCGACAGAGCCCGACAGGGCGCAGTAGAGCCCGACAGAGCCCGACAGAGCCCGACAGAGCCCGACAGGGCCCGACAGAGGCCGACAGGGCCCGACAGATCCAAACAGAGCCCGACAGGGCCCAGTAGAGCCCGACAGAGCCCGACAGAGCCCGACAGGGCCCGACAGGGCCCGACAGGGCCCGACAGAGCCCGACAGAGTCCGACAGGGCCCGGTAGAGCCCGACAGAGCCCACCAGAGCCCGCCAGAGCCCGACAGAGCCCGACAGAGCCCAGTAGAGCCCGACAGGGCCCGACAGGGCCCGACAGGGCCCGACAGGGCCCGACAGAGCCCGACAGAGCCCGACAGGGCCCGACAGGGCCCGACAGGGCCCGACAGAGCCCGACAGGGCCCGACAGGGCCCGACAGGGCCCGACAGAGCCCGACAGAGCCCGACAGGGCCCGACAGGGCCCGACAGAGCCCGACAGAGCCCGACAGGGCCCGACAGAGCCCGACAGAGCCCGACAGGGCCCAGTAGAGCCCGACAGAGCCCGACAGAGCCCGACAGAGCCCGACAGAGCCCGACAGGGCCCGACAGAGCCCGACAGAGCCCAGTAGAGCTTGACAGAGCCCGACAGAGCCCGACAGGGCCCGACAGGGCCCGACAGGGCCCAGTAGAGCCCGACAGAGCCCGACAGAGCCCGACAGGGCCCGACAGAGCCCGACAGAGCCCGACAGAGCCCGACAGGGCCCGACCGGGCCCGACAGAGCCCGACAGAGACCAGTAGAGCTCGACAGAGCCCGACAGAGCCCGACAGGGCCCGACAGGTCCCGACAGGGCCCGACAGGGCCCAGTAGAGCCCGACAGAGCCCGACAGAGCCCGACAGGGCCCGACAGGGCCCGACAGGGCCCGACAGAGCCCGACAGGGCCCGACAGGGCCCGACAGGGCCCGACAGAGCCCGACAGGGCCCAGTAGAGCCCAGTAGAATCCGACAGAGCCCGACAGAGCCCGACAGAGCCCGACAGAGCCCGACAGGGCCCGACAGAGCCCGACAGGTCCCAACAGAGCCCGACAGAGCCCGACAGAGCCCGACAGGGCCCGACAGGTCCCAACAGAGCCCGACAGAGCCCGACAGAGCCCGACAGGGCCCGACAGGGCCCGACAGAGCCCGACAGAACCCGACAGAGCCCGACAGAGCCCAGTAGAGCCCGACAGAGCCCGACAGAGCCCGACAGAGCCCGACAGAGCCCGACAGGGCCCAGTAGAGCCCGACAGAGCCCGACAGAGCCCGACAGGGCCCGACAGAGCCCGACAGAGCCGGACAGGGCCCAGTAGAACCCGACAGAGCCCGACAGAGCCCGACAGAGCCCGACAAAGCCCGACAGGGCCCGACAGGGCCCGACAGGGCCCGACAGAGCCCGACAGAGCCCGACAGAGCCCGACAGGGCCCGACAGAGCCCGACAGAGCCCGCCAGAGCCCGACAGAGCCCAGTAGAGCCCAGTAGAACCCGACAGAGCTCAATAGAGCCCGACAGAGCCCGACAGAGCCCAGTAGAGCTCGACAGAGCCCGACAGAGCCCGACAGGGCCCGACAGGGCCCGACAGAGCCCGACAGGGCCCAGTAGAGCCCGACAGAGCCCGACAGGGCCCGACAGAGCCCGACAGAGCCCGACAGGGCCCGACAGAGCCCGACAGAGCCCGACAGAGCCCGACAGGGCCCGACAGGGCCCGACAGAGCCCGACAGAGCCCGACAGAGACCGACAGGCCCCGACAGGGCCCGACAGAGCCCGACAGGGCCCAGTAGAGCCCGACAGAGCCCGACAGAGCCCGACAGAGCCCGACAGGGCCCGACAGAGCCCGACAGGGCCCAGTAGAGCTCGACAGAGCCCGACAGAGCCCGACAGGGCCCGACAGGGCCCGACAGGGCCCAGTAGAGCCCGACAGAGCCCGACAGAGCCCGACAGGGCCCGACAGAGCCCAACAGAGCCCGACAGAGCCCGACAGGGCCCGACAGGGCCCGACAGAGCCCAACAGAGCCCGACAGAGCCCGACAGGGCCCGACAGGGCCCGACAGAGCCCGACAGAACCCGACAGAGCCCGACAGAGCCCAGTAGAGCCCGACAGAGCCCGACAGAGCCCGACAGGGCCCAGTAGAGCCCGACAGAGCCCGACAGAGCCCAGCAGAGCCCGACAGGGCCCGACAGAGCCCGACAGGGCCCGACAGAGCCCGACAGAGCCCGACAGGACCCAGTACAGCCCGACAGAGCCCAACAGAGCCCGACAAAGCCCGACAGGGCCCGACAGGGCCCGACAGGGCCCGACAGAGCCCGACAGAGCCCGACAGAGCCCGACAGGGCCCGACAGAGCCCGACAGGGCCCAGTAGAGCCCGACAGAGCCCGACAGAGCCCGACAGAGCCCGACAGGGCACGAGAGAGCCCGACAGGGCCCGACAGAGCCCGACAGAGCCCAGTAGAGCTCGACAGAGCCCGACAGAGCCAGACAGAGCCCGACAGAGCCCGACAGGGCCCGACAGGGCCTGACAGGGCCCAGTAGAGCCCGACAGAGCCCGACAGGGCCCGACAGAGCCCGACAGAGCCCAGTAGAGCCCGACAGAGCCCGACAGAGCCCGACAGAGCCCGACAGGGCCCAGTAGAGCCCGACAGAACCCGACAGAGCCCGACAGAGACCAGTAGAGCCCGACAGAGCCCGACAGGGCCCAGTAGAGCCCGACAGAGCCCGACAGAGCCCGACAGAGCCCGACAGGGCCCGACAGAGCCCGACAGGGCCCGACAGATCCAAACAGAGCCCGACAGGGCCCAGTAGAGCCCGACAGAGCCCGACAGAGCCCGACAGGGCCCGACAGGGCCCGACAAGGCCCGACAGAGCCCGACAGAGTCCGACAGGGCCCGGTAGAGCCCGACAGAGCCCGCCAGAGCCCGCCAGAGCCCGACAGAGCCCGACAGAGCCCAGTAGAGCCCGACAGGGCCCGACAGGGCCCGACAGGGCCCGACAGAGCCCGACAGAGTCCGACAGGGCCCGGTAGAGCCCGACAGAGCCCGCCAGAGCCCGCCAGAGCCCGCCAGAGCCCGACAGAGCCCAGTAGAGCCCGACAGGGCCCGACAGGGCCCGACAGAGCCCGACAGGGCCCGACAGGGCCCGACAGAGCCCGACAGAGCCCGACAGAGCCCGACAGAGACCAGTAGAGCCCGACAGAGCCCGACAGGGCCCAGTAGAGCCCGACAGAGCCCAACAGAGCCCGACAGAGCCCGACAGGGCCCGACAGAGCCCGACAGGGCCCGACAGATCCAAACAGAGCCCGACAGGGCCCAGTAGAGCCCGACAGAGCCCGACAGAGCCCGACAGGGCCCGACAGGGCCCGACAGGGCCCGACAGGGCCCGACAGAGCCCGACAGAGTCCGACAGGGCCCGGTAGAGCCCGACAGAGCCCGCCAGAGCCCGCCAGAGCCCGACAGAGCCCGCCAGAGCCCAGTAGAGCCCGACAGGGCCCGACAGGGCCCGACAGGGCCCGACAGGGCCCGACAGGGCCCGACAGAGCCCGACAGGGCCCGACAGGGCCCGACAGAGCCCGACAGAGCCCAGTAGAGCCCGACAGAGCCCGACAGGGCCCGACAGGGCCCGACAGAGCCCGACAGAGCCCGACAGGGCCCGACAGGGCCCGACAGAGCCCGACAGAGCCCGACAGGGCCCGACAGGGCCCGACAGAGCCCGACAGAGCCCGACAGGGCCCGACAGAGCCCGACAGAGCCCGACAGGGCCCAGTAGAGCCCGACAGAGCCCGACAGAGCCCGACAGAGCCCGACAGGGCCCGACAGAGCCCGACAGAGCCCAGTAGAGCTTGACAGAGCCCGACAGAGCCCGACAGAGCCCGACAGGGCCCGACAGGGCCCAGTAGAGCCCGACAGAGCCCGACAGAGCCCGACAGGGCCCGACAGAGCCCGACAGAGCCCGACAGAGCCCGACAGGGCCCGACCGGGCCCGACCGGGCCCGACAGAGCCCGACAGAGACCAGTAGAGCTCGACAGAGCCCGACAGAGCCCGACAGGGCCCGACAGGGCCCGACAGGGCCCGACAGGGCCCAGTAGAGCCGGACAGAGCCCGACAGAGCCCGACAGGGCCCGACAGGGCCCGACAGGGCCCGACAGAGCCCGACAGGGCCCGACAGAGCCCGACAGGGCCCGACAGGGCCCGACAGGGCCCGACAGAGCCCGACAGGGCCCAGTAGAGCCCAGTAGATTCCGACAGAGCCCGACAGAGCCCGACAGAGCCCGACAGAGCCCGACAGGGCCCGACAGGGCCCGACAGAGCCCGACAGGGCCCGACAGGGCCCGACAGAGGTCGACAGGGCCCGACAGGTCCCAACAGAGCCCGACAGAGCCCGACAGAGCCCGACAGGGCCCGACAGGGCCCGACAGGGCCCGACAGAGCCCGACAGAACCCGACAGAGCCCGACAGAGCCCAGTAGAGCCCGACAGAGCCCGACAGAGCCCGACAGAGCCCGACAGAGCCCGACAGAGCCCGACAGGGCCCAGTAGAGCCCGACAGAGCCCGACAGAGCCCGACAGGGCCCGACAGAGCCCGACAGAGCCGGACAGGGCCCAGTAGAGCCCGACAGAGCCCGACAGAGCCCGACAGAGCCCGACAGGGCCCGACAGGGCCCGACAGGGCCCGACAGAGCCCGACAGGGCCCGACAGAGCCCGACAGGGCCCGACAGAGCCCGACAGAGCCCGCCAGAACCCGACAGGGCCCGACAGGGCCCGACAGGGCCCGACAGAGCCCGACAGAGCCCGACAGGGCCCGACAGGGCCCAGTAGAGCCCGACAGAGCCCGACAGGGCCCGACAGAGCCCGACAGAGCCCGACAGAGCCCGACAGGGCCCAGTAGAGCCCAGTAGAACCCGACAGAGCCCAATAGAGCCCGACAGAGCCCGACAGAGCCCGACAGGGCCCGACAGAGCCCGACAGAGCCCGACAGGGCCCGACAGAGCCCGACAGAGCCCGACAGAGCCCAGTAGAGCCCAACAGAGCCCGACAGAGCCCGACAGAGCTCGACAGGGCCCGACAGAGCCCGACAGAGCCCGACAGGGCCCGACAGGGCCCGACAGGGCCCGACAGAGCCCGACAGAACCCGACAGAGCCCGACAGAGCCCGACAAAGCCCGACAGAGCCCGACAAAGCCCGACAGAGCCCGACAGGGCCCGACAGAGCCCGACAGAGCCCGACAGAGCCCGACAGGGCCCGACAGGGCCCAGTAGAGCCCGACAGAGCCCGCCAGAGCCCGCCAGAGGCCGACAGAGCCCGCCAGAGCCCGACAGAGCCCGACAGGGCCCGACAGAGCCCGACAGAGCCCAGTAGAGCTCGACAGAGCCCGACAGAGCCCGACAGGGCCCGACAGGGCCCGACAGAGCACGACAGGGCCCAGTAGAGCCCGACAGAGCCCGACAGGGCCCGAGAGAGCCCGACAGAGCCCGACAGGGCCCGACAGAGCCCGACAGAGCCCGACAGAGCCCGACAGGGCCCGACAGAGCCCGACAGGGCCCAGTAGAGCCCGACAGAGCCCGACAGAGCCCGACAGGGCCCGACAGAGCCCGACAGAGCCCAGTAGAGCCCGACAGAGCCCGACAGGGCCCGACAGGGCCCGACAGGGCCCAGTAGAGCCCGACAGAGCCCGACAAAGCCCAACAGGGCCCGACAGGGCCCGACAGAGCCCGACAGAGCCCGACAGGGCCCGACAGGGCCCGACAGAGCCCGACAGAGACCCGTAGAGCCCGACAGAGCCCGACAGAGCCCGACAGAGCCCGACAGGTCCCGATCGAGCCCGACAGAGCCCGACAGAGCCCGACAGAGCCCGACAGGGCCCGACAGAGCCCGACAGGGCCCGACAGGGCCCAGTAGAGCCCAGAAGAACCCGACAGAGCCCGACAGAGCCCGACAGAGCCCGACAGAGTCCGACAGAGTCCGACAGGGCCCGACAGGGCCCGACAGAGCCCGACAGAGCCCGACAGGGCCCAACAGGGCCCGACAGGGCCCTACAGGGTCCGACAGGGCCCGACAGAGCCCAGTAGAGCCCGACAGAGCCCGACAGAGCCCAGTAGAGCCCGACAGAGCCCGACAGGGCCCGACAGGGCCCGACAGAGCCCGACAGAGCCCGACAGGGCCCGACAGGGCCCGACAGAGCCCGACAGAGCCCGACAGAACCCGACAGAGCCCGACAGAGCCCAGTAGAGCCCGACAGAGCCCGACAGAGCGCGACAGAGCCCGACAGAGCCCGACAGGGCCCGACAGAGCCCGACAGAGCCCGACAGAGCCCGACAAAGCCCGACAGGGCCCGACAGGGCCCGACAGAGCCCGACAGGGCCCGACAGAGCCCGACAGAGCCCGACAGAGCCCGACAGGGCCCGACAGGGCCCAGTAGAGCCCGACAGAGCCCGACAGGGCCCGCCAGAGCCCGACAGAGCGCGACAGAGCCCGACAGGGCCCGACAGAGCCCGACAGAGCCCAGTAGAGCTCGACAGAGCCCGACAGAGCCCGACAGGGCCCGACAGGGCCCGACAGAGCCCGACAGGGCCCAGTAGAGCCCGACAGAGCCCGCCAGAGCCCAACAGAGCCCGACAGGGCCCGACAGAGCCCGACAGAGCCCAGTAGAGCTCGACAGAGCCCGACAGAGCCCGACAGAGACCGACAGGGCCCGACAGGGCCCGACAGAGCCCGACAGGGCCCAGTAGAGCCCGACAGAGCCCGCCAGAGCCCAACAGAGCCCGACAGGGCCCGACAGAGCCCGCCAGAGCCCAACAGAGCCCGACAGGGCCCGACAGAGCCCGACAGGGCCCGACAGGGCCCGACAGAGCCCGACAGAGCCCGACAGGGCCCGACAGAGCCCGACAGAGCTCGACAGGGCCCGACAGAGCCCGACAGAGCCCGACAGGGCCCGACAGGGCCCGACAGAGCCCGACAGAGCCCGACAGAGCCCGACAGGGCCCAGTAGAGCCCAGTAGAACCCGACAGAGCCCGACAGAGCCCGACAGAGCCCGACAGAGCCCGACAGGGCCCGACAGGGCCCGACAGGGCCCGACAGAGCCCGACAGAGCCCGACAGGGCCCAGTAGAGCCCAGTAGAACCCGACAGAGCCCGACAGAGCCCGACAGAGCCCGACAGAGCCCGACAGGGCCCGACAGGGCCTAACAGGGCCCGACAGAGCCCAACAGAGCCCGACAGAGCCCGACAGGGCCCGACAGGGCCCAGTAGAGCCCAGTAGAACCCGACAGAGCCCGACAGAGCCCGACAGAACCCGACAGAGCTCGACAGGGCCCGACAGGGCCCGACAGGGCCCGACAGAGCCCAACAGAGCCCGACAGAGCCCGACAGGGCCCGACAGGGCCCGACAGAGACCAGTAGAGCCCGACAGAGCCCGACAGAGCCCGACAGAGCCCGACAGGGCCCGACAGGGCCCGACCGAGCCCGACCGAGCCCAGTAGAGCCCGACAGAGCCCGACAGAGCCCGACAGTGCCCGACAGAGCCCGACAGGGCCCAGTAGAGCCCAGTAGAACCCGACAGAGCCCGACAGAGCCCGACAGAGCCCGACAGGGCCCGACAGGGCCCGACAGGGCCCGACAGGGCCCGACAGAGCCCGACAGAGCCCGACAGAGCCCAGTAGAGCCCGACAGAGCCCGACAGAGCCCGACAGAGCCCGACAGAGCCCGACAGGGCCCAGTAGAGCCCGACAGAACCCGACAGAGCCCGACAGAGCCCGACAGGGCCCGACAGAGCCCGACAGGGCCCGACAGAGCCCGACAGAGCCGGACAGGGCCCAGTAGAGCCCGACAGAGCCCGACAAAGCCCGACAGGGCCCGACAGGGCCCGACAGAGCCCGACAGGGCCCGACAGAGCCCGACAGAGACCGACAGAGCCCGACAGGGCCCGACAGGGCCCGACAGAGCCCGCCAGAGCCCGACAGGGCCCAGTAGAGCCCGACAGAGCCCGACAGAGTCCGACAGAGCCCGACAGAGCCCGACAGGGCCCGACAGAGCCCGACAGGGCCCGACAGGGCCCGACAGGGCCCAGTAGAGCTCGACAGAGCCCGACAGGGCCCGACAGGGCCCAGTAGAGCTCGACAGAGCCCGACAGAGCCCGACAGGGCCCAGTAGAGCCCGACAGAGCCCGACAGGGCCCGACAGAGCCCGACAGAACCCGACAGAGCCCGACAGAGCCCGACAGGGCCCAGTAGAGCCCAGTAGAACCCGACAGAGCCCAATAGAGCCCGACAGGGCCCGACAGAGCCCGACAGGGCCCGACAGGGCCCGACAGAGCCCGACAGAGCCCAGTAGAGCCCGACAGAGCCCGACAGGGCCCGACAGGGCCCGACAGAACCCGACAGAGCCCGACAGAGCCCAGTAGAGCCCGACAGAGCCCGACAGGGCCCGACAGGGCCCGACAGAGCTCGACAGGGCCCGACAGGGCCCGACAGAGCCCGACAGAGCCCGACAGAACCCGACAGGGCCCAACAGGGAACAGTAGAGCCCAGTAGAGCCCGACAGAGCCCGACAGAGCCCGACAGAGCCCGACAGGGCCCGACAGAGCCCGACAGAGCCCGACAGGGCCCGACAGGGCCCGACAGAGCCCGACAGAGCCCGACAGAACCCGACAGAGCCCGACAGAGCCCAGTAGAGCCCGACAGAGCCCGACAGAGCCCGACAGAGCCCGACAGGGCCCGACAGGGCCCGACAGGGCCCGACAGGGCCCGACAGGGAACAGTAGAGCCCAGTAGAGCCCGACAGAGCCCGACAGAGCCCGACAGAGCCCGACAGGGCCCGACAGAGCCCGACAGGGCCCAGTAGAGCCCGACAGAGCCCGACAGAGCCCGACAGGGCCCGACAGGGCCCGACAGGGCCCAGTAGAGCCCGACAGAGCCCGACAGAGCCCGACAGAGCCCGACAGGGCCCGACAGAGCCCGACAGAGCCCAGTAGAGCTCGACAGAACCCGACAGAGCCCGACAGGGCCCGACAGGGCCCAGTAGAGCCCGACAGAGCCCGACAGAGCCCGACAGGGCCCGACAGGGTCCGACAGAGCCCGACAGGGCCCGACAGGGCCCGACAGAGACCAGTAGAGCCCGACAGAGCCCGACAGAGCCCGACAGAGCCCGACAGGGCCCGTCAGAGCCCGACAGAGCCCAGTAGAGCCCGACAGAGCCCGACAGAGCCCGACAGAGCCCGACAGGGCCCAGTAGAGCCCAGTAGAACCCGACAGAGCCCAATAGAGCCCGACAGAGCCCGACAGAGCCCGACAGGGCCCGACAGAGCCCGACAGAGCCCGACAGAGCCCGACAGAACCCGACAGAGCCCGACAGAGACCAGTAGAGCCCGACAGAGCCCGACAGGGCCCAGTAGAGCCCGACAGAGCCCGACAGAGCCCGACAGAGCCCGACAGGGCCCGACAGAGCCCGACAGGGCCCGACAGAGCCCGACAGGGCCCAGTAGAGCCCGACAGAGCCCAGTAGAGCCCGACAGAGCCCGAGAGAGCCCGACAGGGCCCGACAGAGCCCGACAGAGCCCGACAGGGCCCGACAGAGCCCGCAGAGCCCGACAGGGCCCAGTAGAGCCCGACAGACCCCGACAGAGCCCGACAGAGCCCGACAGAGCCCGACAGGGCCCGACAGGGCCCGACAGGGCCCGACAGAGCCCGACAGGGCCCGACAGGGCCCGACAGAGCCCAACAGAGCCCGACAGAGCCCGACAGAGCCCAGTAGAGCTCGACAGAGCCCGACAGAGCCCGACAGGGCCCGACAGGGAACAGTAGAGCCCAGTAGAGCCCGACAGAGCCCGACAGAGCCCGACAGAGCCCGACAGAGCCCGACAGAACCCGACAGAGCCCGACAGGGCCCGACAGGGCCCGACAGAGCCCGACAGAACCCGACAGAGCCCGACAGAGCCCAGTAGAGCCCGACAGAGCCCGACAGAACCCGACAGGGCCCGTCAGAGCCCGACAGGGCCCAGTAGAGGCCGACAGAGCCCGACACAGCCCGACAGAGCCCGACAGGGCCCGACAGGGCCCAGTAGAGCCCGACAGAGCCCGACAGAGCCCGACAGGGCCCGACAGAGCCCGACAGGGCCCAGTAGAGCCCGACAGAGCCCGACAGAGCCCGACAGAACCCGACAGAGCCCGACAGAGCCCGACAGAGCCCGACAGAGCCCGACAGGGCCCGACAGGGCCCGACAGGGCCCGACAGAGCCCGACAGGGCCCGACAGGGCCCGACAGAGCCCGACAGAGCCCGACAGGGCCCAGTAGAGCCCGACAGAGCCCGACAGAGCCCGACAGAGCCCGACAAAGCCCGACAGGGCCCGACAGGGCCCGACAGAGCCCGACAGAGCCCGACAGGGCCCGACAGGGCCCGACAGAGCCCGACAGAGCCCGACAGAGCCCGACAGGGCCCGACAGAGCCCGACAGGAACCAGTAGAGCCCGACAGAGCCCGACAGAGTCCGACAGAGCCCGACAGGGCCCGACACAGCCCGACAGGGCCCGACAGAGCCCGACAGAGCCCAGTAGAGCTCGACAGAGCCCGACAGAGCCCGACAGGGCCCGACAGAGCCCAGTAGAGCCTGACAGAGCCCTACAGAGCCCGACAGGGCCCGACAGGGCCCAGTAGAGCCCGACAGAGCCCGACAGAGCCCGACAGGGCCCTACAGGGCCCGACAGAGCCCGACAGAGCCCAGTAGAGCCCGACAGAGCCCGACAGAGCCCGACAGGGCCCGACAGAGCCCGACAGGGCCCGACAGGCCCCAGTAGAGCCCAGTAGAGCCCGACAGAGCCCAGTAGAGCCCGACAGAGCCCGACAGAGCCCGACAGAGCCCAGTAGAGCCCGACAGAGCCCGATAGAGCCCGACAGAGCCCGACAGAGCCCGACAGGGCCCGACAGGGCCCGACAGAGCCCGACAGGGCCCGACAGAGCCCGACAGAGCCCGACAGAACCCGACAGAGCCCGACAGGGCCCGACAGGGCCCGACAGAGCCCGACAGAGCCCGACAGGGCCCGACAGAGCCCGACAGAGCCCGACAGAGCCTGACAGGGCCCGACAGAGCCCGACAGAGCCCGACAGGGCCCGACAGGGCCCGACAGGGCCCGACAGAGCCCGACAGAGCCCGACAGGGCCTAGTAGAGCCCAGTAGAGCCCGACAGAGCCCAGTAGAGCACGACAGAGCCCGACAGAGCCCGACAGGGCCCGACAGAGCCCGACAGAGCCCAGTAGAGCCCGACAGAGCCCGACAGAGCCCGACAGAGCCCGACAGAGCCCGACAGGGCCCGACAGGGCCCGACAGGGCCCGACAGAGCCCGACAGGGCCCAGTAGAGCCCGACAGAGCCTGACAGAGCCCGACAGAGCCCGACAGGGCCCGACAGGGCCTGACAGGGAACAGTAGAGCCCAGTAGAGCCCGACAGAGCCCGACAGAGCCCGACAGAGCCCGACAGGGCCCGACAGAACCCGACAGAGCCCGACAGAGCCCGACAGGGCCCGACAGGGCCCGACAGAGCCTGACAGGGAACAGTAGAGCCCAGTAGAGCCCGACAGAGCCCGACAGAGCCCGACAGAGCCCGACAGGGCCCGACAGAACCCGACAGAACCCGACAGAACCCGACAGAGCCCGACAGAGCTCAGTAGAGCCCGACAGAGCCCGACAGAGCCCGACAGAGCCTGACAGGGCCCGACAGGGCCCGACAGGGAACAGTAGAGCCCAGTAGAGCCCGACAGAGCCCGACAGAGCCCGACAGAGCCCGACAGGGCCCGACAGGGCCCGACAGGGCCCAGTAGAGCCCGACAGAGCCCGACAGGGCCCGACAGGGCCCGACAGGGCCCAGTAGAGCCCGACAGAGACCGACAGAGCCCGACAGAGCCCGACAGGGCCCGACAGAGCCCGACAGAGCCCAGTAGAGCTCGACAGAGCCCGACAGAGCCCGACAGGGCCCGACAGGGCCCGACAGGGCCCAGTAGAGCCCGACAGAGCCCGACAGAGCCCGACAGGGCCCGACAGGGTCCGACAGAGCCCGACAGAGCCCGACAGGGCCCGACAGGGCCCGACAGGGCCCGACAGAGACCAGTAGAGCCCGACAGAGCCCGACAGAGCCCGACAGAGCCCGACAGGGCCCGACAGAGCACGACAGAGCCCAGTAGAGCCCGACAGAGCCCGACAGAGCCCGACAGAGCCCGACAGAGCCCGACAGGGCCCAGTAGAGCCCAGTAGAACCCGACAGAGCCCAATAGAGCCCGACAGAGCCCGACAGAGCCCGACAGGGCCCGACAGGGCCCGACAGAGCCCGACAGGGCCCGACAGAGCCCGACAGAGCCCGACAGAACCCGACAGAGCCCAGTAGAGCCCGACAGAGCCCGACAGAGCCCGACAGAGCTCGACAGGGCCCGACAGAGCCCGACAGAGCCCGACAGGGCCCGACAGGGCCCGACAGGGCCCGACAGAGCCCGACAGAACCCGACAGAACCCGACAGAGCCCAGTAGAGCCCGACAGAGCCCGACAGAGCCCGACAGAGCCCGACAGGGCCCGACAGGGCCCGACAGGGCCCGACCGATCCAAACAGAGCCCGATAGGGCCCAGTAGAGCCCGACAGAGCCCGACAGAGCCCGACAGAGCCCGACAAAGCCCGACAGGGCCCGACAGGGCCCGACAGAGCCCGACAGGGCCCGACAGAGCCCGACAGAGCCCGACAGGGCCCGGTAGAGCCCGACAGAGCCCGCCAGAGCCCGACAGAGCCCGACTGAGCCCGACAGGGCCCGACAGGGCCCGACAGAGCCCAGTAGAGCTCGACAGAGCCCGACAGGGCCCGACAGGGCCCGACAGGGCCCGACAGAGCCCGACAGGGCCCGACAGGGCCCGACAGAGCCCGACAGAGCCCGACAGGGCCCGACAGAGCCTGACAGAGCCCGACAGAGCCCAGTAGAGCTCGACAGAGCCCGATAGAGCCCGACAGGGCCCGACAGGGCCCGACAGGGCCCGACAGGGCCCAGTAGAGCCCGACAGAGCCCGACAGAGCCCAACAGGGCCCGACAGGGCCCGACAGAGCCCGACAGAGCCCGACAGGGCCCGACAGGGCCCGACAGAGCCCGACAGAGACCAGTAGAGCCCGACAGAGCCCGACAGAGCCCGACAGAGCCCGACAGGGCCCAGTAGAGCCCAGTAGAACCCGACAGAGCCCGACAGAGCCCGACAGAGCCCGACAGGGCCCGACAGGGCCCGACAGGGCCCGACAGAGCCCGACAGAGCCCGACACGGCCCGACAGAGCTCGACAGGGCCCGACAGGTCCCAACAGAGCCCGACAGAGCCCGACAGAGCCCGACAGGGCCCGACAGGGCCCGACAGAGCCCAGTAGAACCCGACAGAGCCCGACAGAGCCCGACAGAGCCCGACAGGGCCCGACAGGGCCCGACAGGGCCCGACAGAGCCCGACAGGGCCCGACAGAGCCCAACAGAGCCCGAAGAAGCCCGACAGGGCCCAGTAGAGCCCGACAGAGCCCGACAGAGCCCGACAGAGCCTGACAGAGCCCGACAGGGCCCGACAGGGAACAGTAGAGCCCAGTAGAGCCCGACAGAGCCCGACAGAGCCCGACAGAGCCCGACAGGGCCCGACAGAGCCCGACAGAGCCCGACAGGGCCCGACAGGGCCCGACAGGGCCCGACAGAGTCCGACAGAGCCCGACAGAACCTGACAGAGCCCGACAGAGCCCAGTAGAGCCCGACAGAGCCCGACAGAGCCCGACAGGGCCCGACAGGGCCCGACAGAGCCCGACAGAGCCCGACAGAGCCCGACAGGGCCCGACAGGGCCCGACAGAGCCCGACAGGGCCCGACAGGGAACAGTAGAGCCCAGTAGAGCCCGACAGAGCCCGACAGAGCCCGACAGAGCCCGACAGGGCCCGACAGAGCCCGACAGGGCCCAGTAGAGCCCGACAGAGCCCGACAGAGCCCGACAGGGCCCGACAGGGCCCGACAGGGCCCAGTAGAGCCCGACAGAGCCCGACAGAGCCCGACAGAGCCCGACAGAGCCCAGTAGAGCTCGACAGAGCCCGACAGAGCCCGACAGGGCCCGACAGGGCCCGACAGGGCCCGACAGGGCCCAGTAGAGCCCGACAGAGCCCGACAGAGCCCGACAGGGCCCAACAGGGTCCGACAGAGCCCGACAGAGCCCGACAGAGCCCGACAGAGCCCGACAGAGCCCGACAGGGCCCAACAGGGTCCGACAGAGCCCGACAGAGCCCGACAGAGCCCGACAGAGCCCGACAGGGCCCGACAGAGCCCGACAGGGCCCAACAGAGCCCGACAGAGCCCGACAGAGCCCAGTAGAGCCCGACAGAGCCCGACAGAGCCCGACAGAGCCCGACAGGGCCCAGTAGAGCCCAGTAGAACCCGACAGAGCCCAATAGAGCCCGACAGAGCCCGACAGAGCCCGACAGAGCCCGACAGGGCCCGACAGAGCCCGACAGAGCCCGACAGAGCCCGACAGAACCCGACAGAGCCCGACAGAGACCAGTAGAGACCGACAGAGCCCGACAGGGCCCAGTAGAGCCCGACAGAGCCCGACAGAGCCCGACAGAGCCCGACAGAGCCCGACAGAGCCCGACAGGGCCCGACAGATCCAAACAGAGCCCGACAGGGCCCAGTAGAGCCCGACAGAGCCCGACAGAGCCCGACAGGGCCCGACAGGGCCCGACAGGGCCCGGTAGAGCCCGACAGAGCCCGCCAGAGCCCGCCAGAGCCCGACAGAGCCCAGTAGAGCCCGACAGGGCCCGACAGGGCCCGACAGGGCCCGACAGAGCCCGACAGAGCCCGACAGGGCCCGACAGAGCCCGACAGAGCCCGACAGGGCCCGGTAGAGCCCGACAGAGCCCGCCAGAGCCCGACAGGGCCCGACAGAGCCCGACAGAGCCCGACAGAGCCCGACAGGGCCCGACAGGGCCCGACAGAGCCCGACAGAGCCCGACAGGGCCCGACAGAGCCCGACAGAGCCCGACAGGGCCCGACAGAGCCCGACAGAGCCCGACAGGGCCCAGTAGAGCCCGACAGAGCCCGACAGGGCCCAGTAGAGCCCGACAGAGCCCGACAGAGCCCGACAGAGCCCGACAGGGCCCGACAGGGCCCGACAGAGCCCAGTAGAGCCCGACAGAGCCCGACAGAGCCCGACAGAGCCCGACAGGGCCCGACAGGGCCCAGTAGAGCCCGACAGAGCCCGACAGAGCCCGACAGGGCCCGACAGGGCCCGACAGAGCCCGACAGAGCCCGACAGGGCCCGACCGGGCCCGACAGAGCCCGACAGAGACCAGTAGAGCCCGACAGAGCCCGACAGAGCCCGACAGAGCCCGACAGAGCCCGACAGGGCCCAGTAGAGCCCAGTAGAAACCGACAGAGCCCGACAGAGCCCGACAGAGCCCGACAGAGCCCGACAGGGCCCGACAGGGCCCGACAGAGCCCGACAGAGCCCGACAGGGCCCGAAAGGGCCCGACAGAGCTCGACAGGGCCCGACAGGTCCCGACAGAGCCCGACAGAGCCCGACAGGGCCCGACAGGGCCCGACAGGGCCCGACAGAACCCCACAGAGCCCGACAGAGCCCAGTAGAGCCGGACAGAGCCCGACAGAGCCCGACAGAGCCCGACAGGGCCCAGTAGAGCCCGACAGAGCCCGACAGAGCCCGACAGGGCCCGACAGAGCCCGACAGAGCCGAACAGGGCCCAGTAGAGCCCGACAGAGCCCGACAGAGCCCGACAGGGCCCGACAGAGCCCGACAGAGCCCGACAGAGCCCGACAAAGCCCGACAGGGCCCGACAGGGCCCGACAGAGCCCAACAGAGCCCGACAGGGCCCGACAGATCCCGACAGAGCCCGCCAGAGCCCGACAGGGCCCAGTAGAGCCCGACAGAGCCCGACAGAGCCCGACAGGGCCCGACAGAGCCCGACAGAGCCCAGTAGAGCTCGACAGAGCCCGACAGGGCCCAACAGGGCCCGACAGAGCCCGACAGAGCCCGACAGAGCCCGACAGGGCCCGACAGGGCCCAGTAGAGCCCGACAGAGCCCGACAGGGCCCGACAGAGCCCGACAGAGCCCGACAGAGCCCGACAGAGCCCAGTAGAGCCCAGTAGAACCCGACAGAGCCCAATAGAGCCCGACAGAGCCCGACAGAGCCCGACAGAGCCCGACAGGGCCCGACAGAGCCCGACAGAGCCCGACAGAGCCCGACAGAACCCGACAGAGCCCGACAGAGCCCAGTAGAGCCCGACAGAGCCCGACAGAGCCCGACAGAGCTCGACAGGGCCCGACAGAGCCCGACAGAGCCCGACAGAGCCCGACAGAGCCCGACAGGGCCCGACAGAGCTCAGTAGAGCCCGACAGAGCCCGACAGAGCCCGACAGAGCCCGACAGGGCCCGACAGAGAACAGTAGAGCCCAGTAGAGCCCGACAGAGCCCGACAGAGCCCGACAGAGCCCGACAGGGCCCAACAGGGCCCAGTAGAGCCCGACAGAGCCCGACAGGGCCCGACAGGGCCCTACAGGGCCCAGTAGAGCCCGACAGAGCCCGACAGAGCCCGACAGAGCCCGACAGGGCCCGACAGAGCCCGAAAGAGCCCAGTAGAGCTCGACAGAGCCCGACAGGGCCCGACAGGGCCCGACAGGGCCCAGTAGAGCCCGACAGAACCCGACAGAGCCCGACAGGGCCCGACAGGGTCCGACAGAGCCCGACAGAGCCCGACAGGGCCCGACAGGGCCCGTCAGAGCCCGACAGAGACCAGTAGAGCCCGACAGAGCCCGACAGAGCCCGACAGAGCCCGACAGGGCCCGACAGAGCCCGACAGAGCCCAGTAGAGCCCGACAGAGCCCGACAGAGCCCGACAGAGCCCGACAGGGCCCAGTAGAGCCCAGTAGAACCCGACAGAGCCCAATAGAGCCCGACAGAGCCCGACAGAGCCCGACAGGGCCCGACAGGGCCCGACAGAGCCCGACAGGTCCCGACAGAGCCCGACAGAGCCCGACAGAACCCGACAGAGCCCAGTAGAGCCCGACAGAGCCCGACAGAGCCCGACAGAGCTCGACAGGGCCCGACAGAGCCCGACAGAGCCCGACAGGGCCCGACAGGGCCCGACAGGGCCCGACAGAGCCCGACAGAACCCGACAGAACCCGACAGAGCCCAGTAGAGCCCGACAGAGCCCGACAGAGCCCGACAGAGCCCGACAGGGCCCGACAGAGCCCGACAGGGCCCGACAGATCCAAACAGAGCCCGATAGGGCCCAGTAGAGCCCGACAGAGCCCGACAGAGCCCGACAGAGCCCGACAAAGCCCGACAGGGCCCGACAGGGCCCGACAGAGCCCGACAGGGCCCGACAGAGCCCGACAGAGCCCGACAGGGCCCGGTAGAGCCCGACAGAGCCCGCCAGAGCCCGACAGAGCCCGACTGAGCCCGACAGGGCCCGACAGGGCCCGACAGAGCCCGACAGGGCCCGACAGGGCCCGACAGGGCCCGACAGAGCCCGACAGAGCCCGACAGAGCCCGACAGGGCCCGACAGAGCCCGACAGAGCCCGACAGGGCCCAGTAGAGCCCGACAGAGCCCGACAGAGCCCGAAAGAGCCCGACAGGGCCCGACAGAGCCCAACAGAGCCCAGTAGAGCTCGACAGAGCCCGATAGAGCCCGACAGGGCCCGACAGGGCCCGACAGGGCCCGACAGGGCCCAGTAGAGCCCGACAGAGCCCGACAGAGCCCAACAGGGCCCGACAGGGCCCGACAGAGCCCGACAGAGCCCGACAGAGCCCGACAGGGCCCGACAGGGCCCGACAGAGCCCGACAGAGACCAGTAGAGCCCGACAGAGCCCGACAGAGCCCGACAGAGCCCGACAGGGCCCAGTAGAGCCCAGTAGAACCCGACAGAGCCCGACAGAGCCCGACAGAGCCCGACAGAGCCCGACAGGGCCCGACAGGGCCCGACAGGGGCCGACAGGGCCCGACAGAGCCCGACAGAGCCCGACACGGCCCGACAGAGTCCGACAGAGCTCGACAGGGCCCGACAGGTCCCAACAGAGCCCGACAGAGCCCGACAGAGCCCGACAGGGCCCGACAGGGCCCGACAGAGCCCGACAGAACCCGACAGAGCCCGACAGAGCCCAGTAGAGCCCGACAGAGCCCGACAGAGCCCGACAGAGCCCGACAGGGCCCAGTAGAGCCCGACAGAGCCCGACAGAGCCCAACAGAGCCCGACAGGGCCCGACAGGGCCCGACAGGGCCCGACAGAGCCCGACAGAGCCCGACAGAGCCCGACAGGGCCCAATAGAGCCCGACAGAGCCCGACAGAGTCCGACAGAGCCCGACAGGGCCCGACAGAGCCCGACAGAGCCCAGTAGAGCTCGACAGAGCCCGACAGAGCCAGACAGGGCCCAGTAGAGCCCAACAGAGCCCGACAGAGCCCGACAGGGCCCGACAGGGCCCAGTAGAGCCCGACAGAGCCCGACAGAGCCCGACAGGGCCCTACAGGGCCCGACAGAGGCCGACAGAGCCCAGTAGAGCCCGACAGAGCCCGACAGAGCCCGACAGAGCCCGACAGAGCCCGACAGAACCCGACAGAGCCCGACAGGGCCCGACAGCGCCCGACAGAGCCCGACAGAGCCCGACAGGGCCTAGTAGAGCCCAGTAGAGCCCGACAGAGCCCAGTAGAGCCCGACAGAGCCCGACAGAGCCCGACAGGGCCCGACAGAGCCCGACAGAGCCCAGTAGAACCCGACAGAGCCCGACAGAGCCCGACAGAGCCCGACAGGGCCAGACAGGGCCCGACAGGGCCCGACAGCGCCCGACAGGGCCCGACAGAGCCCGACAGAGCCCGACAGGGCCCGACAGAGCCCGACAGAGCCCGACAGAACCCGACAGAGCCCGACAGGGCCCGACAGGGCCCGACAGCGCCCGACAGAGCCCGACAGAGCCCGACAGGGCCTAGTAGAGCCCAGTAGAGCCCGACAGAGCCCAGTAGAGCCCGACAGAGCCCGACAGAGCCCGACAGGGCCCGACAGAGCCCGACAGAGCCCGACAGAGCCCGACAGGGCCCTACAGGGCCCGACAGAGGCCGACAGAGCCCAGTAGAGCCCGACAGAGCCCGACAGAGCCCGACAGAGCCCGACAGAACCCGACAGAGCCCGACAGGGCCCGACAGGGCCCGACAGCGCCCGACAGAGCCCGACAGAGCCCGACAGGGCCTAGTAGAGCCCAGTAGAGCCCGACAGAGCCCAGTAGAGCCCGACAGAGCCCGACAGAGCCCGACAGGGCCCGACAGAGCCCGACAGAGCCCAGTAGAACCCGACAGAGCCCGACAGAGCCCGACAGAGCCCGACAGGGCCAGACAGGGCCCGACAGGGCCCGACAGCGCCCGACAGGGCCCGACAGAGCCCGACAGAGCCCGACAGGGCCCGACAGAGCCCGACAGAGCCCGACAGAACCCGACAGAGCCCGACAGGGCCCGACAGGGCCCGACAGCGCCCGACAGAGCCCGACAGAGCCCGACAGGGCCTAGTAGAGCCCAGTAGAGCCCGACAGAGCCCAGTAGAGCCCGACAGAGCCCGACAGAGCCCGACAGGGCCCGACAGAGCCCGACAGAGCCCAGTAGAACCCGACAGAGCCCGACAGAGCCCGACAGAGCCCGACAGGGCCAGACAGGGCCCGACAGGGCCCGACAGAGCCCGACAGGGCCCGACAGGGCCCGACAGAGCCCAACAGAGCCCGACAGAGCCCGACAGGGCCCAGTAGAGCCCGACAGAGCCCGACAGAGCCCGACAGAGCCTGACAGGGCCCGACAGAGCCCGACAGAGCCCGACAGGGCCCGACAGAGCCCGACAGAGCCCGACAGAACCCGACAGAGCCCGACAGGGCCCGACAGGGCCCGACAGCGCCCGACAGAGCCCGACAGAGCCCGACAGGGCCTAGTAGAGCCCAGTAGAGCCCGACAGAGCCCAGTAGAGCCCGACAGAGCCCGACAGAGCCCGACAGGGCCCGACAGAGCCCGACAGAGCCCAGTAGAACCCGACAGAGCCCGACAGAGCCCGACAGAGCCCGACAGGGCCCGACAGGGCCCGGCAGGGCCCGACAGAGCCCGACAGGGCCCGACAGAGCCCGACAGGGCCCGACAGGGATCAGTAGAGCCCAGTAGAGCCCGACAGAGCCCGACAGAGCCCGACAGAGCCCGACAGGGCCCGACAGGGCCCGACAGGGCCCGACAGAGCCCGACAGAACCCGACAGAGCCCGACAGAGCCCAGTAGAGCCCGACAGAGCCCGACAGAGCCCGACAGAGCCCGACAGGGCCCGACAGGGCCCGACAGAGCCCGACAGAGCCCTACAGGGCCCGACAGGGCCCGACAGAGCCCGACAGGGCCCAACAGGGAACAGTAGAGCCCAGTAGAGCCCGACAGAGCCCGACAGAGCCCGACAGAGCCCGACAGGGCCCGACAGAGCCCGACAGGGCCCAGTAGAGCCCGACAGAGCCCGACAGGGCCCGACAGGGCCCGACAGGGCCCAGTAGAGCCCGACAGAGCCCGACAGAGCCCGACAGAGCCCGACAGGGCCCGACAGAGCCCGACAGAGCCCAGTAGAGCTCGACAGAGCCCGACAGAGCCCGACAGGGCCCGACAGGGCCCGACAGGGCCCGACAGGGCCCAGTAGAGCCCGACAGAGCCCGACAGAGCCCGACAGGGCCCGACAGGGTCCGACAGAGCCCGACAGAGCCCGACAGGGCCCGACAGGGCCCGACAGAGCCCGACAGAGCCCGACAGAGCCCGACAGGGCCCAGTAGAGCCCGACAGAGCCCGACAGAGCCCGACAGGGCCCGACAGAGCCCGACAGAGCCCGACAGAGCCCGACAGGGCCCAGTAGAGCCCAGTAGAACCCGACAGAGCCCAATAGAGCCCGACAGAGCCCGACAGAGCCCGACAGAGCCCGACAGGGCCCGACAGAGCCCGACAGAGCCCGACAGTGCCCGACAGAACCCGACAGAGCCCGACAGAGACCAGTAGAGACCGACAGAGCCCGACAGGGCCCAGTAGAGCCCGACAGAGCCCGACAGAGCCCGACAGAGCCCGACAGGGCCCGACAGATCCAAACAGAGCCCGACAGGGCCCAGTAGAGCCCGACAGAGCCCGACAGGGCCCGACAGGGCCCGACAGGGCCCAGTAGAGCCCGACAGAGCCCGCCAGAGCCCGCCAGAGCCCGACAGAGCCCAGTAGAGCCCGACAGGGCCCGACAGGGCCCGACAGGGCCCGACAGAGCCCGACAGGGCCCGACAGAGCCCGACAGAGCCCGACAGGGCCCGGTAGAGCCCGACAGAGCCCGCCAGAGCCCGACAGGGCCCGACAGAGCCCGACAGAGCCCGACAGGGCCCGACAGAGCCCGACAGAGCCCGACAGGGCCCGACAGGGCCCGACAGAGCCCGACAGAGCCCGACAGGGCCCGACAGAGCCCGACAGAGCCCGACAGGGCCCAGTAGAGCCCGACAGAGCCCGACAGAGCCCGACAGAGCCCGACAGGGCCCGACAGGGCCCGACAGAGCCCAGTAGAGCTCGACAGAGCCCGACAGAGCCCGACAGAGCCCAACAGAGCCCGACAGGGCCCGACAGGGCCCAGTAGAGCCCGACAGAGCCCGACAGAGCCCGACAGGGCCCGACAGGGCCCGACAGAGCCCGACAGAGCCCGACAGGGCCCGACCGGGCCCGACAGAGCCCGACAGAGACCAGTAGAGCCCGACAGAGCCCGACAGAGCCCGACAGGACCCAGTAGAGCCCAGTAGAACCCGACAGAGCCCGACAGAGCCCGACAGGGCCCGACAGGGCCCGACAGGGCCCGACAGAGCTCGACAGAGCCCGACAGGTCCCGACAGAGCCCGACAGAGCCCGACAGGGCCCGACAGTGCCCGACAGGGCCCGACAGAACCCGACAGAGCCCGACAGAGCCCAGTAGAGCCGGACAGAGCCCGACAGAGCCCGACAGAGCCCGACAGAGCCCGACAGGGCCCAGTAGAGCCCGACAGAGCCCAGTAGAGCCCGACAGGGCCCGACAGAGCCCGACAGAGCCCGACAGGGCCCGACAGAGCCCAGTAGAGCCCGACAGAGCCCGACAGAGCCCGACAGGGCCCGACAGAGCCCGACAGAGCCCAGTAGAGCCCGACAGAGCCCGACAGAGCCCGACAGAGCCCGACAGGGCCCGACAGGGCCCGACAGAGCCCGACAGGGCCCGACAGATCCCGACAGAGCCCAACAGGGCCCAGTAGAGCCCGACAGAGCCCGACAGAGCCCGACAGGGCCCGACAGAGCCCGACAGAGCCCGACAGAGCTCGACAGAGCCCGACAGGGCCCGACAGGGCCCGACAGAGCCCGACAGAACCCGACAGAGCCCGACAGGGCCCAGTAGAGCCCGACAGAGCCCGACAGGGCCCGACAGAGCCCGACAGAGCACGACAGAGCCTGACAGAGCCCAGTAGAGCCCAGTAGAACCCGACAGAGCCCAATGGAGCCCGACAGAGCCCGACAGAGCCCGACAGAGCCCGACAGGGCCCGACAGAGCCCGACAGAGCCCGACAGGGCCCGACAGAGCCCGACAGAGCCCGACAGAACCCGACAGAGCCCGACAGAGCCCGACAGGGCCCAGTAGAGCCCGACAGAGCCCGACAGAGCCCGACAGAGCCCGACAGGGCCCGACAGGGCCCGACAGAGCCCAGTAGAGCTCGACAGAGCCCGACAGAGCCCGACAGAGCCCGACAGAGCCCGACAGGGCCTGACAGGGCCCAGTAGAGCCCGACAGAGCCCGACAGAGCCCGACAGGGCCCGACAGGGCCCGACAGAGCCCGACAGAGCCCGACAGGGCCCGACCGGGCCCGACAGAGCCCGACAGAGACCAGTAGAGCCCGACAGAGCCCGACAGAGCCCGACAGAGCCCGACAGGGCCCAGTAGAGCCCAGTAGAACCCGACAGAGCCCGACAGAGCCCGACAGAGCCCGACAGAGCCCGACAGAGCCCAGTAGAACCCGACAGAGCCCGACAGAGCCCGACAGAGCCCGACAGGGCCCGACAGGGCCCGGCAGGGCCCGACACAGCCCGACAGGGCCCGACAGAGCCCGACAGGGCCCGACAGGGATCAGTAGAGCCCAGTAGAGCCCGACAGAGCCCGACAGAGCCCGACAGAGCCCGACAGGGCCCGACAGGGCCCGACAGGGCCCGACAGAGCCCGACAGAACCCGACAGAGCCCGACAGAGCCCAGTAGAGCCCGACAGAGCCCGACAGAGCCCGACAGGGCCCGACAGGGCCCGACAGAGCCCGACAGAGCCCTACAGGGCCCGACAGGGCCCGACAGAGCCCGACAGGGCCCAACAGGGAACAGTAGAGCCCAGTAGAGCCCGACAGAGCCCGACAGAGCCCGACAGAGCCCGACAGGGCCCGACAGAGCCCGACAGGGCCCAGTAGAGCCCGACAGAGCCCGACAGGGCCCGACAGGGCCCGACAGGGCCCAGTAGAGCCCGACAGAGCCCGACAGAGCCCGACAGAGCCCGACAGAGCCCGACAGGGCCCGACAGAGCCCGACAGAGCCCAGTAGAGCTCGACAGAGCCCGACAGAGCCCGACAGAGCCCGACAGAGCCCGACAGGGCCCGACAGAGCCCGACAGGGCCCAGTAGAGCCCGACAGAGCCCGACAGGGCCCGACAGGGCCCTACAGGGCCCAGTAGAGCCCGACAGAGCCCGACAGAGCCCGACAGGGCCCGACAGGGTCCGACAGAGCCCGACAGAGCCCGACAGGGCCCGACAGGGCCCGACAGAGCCCGACAGAGCCCGACAGAGCCCGACAGGGCCCAGTAGAGCCCGACAGAGCCCGACAGAGCCCGACAGGGCCCGACAGAGCCCGACAGAGCCCGACAGAGCCCGACAGGGCCCAGTAGAGCCCAGTAGAACCCGACAGAGCCCAATAGAGCCCGACAGAGCCCGACAGAGCCCGACAGAGCCCGACAGGGCCCGACAGAGCCCGACAGAGCCCGACAGAGCCCGACAGAACCCGACAGAGCCCGACAGAGACCAGTAGAGACCGACAGAGCCCGACAGGGCCCAGTAGAGCCCGACAGAGCCCGACAGAGCCCGACAGAGCCCGACAGGGCCCGACAGATCCAAACAGAGCCCGACAGGGCCCAGTAGAGCCCGACAGAGCCCGACAGGGCCCGACAGGGCCCGACAGGGCCCAGTAGAGCCCGACAGAGCCCGCCAGAGCCCGCCAGAGCCCGACAGAGCCCAGTAGAGCCCGACAGGGCCCGACAGGGCCCGACAGGGCCCGACAGAGCCCGACAGGGCCCGACAGAGCCCGACAGAGCCCGACAGGGCCCGGTAGAGCCCGACAGAGCCCGCCAGAGCCCGACAGGGCCCGACAGAGCCCGACAGAGCCCGACAGGGCCCGACAGAGCCCGACAGAGCCCGACAGGGCCCGACAGGGCCCGACAGAGCCCGACAGAGCCCGACAGGGCCCGACAGAGCCCGACAGAGCCCGACAGGGCCCAGTAGAGCCCGACAGAGCCCGACAGAGCCCGACAGAGCCCGACAGGGCCCGACAGGGCCCGACAGAGCCCAGTAGAGCTCGACAGAGCCCGACAGAGCCCGACAGAGCCCAACAGAGCCCGACAGGGCCCGACAGGGCCCAGTAGAGCCCGACAGAGCCCGACAGAGCCCGACAGGGCCCGACAGGGCCCGACAGAGCCCGACAGAGCCCGACAGGGCCCGACCGGGCACGACAGAGCCCGACAGAGACCAGTAGAGCCCGACAGAGCCCGACAGAGCCCGACAGGGCCCAGTAGAGCCCAGTAGAACCCGACAGAGCCCGACAGAGCCCGACAGAGCCCGACAGGGCCCGACAGGGCCCGACAGGGCCCGACAGAGCTCGACAGGGCCCGACAGGTCCCGACAGAGCCCGACAGAGCCCGACAGGGCCCGACAGTGCCCGACAGGGCCCGACAGAACCCGACAGAGCCCGACAGAGCCCAGTAGAGCCGGACAGAGCCCGACAGAGCCCGACAGAGCCCGACAGAGCCCGACAGGGCCCAGTAGAGCCCGACAGAGCCCGACAGAGCCCGACAGGGCCCGACAGAGCCCGACAGAGCCCGACAGGGCCCGACAGAGCCCAGTAGAGCCCGACAGAGCCCGACAGAGCCCGACAGGGCCCGACAGAGCCCGACAGAGCCCAGTAGAGCCCGACAGAGCCCGACAGAGCCCGACAGGGCCCGACAGAGCCCGACAGGGCCCGACAGATCCCGACAGAGCCCGACAGGGCCCAGTAGAGCCCGACAGAGCCCGACAGAGCCCGACAGGGCCCGACAGAGCCCGACAGAGCCCGACAGAGCTCGACAGAGCCCGACAGGGCCCGACAGGGCCCGACAGAGCCCGACAGAACCCGAGAGAGCCCGACAGGGCCCAGTAGAGCCCGACAGAGCCCGACAGGGCCCGACAGAGCCCGACAGAGCACGACAGAGCCTGACAGAGCCCAGTAGAGCCCAGTAGAACCCGACAGAGCCCAATGGAGCCCGACAGAGCCCGACAGAGCCCGACAGAGCCCGACAGGGCCCGACAGAGCCCGACAGAGCCCGACAGGGCCCAACAGAGCCCGACAGAGCCCGACAGAACCCGACAGAGCCCGACAGAGCCCGACAGGGCCCAGTAGAGCCCGACAGAGCCCGACAGAGCCCGACAGAGCCCGACAGGGCCCGACAGGGCCCGACAGAGCCCAGTAGAGCCCGACAGAGCCCGACAGAGCCCGACAGAGCCCAACAGGGCCTGACAGGGCCCAGTAGAGCCCGACAGAGCCCGACAGAGCCCGACAGGGCCCGACAGGGCCCGACAGAGCCCGACAGAGCCCGACAGGGCCCGACCGGGCCCGACAGAGCCCGACAGAGACCAGTAGAGCCCGACAGAGCCCGACAGAGCCCGACAGAGCCCGACAGGGCCCAGTAGAGCCCAGTAGAACCCGACAGAGCCCGACAGAGCCCGACAGAGCCCGACAGAGCCCGACAGGGCCCGACAGGGCCCGACAGGGCCCGACAGGGCCCGACAGAGCTCGACAGGGCCCGACAGGTCCCGACAGAGCCCGACAGAGCCCGACAGGGCCCGACAGTGCCCGACAGGGCCCGACAGAACCCGACAGAGCCCGACAGAGCCCAGTAGAGCCGGACAGAGCCCGACAGAGCCCGACAGAGCCCGACAGAGCCCGACAGGGCCCAGTAGAGCCCGACAGAGCCCGACAGAGCCCGACAGGGCCCGACAGAGCCCGACAGAGCCCGACAGGGCCCGACAGAGCCCAGTAGAGCCCGACAGAGCCCGACAGAGCCCGACAGGGCCCGACAGAGCCCGACAGAGCCCAGTAGAGCCCGACAGAGCCCGACAGAGCCCGACAGGGCCCGACAGGGCCCGACAGGGCCCGACAGAGCCCGACAGGGCCCGACAGATCCCGACAGAGCCCGCCAGAGCCCGACAGGGCCCAGTAGAGCCCGACAGAGCCCGACAGAGCCCGACAGGGCCCGACAGAGCCCGACAGAGCTTGACAGAGCTCGACAGAGCCCGACAGGGCCCGACAGGGCCCGACAGAGCCCGACAGAGCCCGACAGGGCCCGACAGAGCCCAGTAGAGCCCAGTAGAACCCGACAGAGCCCAATAGAGCCCGACAGAGCCCGACAGAGCCCGACAGAGCCTGACAGGGCCCGACAGAGCCCGACAGAGCCCGACAGGGCCCGACAGAGCCCGACAGAGCCCGACAGAACCCGACAGAGCCCGACAGAGCCCAGTAGAGCCCGATAGAGCCCGACAGAGCCCGACAGAGCTCGACAGGGCCCGACAGAGCCCGACAGAGCCCGACAGAGCCCGACAGAACCCGACAGGGCCCGACAGGGCCCGACAGAGCCCGACAGAGCCCGACAGAACCCGACAGAGCCCGACAGAACCCGACAGAGCCCGACAGAGCCCGACAAAGCCCGACAGAGCCCGAGAGGGCCCGACAGAGCCCGACAGAGCCCGACAGAGCCCGACAGGGCCCGACAGGGCCCGACAGAGCCCGACAGGGCCCGACAGGGCCCGACAGAGCCCGACAGGGCCCGACAGGGCCCGACAGAGCCCGACAGGGCCCGACAGGGCCCAGTAGAGCCCGCCAGAGCCCGCCAGAGCCCGACAGAGCCCGACAGGGCCCGACAGAGCCCGACAGAGCCCAGTAGAGCTCGACAGAGCCCGACAGAGCCCGACAGAGCCCGACAGAGCCCGACAGGGCCCGACAGAGCCCGACAGGGCCCAGTAGAGCCCGACAGAGCCCGACAGAGCCCGACAGAGCCCGACAGGGCCCGACAGGGCCCGACAGAGCCCGACAGGGCCCAGTAGAGCTCGACAGAGCCCGACAGAGCCCGACAGAGCCCGACAGGGCCCGACAGGGCCCGACAGAGCCCGACAGGGCCCAGTAGAGCCCGACAGAGCCCGACAGGGCCCGACAGAGCCCGACAGAGCCCGACAGGGCCCGACAGAGCCCGACAGAGCCCGACAGAGCCCGACAGGGCCCGACAGGGCCCAGTAGAGCCCGACAGAGCCCGACAGGGCCCAGTAGAGCCCGACAGAGCCCGACAGAGCCCGACAGAGCCCGACAGGGCCCGACAGGGCCCGACAGGGCCCGACAGAGTCCGACAGGGCCCGGTAGAGCCCGACAGAGCCCGACAGAGCCCGACAGAGCCCGACAGAGCCCGACAGAGCCCAGTAGAGCCCGACAGGGCCCGACAGGGCCCGACAGGGCCCGACAGGGCCCGACAGAGCCCGCCAGAGCCCGACAGGGCCCGACAGAGCCCGACAGAGCCCGACAGGGCCCGACAGGGCCCGACAGGGCCCGACAGGGCCCGACAGGGCCCGACAGAGCCCGACAGAGCCCGACAGAGCCCGACAGGGCCCAGTAGAGCCCGACAGAGCCCGACAGAGCCCGACAGAGCCCGACAGGGCCCGACAGAGCCCGACAGAGCCCAGTAGAGCTTGACAGAGCCCGACAGAGCCCGACAGGGCCCGACAGGGCCCGACAGGGCCCAGTAGAGCCCGACAGAGCCCGACAGAGCCCGACAGGGCCCGACAGGGCCCGACAGGGGCCGACAGAGCCCGACAGAGCCCGACAGGGCCCGACAGGGCCCGACAGAGACCAGTAGAGCCCGACAGAGCCCGACAGAGCCCGACAGAGCCCGACAGGGCCCGACCGAGCCCGACAGAGCCCAGTAGAGCCCGACAGAGCCCGACAGAGCCCGACAGAGCCCGACAGAGCCCGACAGGGCCCAGTAGAGCCCAGTAGAACCCGACACAGCCCGACAGAGCCCGACAGAGCCCGACAGGGCCCGACAGGGCCCGACAGAGCCCGACAGGGCCTAACAGGGCCCGACAGAGCCCGACAGGGCCCGACAGAGCCCGACAGAGCTCGACAGGGCCCGACAGGGCCCGACAGGGCCCGACAGAGCCCAACAGAGCCCGACAGAGCCCGACAGGGCCCGACAGGGCCCGACAGAGACCAGTAGAGCCCGACAGAGCCCGACAGAGCCCGACAGAGCCCGACAGAGCCCGACAGGGCCCGACCGAGCCCGACCGAGCCCAGTAGAGCCCGACAGAGCCCGACAGAGCCCGACAGTGCCCGACAGAGCCCGACAGGGCCCAGTAGAGCCCAGTAGAACCCGACAGAGCCCGACAGAGCCCGACAGAGCCCGACAGAGCCCGACAGGGCCCGACAGGGCCCGACAGGGCCCGACAGAGCCCGACAGAGCTCGACAGGGCCCGACAGGGCCCGACAGAGCCCGACAGGGCCCGACAGGGCCCGACAGAGCCCGACAGAGCCCGACAGGGCCCGACAGGGCCCAGTAGAGCCCGACAGAGCCCGACAGAGCCCGACAGGGCCCAGTAGAGCCCAGTAGAACCCGACAGAGCCCAATAGAGCCCGACAGAGCCCGACAGAGCCCGACAGAGCCCGACAGAGCCCGACAGAGCCCGACAGGGCCCGACAGGGCCCGACAGAGCCCGACAGAGCCCGACAGAGCCCAGTAGAGCCCGACAGAGCCCGACAGAGCCCGACAGAGCTCGACAGGGCCCGACAGAGCCCGACAGAGCCCGACAGGGCCCGACAGGGCCCGACAGAGCCCAGTAGAGCCCGACAGAGCCCGACAGAGCTCGACAGGGCCCGACAGAGCCCGACAGGGCCCGACAGGGCCCGACAGAGCCCGACAGAACCCGACAGAGCCCGACAGAGCCCAGTAGAGCCCGACAGAGCCCGACAGAGCCCGACAGAGCCCGACAGGGCCCGACAGAGCCCGACAGAGCCCAGTAGAGCTTGACAGAGCCCGACAGAGCCCGACAGGGCCCGACAGGGCCCGACAGGGCCCAGTAGAGCCCGACAGAGCCCGACAGAGCCCGACAGGGCCCGACAGGGCCCGACAGAGCCCGACAGAGCCCGACAGGGCCCGACCGGGCCCGACAGAGACCAGTAGAGCTCGACAGAGCCCGACAGAGCCCGACAGGGCCCGACAGGGCCCGACAGGGCCCGACAGGGCCCAGTAGAGCCCGACAGGGCCCGACAGAGCCCGACAGGGCCCGACAGGGCCCGACAGAGCCCGACAGAGCCCGACAGAGCCCGACAGGGCCCAGTAGAGCCCAGTAGAACCCGACAGAGCCCGACAGAGCCCGACAGAGCCCGACAGGGCCCGACAGGGCCCGACAGAGCCCGACAGAGCCCGACAGAGCCCGACAGGGCCCGACAGGGCCCGACAGAGCCCGACAGAACCCGACAGAGCCCGACAGAGCCCAGTAGAGCCCGACAGAGCCCGACAGAGCCCGACAGAGCCCGACAGATCCCGACAGGGCCCGACAGAGCCCAGTAGAGCCGGACAGAGCCCGACAGAGCCCGACAGAGCCCGACAGAGCCCGACAGGGCCCAGTAGAGCCCGACAGAGCCCGACAGAGCCCGACAGGGCCCGACAGAGCCCGACAGAGCCCGACAGAGCCCGACAGGGCCCGACAGGGCCCGACAGAGCCCGACAGAGCCCGACAGAACCCGACAGAGCCCAGTAGAGCCCGACAGAGCCCGACAGAGCCCGACAGAGCCCGACAGAGCCCGACAGGGCCCGACAGAGCCCAGTAGAGCCGGACAGAGCCCGACAGAGCCCGACAGAGCCCGACAGAGCCCGACAGGGCCCAGTAGAGCCCGACAGAGCCCGACAGAGCCCAACAGGGCCCGACAGAGCCCGACAGAGCCGGACAGGGCCCAGTAGAGCCCGACAGAGCCCGACAGAGCCCGACAGGGCCCGACAGGGCCCGACAGGGCCCGACAGGGCCCGACAGGGCCCGACAGAGCCCGCCAGAGCCGAACAGGGCCCGACAGGGCCCGACAGGGCCCGACAGAGCCCAACAGAGCCCGACAGGGCCCGACAGGGCCCAGTAGAGCCCGACAGAGCCCGACAGAGCCCGACAGGGCCCAGTAGAGCCCAGTAGAACCCGACAGAGCCCAATAGAGCCCGACAGAGCCCGACAGAGCCCGACAGAGCCCGACAGGGCCCGACAGAGCCCGACAGGGCCCGACAGGGCCCGACAGAGCCCGACAGAGCCCGACAGAGCCCAGTAGAGCCCGACAGAGCCCGACAGAGCCCGACAGAGCTCGACAGGGCCCGACAGAGCCCGACAGAGCCCGACAGGGCCCGACAGGGCCCGACAGGGCCCGACAGAGCCCGACAGAACCCGACAGAGCCCGACAGAGCCCAGTAGAGACCGACAGAGCCCGACAAAGCCCGACAGAGCCCGACAGGGCCCGACAGAGCCCGACAGAGCCCGACAGAGCCCGACAGGGCCCGACAGGGCCCGACAGGGCCCGACAGAGCCCGACAGAGCCCGACAGGGCCCGACAGAGCCCGCCAGAGCCCGACAGAGCCCGACAGGGCCCGACAGGGCCCGACAGGGCCCGACAGAGCCCGACAGGGCCCAGTAGAGCCCGACAGAGCCCGACAGGGCCCGACAGAGCCCGACAGAGCCCAGTAGAGCTCGACAGAGCCCGACAGAGCCCGACAGGGCCCGACAGGGCCCAGTAGAGCCCGACAGAGCCCGACAAAGCCCAACAGGGCCCGACAGGGCCTGACAGAGCCCGACAGAGCCCGACAGGGCCCGACAGGGCCCGACAGGGCCCGACAGAGACCAGTTGAGCCCGACAGAGCCCGACAGAGCCCGACAGAGCCCGACAGAGCCCGACAGGGCCCAGTAGAGCCCAGAAGAACCCGACAGAGCCCGACAGAGCCCGACAGAGTCCGACAGGGCCCGACAGGGCCCGACAGAGCCCGACAGGGCCCGACAGGGCCCGACAGGGCCCGACAGAGCCCGACAGAGCCCAGTAGAGCCCGACAGAGCCCGACAGAGCCCAGTAGAGCCCGACAGAGCCCGACAGAGCCCGACAGGGCCCGACAGGGCCCGACAGGGCCCGACAGGGCCCGACAGAACCCGACAGATCCCGACAGAGCCCAGTAGAGCCCGACAGAGCCCGACAGAGCCCGACAGGGCCCGACAGAGCCCGACAGAGCCCGACAGAGCCCGACAAAGCCCGACAGGGCCCGACAGGGCCCGACAGAGCCCGACAGGGCCCGACAGAGCCCAACAGAGCCCGACAGAGCCCGACAGGGCCCAGTAGAGCCCGACAGAGCCCGCCAGAGCCCGACAGAGTCCGACAGGGCCCGACAGAGCCCGACAGAGCCCAGTAGAGCTCGACAGAGCCCGACAGAGCCCGACAGGGCCCGACAGGGCCCGACAGGGCCCAGTAGAGCCCGACAGAGCCCGACAGGGCCCGACAGAGCCCGACAGAGCCCGACAGAGCCCGACAGGGCCCAGTAGAGCCCGACAGAGCCCGACAGAGCCCGACAGAGCCCGACAGGGCCCGACAGAGCCCGACAGGGCCCGACAGAGCCCGACAGAGCCCAGTAGAGCTCGACAGAGCCCGACAGGGCCCGACAGGGCCCGACAGGGCCCAGTAGAGCCCAAACAGAGCCCGACAGAGCCCGACAGGGCCCGACAGGGCCCGACAGAGCCCGACAGAGCCCGACAGGGCCCAACAGGGCCCGACAGAGCCCGACAGAGACCAGTAGAGCCCGACAGGGCCCGACAGGGCCCGACAGAGCTCGACAGGGCCCGACAGGGCCCGACAGAGCCCGACAGAGCCCGACAGAGCCCGACAGAGCCCGACAGAGCCCGACAGGGCCCGACCGAGCCCGACAGAGCCCAGTAGAGCCCGACAGAGCCCGACAGAGCCCGACAGAGCCCAGTAGAGCCCGACAGAGCCCAGTAGAGCCCGACAGAGCCCGACAGAGCTCGACAGGGCCCGACAGGGCCCGACAGAGCCCGACAGAGCCCGACAGGGCCCGACAGGGGCCGACAGAGCCCGACAGAGCCCGACAGGGCCCGACAGGGCCCGACAGAGACCAGTAGAGCCCGACAGAGCCCGACAGAGCCCGACAGAGCCCGACAGGGCCCGACCGAGCCCGACAGAGCCCAGTAGAGCCCGACAGAGCCCGACAGAGCCCGACAGAGCCCGACAGAGCCCGACAGGGCCCAGTAGAGCCCAGTAGAACCCGACAGAGCCCGACAGAGCCCGACAGAGCCCGACAGGGCCCGACAGGGCCCGACAGGGCCCGACAGGGCCCGACAGAGCCCGACAGGGCCTAACAGGGCCCGACAGAGCCCGACAGGGCCCGACAGAGCCCGACAGAGCTCGACAGGGCCCGACAGGGCCCGACAGGGCCCGACAGAGCCCAACAGAGCCTGACAGAGCCCGACAGGGCCCGACAGGGCCCGACAGAGACCAGTAGAGCCCGACAGAGCCCGACAGAGCCCGACAGAGCCCGACAGAGCCCGACAGGGCCCGACAGGGCCCGACCGAGCCCGACCGAGCCCAGTAGAGCCCGACAGAGCCCGACAGAGCCCGACAGTGCCCGACAGAGCCCGACAGGGCCCAGTAGAGCCCAGTAGAACCCGACAGAGCCCGACAGAGCCCGACAGAGCCCGACAGGGCCCGACAGAGCTCGACAGGGCCCGACAGGGCCCGACAGAGCTCGACAGGGCCCGACAGGGCCCGACAGAGCCCGACAGGGCCCGACAGGGCCCGACAGAGCCCGACAGAGCCCGACAGGGCCCGACAGGGCCCAGTAGAGCCCGACAGAGCCCGACAGGGCCCGACAGAGCCCGACAGAGCCCGACAGAGCCCGACAGGGCCCAGTAGAGCCCAGTAGAACCCGACAGAGCCCAATAGAGCCCGACAGAGCCCGACAGAGCCCGACAGAGCCCGACAGGGCCCGACAGAGCCCGACAGGGCCCGACAGGGCCCGACAGAGCCCGACAGAGCCCGACAGGGCCCAGTAGAGCCCGACAGAGCCCGACAGAGCCCGACAGAGCTCGACAGGGCCCGACAGAGCCCGACAGAGCCTGACAGGGCCCGACAGGGCCCGACAGGGCCCGACAGAGCCCAGTAGAGCCCGACAGAGCCCGACAGAGCTCGACAGGGCCCGACAGAGCCCGACAGGGCCCGACAGGGCCCGACAGAGCCCGACAGAACCCGACAGAGCCCGACAGAGCCCAGTAGAGCCCGACAGAGCCCGCCAGAGCCCGACAGAGCCCGACAGGGCCCGACAGAGCCCGACAGAGCCCAGTAGAGCTCGACAGAGCCCGACAGAGCCCGACAGGGCCCGACAGGGCCCGACAGGGCCCAGTAGAGCCCGACAGAGCCCGACAGGGCCCGACAGAGCCCGACAGAGCCCGACAGAGCCCGACAGAGCCCGACAGGGCCCAGTAGAGCCCGACAGAGCCCGACAGAGCCCGACAGAGCCCGACAGGGCCCGACAGAGCCCGACAGGGCCCGACAGAGCCCGACAGAGCCCAGTAGAGCTCGACAGAGCCCGACAGAGCCCGACAGGGCCCGACAGGGCCCGACAGGGCCCAGTAGAGCCCGAACAGAGCCCGACAGAGCCCGACAGGGCCCGACAGGGCCCGACAGAGCCCGACAGAGCCCGACAGGGCCCGACAGGGCCCGACAGAGCCCGACAGAGACCAGTAGAGCCCGACAGGGCCCGACAGGGCCCGACAGAGCTCGACAGGGCCCGACAGGGCCCGACAGAGCCCGACAGAGCCCAACAGAGCCCGACAGAGCCCGACAGAGCCCGACAGAGCCCGACAGGGCCCGACCGAGCCCGACAGAGCCCAGTAGAGCCCGACAGAGCCCGACAGAGCCCGACAGAGCCCAGTAGAGCCCGACAGAGCCCAGTAGAGCCCGACAGAGCCCGACAGAGCTCGACAGGGCCCGACAGGGCCCGACAGAGCCCGACAGAGCCCGACAGGGCCCGACAGGGGCCGACAGAGCCCGAAAGAGCCCGACAGGGCCCGACAGGGCCCGACAGAGGCCAGTAGAGCCCGACAGAGCCCGACAGAGCCCGACAGGGCCCGACCGAGCCCGACAGAGCCCAGTAGAGCCCGACAGAGCCCGACAGAGCCCGACAGAGCCCGACAGAGCCCGACAGGGCCCAGTAGAGCCCAGTAGAACCCGACAGAGCCCGACAGAGCCCGACAGAGCCCGACAGAGCCCGACAGGGCCCGACAGGGCCCGACAGGGCCCGACAGGGCCTAACAGGGCCCGACAGAGCCCGACAGGGCCCGACAGAGCCCGACAGAGCTCGACAGGGCCCAACAGGGCCCGACAGGGCCCGACAGAGCCCAACAGAGCCCGACAGAGCCCGACAGGGCCCGACAGGGCCCGACAGAGACCAGTAGAGCCCGACAGAGCCCGACAGAGCCCGACAGAGCCCGACAGGGCCCGACAGGGCCCGACCGAGCCCGACCGAGCCCAGTAGAGCCCGACAGAGCCCGACAGAGCCCGACAGTGCCCGACAGAGCCCGACAGGGCCCAGTAGAGCCCAGTAGAACCCGACAGAGCCCGACAGAGCCCGACAGAGCCCGACAGGGCCCGACAGGGCCCGACAGGGCCCGACAGGGCCCGACAGAGCCCGACAGAGCTCGACAGGGCCCGACAGGGCCCGACAGAGCCCGACAGAGCCCGACAGAGCCCGACAGGGCCCGACAGGGCCCGACAGAGCCCAGTAGAGCCCGACAGAGCCCGACAGAGCCCGACAGAGCCCGACAGAGCCCGACAGGGCCCAGTAGAGCCCGACAGAACCCGACAGAGCCCGACAGAGCCCGACAGGGCCCGACAGAGCCCGACAGGGCCCGACAGAGCCCGACAGAGCCCGACAGAGCCGGACAGGGCCCAGTAGAGCCCGACAGAGCCCGACAGAGCCCGACAGAGCCCGACAAAGCCCGACAGGGCCCGACAGGGCCCGACAGGGCCCGACAGAGCCCGACAGAGCCCGACAGAGCCCGACAGGGCCCGACAGGGCCCGACAGAGCCCGACAGGGCCCGACAGGGCCCGACAGAGCCCGACAGGGCCCAGTAGAGCCCGACAGAGCCCGACAGAGTCCGACAGAGCCCGACAGAGCCCGACAGGGCCCGACAGAGCCCGACAGGGCCCGACAGGGCCCGACAGGGCCCAGTAGAGCTCGACAGAGCCCGACAGAGCCCGACAGGGCCCGACAGGGCCCGACAGGGCCCAGTAGAGCCCGACAGAGCCCGACAGGGCCCGACAGAGCCCGACAGAGCCCGACAGAGCCCGACAGGGCCCAGTAGAGCCCGACAGAGCCCGACAGAGCCCGACAAGGCCCGACAGGGCCCAGTAGAGCCCGACAGAGCCCGACAGGGCCCGACAGGGCCCGACAGAGCTCGACAGGACCCGACAGGGCCCGACAGAGCCCGACAGAGCCCGACAGAACCCGACAGGGCCCGACAGGGAACAGTAGAGCCCAGTACAGCCCGACAGAGCCCGACAGAGCCCGACAGAGCCCGACAGAGCCCGACAGGGCCCGACAGGGCCCGACAGAGCCCGACAGAGCCCGACAGAACCCGACAGAGCCCGACAGAGCCCAGTAGAGCCCGACAGAGCCCGACAGAGCCCGACAGGGCCCGACAGGGCCCGACAGGGAACAGTAGAGCCCAGTAGAGCCCGACAGAGCCCGACAGAGCCCGACAGAGCCCGACAGGGCCCGACAGAGCCCGACAGGGCCCAGTAGAGCCCGACAGAGCCCGACAGAGCCCGACAGGGCCCGACAGGGCCCGACAGGGCCCAGTAGAGCCCGACAGAGCCCGACAGAGCCCGACAGGGCCCGACAGGGCCCGACAGAGCCCAGTAGAGCTCGACAGAGCCCGACAGAGCCCGACAGGGCCCGACAGGGCCCAGTAGAGCCCGACAGAGCCCGACAGAGCCCGACAGGGCCCGACAGGGTCCGACAGAGCCCGACAGGGCCCGACAGGGCCCGACAGAGCCCGACAGAGCCCAGTAGAGCCCGACAGAGCCCGACAGAGCCCGACAGAGCCCGACAGGGCCCAGTAGAGCCCAGTAGAACCCGACAGAGCCCAATAGAGCCCGACAGAGCCCGACAGAGCCCGACAGAGCCCGACAGGGCCCGACAGAGCCCGACAGAGCCCGACAGAGCCCGACAGAGCCCGACAGAGCCCGACAGAGCCCGACAGGGCCCAGTAGAGCCCAGTAGAACCCGACAGAGCCCAATAGAGCCCGACAGAGCCCGACAGAGCCCG